>NC_045448.1:14580872-14771790 GCF_002776525.5 Piliocolobus tephrosceles | reverse complement strand
TTCCTTCCTTCCTTCCTTCCTTCCTTCCTTCCTTCCTTCCTTCCTTCCTTCCTTCCTTCTTTCTTCTTTCCTTCCCTTCTTCTTTCCATGTGTTTTTATCTCCCATCTAGTTTTAATTAATTTGTATACAGGAATAAGGTAGTAATGCAGTTTAGTTTTATCAAATGTCTGGCCTATTGTCACAACACTGTTGATTACATTATCTTTTTTGTCATTGGTTTAAAATATTTCCTTTAACACTGCTTAAATTTTCATAAGGACTTGAACTTATGTTTTGGTTTCTGGAGCTATTCTGTTGCTCTGTCTATTCCTGAAGCACCACCAAGTTGTTCCGATAATTGTAACTCTATAACATATTTTAATATCTGGTATTAGTCTTCCCCATTATTCATACGATTTTTTCCCCCAATTTTCCCAGTGTTTTATCCACAGTAAACTATAAAATCATTGAGGTCTAGTTCTAAACATAACTTCTTGACATTTTGACTAACACTTGCAAAATATTTTAAGAGAGATAGGTCCAAGAATATTAACAGCAGCATTGTGTGTAAAGCCTAAATGCCGATTAACAGGATGATGTATCAAAATGCACAAAATGAATCAGTGAGAAAGAATGTGTTGGTGTTACCTGCATCAAAATGGATGACTCTTAAAAGCATAATATTAGGTAAAAAAGAGTAAGTCACAAAGGAAGATAATGTTATATGTATATGTCTCTATATATGTGCATGTGTATGTGTATATCTATGTGTAACATGAGAAAGTATATTTTGCTTAGTAATATATATTTAAGTAGTAAAAGAAAAAAATGCGTGGAAATGATAAGCGCACAAATTCAAGACTGTGATTACTCATGATAGGATGCGGGGGATACAGTCAAGAGATAGATACAGGTTACAGGTGCCTTCCCCTGTATTGGTATTGTTTTACTTCTTTTTTTTTTTAGAAGGAGTTTCACTCCTGTTGCCCAGGCTGGAGTGTAATAGTGTGATCTTGGCTCATTGCAACTTCTGCCTCCCAGGTTCAAGTGATTCTCCTGCCTCAGCTTACCCAGTAGCTGGGATTACAGGCACCTGACACCACGCCCAGCTAATTTTTGTATTTTTAGTAGAGACAGTGTTTCACCATGTTGGCCAGGCTGGTGTCCAACTCCTGATCTCAGGTGACCCGCCCACCTTGGCCTCCCAAAGTGTTGGGATTACAGGTGTGAGCCATCACGCCCATCCTTGTTTCCCTTCTTAAGGCTAAGATACAGAAGAATTTTCTGTGTTATTCTTTTTTGTGGTTGTTTGTTTGTTTTGAGTCAGGGTTTCATGCTGTTGGCCAGGCTGGAGTGCAGCAGTGAGACCTCAGCTCACTGTGGCCTCCACTTTCCCAGGCTTAAACAATTCTCCAGCTTCCCAAGTAGTTTGAACTACAGGTGCGAGCCACCAACGCCTGGCTGATTTTTGTATTTTTGTAGAGACGGGGTTTCTGCGTGTGCCCAGGCTGGTCTCGAACTCCTGAGCTCAACGTGATCCACTTGCCTCAGCCTCTCAAAGTGCTGGGGTTACAGGCATGAGCCTCTGCATCTGGCCTATGTTATTCTTTAAGCTCTTTTGTATGCCTTTGATGCTGATAATTGTTTTTAATTTAAAAGTTCTACTGAGTGCATAAGAAAAATCAACGTAAAATGGGAAAATATACTTATTCTCAGATGAGGAGTGTCACTATCATAATATTTTCCATTCTCCATGACTCCTAGTATGTTTATTATTTCCCTTAACACATTGTATTAAGACTGTTTAAATATTTCTGTGATGATATTTTTATAAAACTATAATCACAAAACCGAGGTTAAAATAGGAAAATGCCTGACAATTTAAGGAGCAGCTCCCTCTCTATTGGAGAAATTTCAAAGAATTAAATGGATTTGACTAGAAAAAATTTTTTAAAAATCTTCAGTTCTACAGAAACATCATAAAAAATTCAAAAGACAAATGTGAAATTAGAAAGTATTTATAGTAATATGGTAAAGGAGTCATGCACTTAATATGTCAAAATGTTCGCACCAATCAATAAGAAAACATGAAAACTCCAATGAGTAATGAGCAAAAGACCTGAACAGGAACTTCACTGAAGAATAAATACAAACGGCCAATAAACAGACAAAGCAAGCTTAACCTTATTAAAGTCAATTAAAACAGTAAGACAAGTATTTTTCTTGGTAAATAAGCAAAGATTAAAGATAATATAAAAATATTGGCAAAAGCCATGAGGCAGGTACTCGCACAGACTGCTAGAGGGGGTTTCCTCTGCTACAAGTTTTGGAAAGTGATGAGGAAATATCTCCAGAGCCTTAAAACAGATAATTCTTCAAAGCAATAATTCATTTTAGAGAGCCATCCTGAGCAAGTAGACAGAAAAATTCAGTCAAATATTAATTTGTGTGAATATTCATCCAAATTTGCATGTTTATTTACTCCAGGAAGTCTTCAGGGACAAAGATGTAATCAATACACTTGACTTTTTTTTTTTTTTTTTTTTTTGAGACGGAGTCTCGCTCTGTCGCCCAGGCTGGAGTGCAGTGGCCGGATCTCAGCTCACTGCAAGCTCCACCTCCTGGGTTTACGCCATTCTCCTGCCTCAGCCTCCCGAGTAGCTGGGACTACAGGCGCCCGCCACCTGGCCCGGCTAGTTTTTTTTTGTATTTTTAGTAGAGATGGGGTTTCACCGGGTTAGCCAGGATGGTCTCGATCTCCTGACCTTGTGATCCGCCCGTCTCAGCCTCCCAAAGTGCTGGGATTACAGGCTTGAGCCACCGCGCCCGGCCTACACTTGACTTTTATCTTGATTATGTTTTCATGACATCTTTGTTGCTCTAAATCCCCACGTCTAGCGGAAAAACCGCTATGTAGATACATCGTTCTCACCTTCAGAAGCAAGAGGATGAGACACGCTTATCTGTTGCTTGGGAGGGGGGGAGGGAAACATGAATCCCTTAACCACCCAGGAGAAATCCATGTCCTTCCTGCATCCTCGTGCTTCTGCCTGAGGTTTTCTCCCATCCTTTGCTACCGTATAAAGCAGGGCTTCTCAGCCTCCGCACGATTAATATTGGAGCTGGGCAATTTCTTTTTTGTTGTTGTTTTCTGAGATGGAGTCTCACTCTGTCACCCAGGCTGGAGTGCAGTGGCATGATCTCAGCTCACTGCAACCTCTGCCTCCCGGGTTCAAGTGATTCTTCCGCCTCAGCCCCCCGAGTAGCTGGGACGATAGGCGCCCGCCACCAGGCCCGGCTAGCTTTTGAAGTTTAAGTAGAGACGGAGTTTCACCATATTGGCCAGGTTGGTCTCGACCTCCTGACCTCGTGATCCACCCGCCTTGGCCTCCCAAAGTGCTGGGATTACAGGCGTGAGCCACCGCTCCTGGCCCCTTTGTGGTGGGGCTTTCTTGGGCACTGCAGGCCACGTAGTAGCATCCCTGACCTCTACCCATGAAATGACAGTAGATGACCAAATGTCTCTGGACATTCCCAAAAGTCTCCTAAGGGAGGGGGAACACTGTTCCCTGTTGAGAATCACTGGTTTCAAGCGTTAGTCTTACTGAGCGTAGGTCTCTTGTTTCCCTGGGTTGGGACCACAGGCCCTTCTTGTAGGGGAGGAGTGTTGATGTTGCATTCTAGGAAGAGCGTGTGGGATGGGATTGTATCGAAGTGGCTAGCTTTGGAAAATGCTGTCCATCTGCCACACCAGCTTTGTCACTAACCCACTGTGCATTCTTGGGGTGTCCTTTTCCTCTCTGCGTCTCAGTTTCTCCATCAGCAAAATGAAGAATCTGAGCTCTTCAGATTACAGAGATGTGGAGGTGAGAAAAATCAGTGGTTTTTAAGAAGTATGTCATGGCCTATGTAGGGGCTGCTGTGAGATAAAGGGCTCAGGGAGGAGGACACCCCTCTTTCTTCTTCCAAAGAAACTGTACTTTTATGTCTTCCATTTTCGTCTTCCAAGTAAGTCTTGTAACAACGTGATCATGTATATGCCTGGCAATATATTCTAATGATGCTAATTCTGTGATGGTTGTGTGGGGTCCTGAGGACAGGTGCACACCCTGGTGTGAGAAGAGATGGAACTTTCCATGGGAGGGAATAGGCCCCCTAGCGTGAGGGGGCATGGAGTTTTTCATGGAAGGGAATGAGTGTTGCTAGGGGAGAGTGTTAGCTGTAGGGCAGGAAACTTGCCTTTGGCCTGGCCGAGACCAAAGGGTAGATCTCAGGGGCACAGAGGAGCCATGGAGTGTTCTGGTCTTGTTGGCGAGCCACTCCTGAGAAATGGAGGCAGATATGGGGCCAACAACACCCCATTTGCTTTTATTTTCACCGAGAATAGCAGCAAGCAGCCAACAGCAGGGGCAGGAGCTGTGGAGTCCTGCAGCCTCAATGTGAGTGTATTTGAGTTTTATTCTTGTTACAAGAGGGACCAGGGTGGACCCTGTGTATACAAAAAGAGCTGTGGTCTGTCCTTAAGACCACATGAGGCGCATCAACATTAGACATCTGAAGAAACAGCTGTGCCTGTTGGAGGCTGGACTTAAGGGGCCAGAGAGCCTTACTGTAGAGCCACTCCACCTAGTCATTTTGTTTCCCTAGAATGGGAGCATTTTAGAAACAACTAGTACCAACCACACTGTAAGTAGGACCATGACAGACAGCAGGTCAGGAGACAGTCGAGCTCCACTTTCAGAAATGAATCAATTTTTAAAATAAAGTATACTGCCAGGGGACTCTGCAGTTCTGGCATTCTCACGGTGGGGGTTCTGACCAAAGGTAGCACACCTGAGTGAGGAGTACTTTGCTTCACTGACTTGATAAAATGGGCTCAGGTTTGTCTGGGTCAAGAACCAGGTAACTCCAATTCCCAATTTGTGTCTGCCTTCCTGCCTCTCTATCATAATGCGGATCTACTCACATTTTTAAACAAATGTTCACAGACAAAGCCACACATCGGTCTGTCTTTGCTCGTTGTTTTAAGTAGATGCTGTTATTAATGTTTTATGTAGATGCTGTCACAGAGAAAAAATATCCTTAAAAGGTTATTCGTTTTTTTTTTTTTCTCTTAACATGAGGAAAGATTTTACAGAGTTGTGGAGGTGAGAAAAATCTCCTGGCTTTTCATCCTTTGAAATGTGAAAAATAGTTTTAATAGTGTCATTTACCATTTCTGCTATCTCTTTTTCAGGTTCTTTTTCTTTTTTTTTCCTGAGCATGACTGAAACGATGATAAGATCTGCAGTTCCCAGGGTGAGCCTGACTTCAGAGCTCAGTGATCTGAAGGACGGAGATCGTTCGGAAAAAGAACTCATTAGCATGACTCAGGAGTCTTGGAAGGTAATCATTTCAAGATGAAGGGTTGAGAACAACGCTGGGCTTTTGTCATGACTGAAGGAATCTCTTTGCTGGGCAACATGACAATTTCCAAAGCTGCTTCACTGCTGGGCTCGTCATCAGGAGCTATTTTAGGTAGCCCTGAACATCTGGCTGTAGGGGTTTTGACAAGTCAGACTTAAAGAGGCGAAGTGTGTGTGTTCTTACGTTCTTTTCCCACTGGGCAGTGGTATGCTTTGAATATCTGTCCCCTCCAAAAGTCACGTTGAAATTTAATCCGTAATGTGGTAGCATGGAAAGGTGGGACATTTAAGAGATGATTAGGTCATGAGAGCCCTGGCCTCCTGAATGCATTAATCCTTTTGTGGATTAGTGGGTTGTCATGGGAGTGGGACTGGTGGCTTTATAAGAAGAGGAAGAGAGACCAGAGGGACACGTTAAGCGCCCCCAGCCATGTGAGGCCCTGCGCTGCCTCTGGACTCTGCAGAGTTCCCACCAACCAGGAGGCTCTCACTGGATGCACCTCTTGACTTTGGATGTCTCAGCCTCCATAACTGTAAAGAATAAATTCATTTTCTTATAAATTACCAAATTTCAGGTATTGTGTTATAAGCAACAGAAAACAGATTAGTACAGGTAAATAAAGAGATTGTGTTTAGAATTTTTAGAAGCCAGGACAATGCACTGTTTCTCAGGTATAGATTTTGGATGAGGCTGCCAGGGCAAGTCAGCATGTTGCTTAGAAAAGCAAATCAGAGTCGCTATGACTACCATTGCTACCACCCCTGTTAACTGCTGCTGCTACATGGATATAATTTATTAAAACTGCCAGTGTGATAGTCATCAGGGTTCAAAAGATGATTAGGACATTGTCTCTGCCCAGGTAAAGAGACTAGCTTCAAGCCTGCATAGTGAGTGGGCGGCAGAGTGGGGTTTGGGGTTCATTGCTTTTGCCTGTCATCCTAGTCTAGACAAAGTCCTCAGCAGAGATTCATACCTAGAACCTTCCAAGAAAACATGTATTGAGCACTTGCCTTCCTGAGTGTCTCCAGAATTTATATCCTCCTTCCTACTTTGGGTGCCTTCTTAATTGTGGCTGCCATTGAATTCAGCATCTATGAATGTATGGATCATGACACGTTTCCCCCACATAAACTCATTAACGCTCACGACAGACTAGGGTAGGACTAGGTAAGTAGATGTTTCAAGTTTGAGAAAATACATTAGAGAACTAAAGTCAGGGAATTTAGGGGGCCAGCCTGAGGCTATATAGCCAGCAAGTGGCAGAGCTATAAATCAAATCCAGGTTTCACTTAATCCCAAAGTTCCTCAACTTTAGATCATTCTTTGTTCTAAATCTATATTCATAATTAGAACAATTCCAGGAGTCATTGTAGAAATTATCAAAGTGTTTGTTAAACTCTAAAACTTAGAGGCTAAGTCCACTTTCCTTTTTCTTTTTTCTTTTTCCTTTGACCTTCAAACTCTTTTAGTTATGTATTTTTCTAAATTAATTTCAATTAATTAATTTGGTTCTCAAGAATGTTTTATTTTTCTCCGTTTTACTTTTACTTACATATATATATGTAAGTAATATATATATATATTTTTTTGAGACAGAGTCTCGCTCTGTCGCCCAGGCTGGAGTGCAGTGGCTGGATCTCAGCTCACTGCAAGTTCCGCCCCCCGGGTTTATGCCATTCACCTGCCTCAGCCTCCCAAGTAGGTAAGAACACTTGACATGAGGTAAACTCCCTTAACAAACATTGTGATCGCATAACGCAATATGTTAACTATAGGCACAGTGTTGAACAGCAGATCTCTAAAATTACTCATGTTGTTTAACTTTATACCCAATGAACAGCAACTTCACGTTTCCCCCTCCCCCACAGCCCCTAAAAGCCACCATTCTACTCTCTGTTTCTGAGTCTGACCATTTTAGATACCTTATATAAGTGGAATCATGCAGTGTTTGTCCTTCTGCGACTAACATATCACTTCATATAATGTCCTTCAGGCTCATCCATGTTGTTCCACATGGTAGGATTCCTTTCTTTGTCTCTTTCTTTCTTTTCTCTTCTCCTCTCTTCTCTTCTCTTCTCCTCTCCTCTCCTCTCCTCTTTTTTCTTTTTTTTCTTTTCTTCCTTTTCTTTTCTTGAGACAGGGTTTCACTCTGTCACCCAGGCTGGAGTGCAGTGGCATGATCACAGCTTGCTGCAGCATCAACCTCCCAGGCTCAAGTGATCCTCCCCTCTTAGCCTCCTGAGTAGTTGAGACTAAACATGTGCACCACTACACCTGGCTAATTTTTTGATTTTTTTTTTTTTTTTTTTTTTGTAGAGATGAGGTCTCACTATTTTGCTCAGGCTGGTCTCGAACTCAAGCAATCCACCCGCATTGGCCTCCCAAACTGTTGGGATTACAGACATAAACCTGCATGTGTGACCAGGATTTCTTTTTTTTTTAAGGCTGAATAATATTCTATTGTATGCATTATTACATTTTCTTTATTGATTTATCTATTGATGGAGACTTAGGTTGATTCCTTATCTTGGCTATTGTGGACATTGCTGCAATGAACTTGGGAGTGCTGATATTTCTTCAACATACTGATTTTATTTCCTTTGATGATATATCCGTAAGTGGGATTGCTGGATCATATGGTAGTTCTATTATTAATGTTTTGAAAAAGCTCTGTATTGTTTTCCCTAGTGGTTGCACCATTTTACATTCCCACCAAAAATTAACAGTGTACAAGTGTTCTCTTTTCTCCACATATTTGCAACACTTACCTTTTGTTTTTTAATAATAGCCATCCTAATAGATGTGAGGTTCTTATTGTGGTTTTGATTTGCGTTTCCCTAATGATTAGTGATGTCGATTTTAAAAAAAATGTACTTGTGGTTCATATGTATGTCTTCTGTGAAGAAATGTCTGTTCAATCATTTATTTATTTTTTAATTGGATTATTTGTTTTCTTGAACTTGTGTCATATGATTTCCCTACATGTTTTAGGTATTAACCCCTTAACAAACGTATGGTTTGTGAATATTTTCTCCCATTTCATAGGTTGCCTTTTCACTGTGTGATGGTTTTTCTTGGCTGTGTAGATCCTTTTTGGTTTGATATAGTCCCGCTTGCTTGGTTTTGTTTTTGTTGACTATGCATTTGGTGTCAAATCCAAGAAATAGTTGCCGAGATCAATGTCATGAAGATTTTTCCTAGTAAAATAATTTCAGGTCTTAAGTCTAAGTCATTAATCCATTTGGACTTTACTTTTATGTATAGTGTAAGGTAAGGAACAATTTCATTTTTTTTTTTTTTGCATGTAGGTATCTAGTTTTCCCAGTACTATTTGTTGAAGAGACTATCCTTTCCTCATTGTGTAGTCTTGGCACCCTTGTCAAAGATCAATTGACTGTACATGTGTGTGTTTATTTCTGGGCTATTTATTCTGTGCCATTGGTCTTTATTTCTGTCTGCATGTCAGTAGCATACAATTTTGTTTACTAAAACTTTGCAATATATTTTGAAATCAGGAAGTATGAGGCCTCCAACTTTGTTCTTCTTTGATTGCTTTGGCTATTCAGGGACTTTGTGGTTCCATATGAATTTTAGGATTTTCTATGTCTGTAAAAAATGTCATTGGGATTTTGATAGAGATAGTGTTGAATCTGTAGATTGCTTTATTTAGTACAGGCAGTTTAGCAGTAACAAGTCTTCCAATCCATAAACATGCAACATCTTTTCATTTATTTGTATACTTTAATTTTTTTTTATCAATGTGTTGTACTTTTCCTTGTACAAGGAGGCTTTTGCCTCCTTGGTTAAGTTTATTTCTAAGTATTTTATTCTATTTGTTGTTACTATAAATAAGATTGTTTTCCTAATTTCCTTTTTGGATAGTTTGTTGTTACAAACACAACTGATTATCTATGATGATATTGTATCCCGCAATTTTAGTGAATTTATTAGTTCTAACAATATTTTGTGTGTGGAGTTTTTATGGTTTTCTACATATAAGGTCATGTCATCTCTAAACAGATAATCTTACTTCTTCAGTAGGCTGCCTTTTATTTCCTTTTCTTGCCTAATCGTTCTGACTTGGACTTCTAGAACTATGTTGAGTAGAAGTGCTGAGAGAGGACATCCTTGTTTTGTTTCTGGTCTTAGAGAAAAAGGTTTTTGTTTTTCATCAATGAGTATAATGTTAACTCTGGGATTTTCATATGTGACTTTTGTTTATTTTTGGTTTGATATAATTGGTATATCTCACTTTATTGAGATATCATTAACATAAAATTTTGTATATTTAAGGTGTACAACTTGATGTTTTAATATATGTATATATTGTGAAATAATCAACATATTTGAGCTAATTAAAATATCTTACATAACTTTTCTTTTGCTGAGGTAAACTTTTTCTATACCTATTTGTTGAGAGTTTTTATTATGAAGAGTGTAGAATTTTGTCAAATGCTTTTTTTTGCATCTCTTGAGAAGAACATGTAATATTTATGCTGTATCCTCTAAATGGGTTCTATTACATTTGCATATGTTGAGCCATTCTTGCATCCCAGGGACAACTCCCACTTGATCTTGATATACGATCCTTTTAATGTGCTGTTGAATTTGATTTGGCAGTATTTTATTAAGGGTTTTTGCATCGGTGTTCATCAGAGACATTTACCTGTAGGGTTTTTGTTTTGTTTTGTTCTGTTTTACTTTTTGGTAGTGTCTTTGTCTGACTTTGATATCGGGGTAATGCTGACCTTATAAAATGAGTTTAGGAGGTGTTCCCTCTTCTTTGATATTTTGGAAGAATTTAAGAAGAATTGATGTTAATTATTCTTTAAATATTTGGTAGAATTCATAAGTGAAACCATATGGTCTTGGACTTTTCTTTGTTTGTCAGTTTTTGATCACTGATTCAATCTTCTTATTTTTATTGGTCTGTCCAGATTTTTGTTTCTTTATTTTATTTATTTATTTTTGCATGCCAAACTACTTTGGTCAGTTTATTTCTTTATAATTCAGTGTTGGTAGATTATATGTTTCTAAGAATTTATGCATTTCACCTAGGTTATCTAATTTGTTGATGTTTAGTTGTTCATAGTAGTCCTATGATCTCTTTATTTTAGTTGTATCAGTTGTAATGTCTCCTCTTCATTTCTGATTTTATTTTTTTGAGTTTTTTCTCTTTTTTTCTTAGTCTAGATAACGATTTGCCAATTATGTTTATCTTTTCAGAAAACCAACACAGTTTGTTGATTTTTTCTATTGTTTTTCTATTTTCTATTTATTTCTGTTCTAATCTTTATTATATTCTTCCTTCTGCTAACTTTGAGCTTAGTTTGTAGGAGACTTCAATACCCCATTTTCGACAATGAAGACAGATGATCAATAAGGAAACATCAAACTTTCACAACATTATAGACCAAATAAATGGGCCTAGCAAGACATATACAGAACATTCTACTACCCTCTTTCTTCTATGTCCCAGCTTCCCCTTCTACTGCTTATGGGAGATAGAACAAATAAAAGATGGTTTCATACTCTATATCTTATATGGTAGTTTCCTAGGCCTGTCATAACAAAACATCACAGACTGAGTGAGTGGCTTAAGCAACAGAAATTTATTTTCTCACAGTTCTGGAGGGTAAAAGTTGGAGATCAAGGTACTGCTCATGTGGTTTCTCCTGAGGCCTCTCTCCTTGGCTTGCAGATGGCCACCTTCTTGCATATGTTGTAAGAAGTCCTCACATGGCCTATTCTCTGTGTGTGCACCTTCTTGATGCCTCTCTTTCCTTATAATGACACTAGTCCTATTGGATTACAGCCCCACTTTTAAGACTTCATTTAACCTCAATTACCTCCTTAAAGTCCCTATCTATAAATACACTCCCATTTTGAGGTATACTGGGGTTAGGGGTTCAACATTTGATTTTGGGAAAGGGGAAACAATTCGGTCCATAAAATGTTATATATTGAAAAATGAGTTGTGAAAAATGTGATGATCAAAAAGACATTCTATTCATCCTCCAGGAGCTTACTGTCTAGATGGAAATACCTAAAGAAAGATGGGGCCATAAGTGATTTTGGAGCTCAGAGGAGGGTCAGACCACCATGAGCTACACTGCTTAAGGAAGGCTTATGGAGTGAGCCAATGAACAGGGAACCTTGAAAGATGCACACATATCTCTAGAAATTCAAAAAGGAGGTCCTGCCTAAAAATTAAATAGATATGAGAAGTCCATTCTTAACTGCACATAATTGTATAAGCATAAGCCTTTCCTGGGCATCTATTCTCTGCTAGGCATTGAACTGAAGGATGAGAATACAAAGACAAAGATGTGTACTGGAGTTTCCCACACTTCATGAGAAGGATGATTTTAGAGTCAAGGATTGACAATGGATTAGACAGGGAAGTCTGCAGCATAGACAAGCCATTTAAAGTTGCTTGTGGGGAACAGCTGAATCCCCAACAAGCCATACCTAGATACATCTCTCAGGCACAGAGTTGGCTACAGAGGGCATTGCGTAGGCTTATAACCTTGGGCTTATTCCCAGGATTCCTGAATCTCTCCTCCTTGCCTAAGACTAGCGTCCCTCTCCCTATCACATTGTTTTGATTGACTGCTTAGTTCCCCTGTGCCATTTAGCTTACATATTTTTCACATTTCAAGTTCCATGTGGCAGGTTCTTGTCTTTTGTATTTTACTATTTGCAACGTTCAGTCTACATGTGTGATGTCCTTTGTAAACCATGAATGTTAATCAGAGTTTAGGTGTCAGCCACAACAAATTTTGAGCTGACAATGTCTAAATCCTAAAAACGTTTGAAACCAGAATGCAAAACCATTGTCCTTACCACTCTCTATAATTTCCATTAATTGCTCTAATATGCTGGTTCCTCTTTTTGATTGCATGCCCTTTAGAAGAAAATCATTGATACATTAATTACAGCTTTCATCTGGAGGTTCCAGAATTTCTAAACATTTATTTGGATTTCATGCCAAACTGCGGGATAATTACACATAAAAGGATCATGCTGGGTTAGATACTGACATGGGATTTTAAAATATCCTTCCTCTAGTATAAATAGCCCAATTGGCAGCTCAGGCATGCATCTCAGCGCTCTGTGCAGCTTGACCGACTACATTTTCTGTTTAGCGATAACACAGGATAATAGATGGTGCTCAGAGAGGTAACCTTCAAGCTCAATAACTGAGACATGCTTTCTGATCCAAAGTTGCAGCAGGTGAGATTGTAAAGCCTGAGTCCTGGAGAAATGCTACAGGGTACCGGAAACCAGGCAGCAGTAACACAGCTTTCTTTTTCAAAAGAGAATCCCGGAAGGACCTATCTTATTAATGTGGGATGACCGCGGTGTTGCCTGGTACTGGGGATGGCCCAACTGAATTCCAGCAGATGGCACCTTGCTGTGGCTGCTCTCCTTTTAACAATCTGGAAGATGCTTCTTGGGGTCTGGGCTGCACATCTTGGAGGGGCTGAAGATCACTGTCTTGCTTCATGCTGGACCTCTGGCTTTCTTCCTCTTCCCTGCCCTCCTTACCTGTACATACTCTTGCTGCTTCACTGATATAATGCTTTTCTTTAAGGTTTGCTTATCCTCGCCTGTGAAACCACAGGTGAAGAATTGTAAACTAAGGGTTTTAGCCATGTATTCAAGAAGGGATCTGGCAATCAAATGGTTCCCATGAACACACACTGACATGGTTTCTTTCTGGATTGCCACCATCCACAGAGCTGGAAGGGAGCCAGAGAACAGCCTTCCTGAGTACGCTGATTGGGGTCCTGGGTGAAGCCAGTTGTCTGCAATGTTACTCCCGCTTGATGAATTTCTCTCGGGATCAGGACTGGAATGCAGAAATTGTGGATTAGTACCCCAACCATCATGTATGTGCCCGGTGACCTTGATGACATCAGCTCAAATGGGCTTCATTTCTACCAACACACAGGAGCATTTTAATGCAATCACGTACATTTATGCAGATAACAGCTACCATTTAAAACTACCGTTTATCAGATAGTCACTATGTGCCAAGCATTAGATTAGGAAATTTACATATAGGATTTAATTTAATCTTCATGATAGCTTTGAAAATTAGTTATTATGCAGCTTGCCAGAGTCATGAAGCTAATAAGAAACCCCAAACCTGGGGTGCAGGTTGAACTCCAGAGCCTTGTTCTTTTCCCCATACCAGGCTGCATCTCAGTCAATAACTTACATGCAGTTGAGTCCAAATATATGTGTGTGCACACACATAGGTGAGCATGTGCATGTATGGAAAAGACTTAAGTTTACGCTGAGAGCATGAGTCTTGTGTCTTTGGTTCCAAGTTCCCTGGGACACAAGTTTTATCATCTCATCCTGAGCCTGGAATGATCCTTTCCAGCCTCTCTGAGAAGCAAGTACTTATGGCTTCTCTTTGTTTTTATTTTCTGTGTAAGTGAAAACATTGTAATTTTTTTTGCATGTGTTACAGAATAATTGAGCCCATTTTCATGTCACAAATTATGTGGCTGATTTCTCATACTTTTGAGCCACCTGTGTTGTGTCTGACAGCTATACCAATTTTGTTTACTGGGAAGTCGGGGGAATGAGGCATGTGCTTCCCTTATTTCTCTTGTGATTAAGGCTATGTCCATCATTATCTCATTTAATCCTCCCAGCAACCTCTGAGGAGAGGATTATGATAATCACTCCAATTTTGCGGCTGAAAACATTGAGGCTTAAAGAGCTTACAGTATTAATTTTAAATCACCC
The DNA here is from genome assembly GCF_002776525.5 of Piliocolobus tephrosceles. Lineage (NCBI taxonomy): Eukaryota > Metazoa > Chordata > Mammalia > Primates > Cercopithecidae > Piliocolobus > Piliocolobus tephrosceles. Next base: position 14,757,638 of record NC_045448.1, on the reverse strand, counting down.
ATGAGAAAGTAGCAGATCTGGGATCCTCAGTTTCCCCTTCTTCCTCCTCCCTGACTTCAAGTCCCATCCTCCCTGCACTGACCCAGCAGGGCTGCGTGTGCTCCCTCATTTGCCTCCTGGGACCGCCCGCCCCCCACCCCGACCCGGTCCTGAGCAGGAGGCTTGCCCTGTGTGCGCCCAGCTTGTCACCAATGCCTGCCAGGATCAGGGGAGGAATAAACAGGGGCTCAGCAGGCCCTGTGTTTCTGTTCTGCCTTGTTTCAATAAAATATGATCGTCCTGCAGACAGCCCAATGCAGTCCACCGGGTTTGTTAAATCAAGAGCTCTCTCCATGCTGCTCTCACTAAAAGACACTTTCACTTATGCACAGGTGGTGGTCCCGAGACTCGAGCTGCGTGGGGACGCCGGTGGGGAGGAGCTGCTGCTGAGCTGGGAATGTACTGCCCGGACATGGCAGGGGGGACGGAGATTTGAGACACAAATCCACATTCACGTCTCATTTTATGCTTTTTCAAAGTAACTTACAAATCTTATTCCATTTTGATGCATATGGGTTCAATTATCCCCCTTTTATAGATGACTGAGCAGAGGCCTAGCAACATGAGGTGACTCACTCAGCGTCACTCATCATGCTGGTGTAGAGCTGGGATCCAGGTGAGCTTACTCTTGACGAGGCGTTTGCTTGCTGTGTTAAATGACGACACTTCTACGTGGAGTGTTTTTTTTTTTTAGCGGCACTGCTATCCTTCCCAACCATCATTAGTTCATGACTACAAATACATGCTTTCCTGTGGTTTGGCCTTTTTGCTGTCGCCTGACTCTAATTGCTGGAAAGGTTTTCTTTATGCTGAGCTGAAATCTCCTCTTTCATTGTAATTCAGGCCTCCAGAGCTTCACAGAATAAGTATTCAGCTCAAGTCTTCTCTTGTCCCAATATCTCTGATTTCTTCAGCCTGTTCTCATGAGAGACAGAATCGAGGCCTCTCTCCATCCTGATTGCCTTTCTCTGGATGCACATGCCATGAAAAATGGAAGTTCAACTCCCCAGATGGGATCTAATCAGGTCAGTGCAGACGGAGGTCTCTGCCGGCTGTGTTGGGCTCCCAAGGCTCTAGATGAAGTGGTCTCTGAAGGGGCCCTGCCCATCACTCAGGCCTGAGCTTATTTCCTGATAGGCCTCACTGTGCCTTCTGGAGGCATCTGGTTATCTTCCCCAGTATGGGCTGGTTCTATGAGAATGGGCATGGTCCAGTCCAAAGTGTCAATAGTGCAAAGGTTAAGAAACCTTATAATTCATTATCTAAAAAAAAAAAAAAAAAAAAAAAATTCCACAAATAATGAGCTGCTTCATCAACAAGGAACATTTACTGCACATCAGTTATGTATAAGGTTTGGTGCCAGGCCCTAAGGCTATGAACAGTAAGGTGGTATTCTCATAAAAACAATTTCCCTACGTTTGTGGAGACCATTGGAGTTTACAGATTGTCTCTATACCGATCATCTCACAAGAATCTTCGTCCCTCTGCAGGATATAGAAGTGAAATCTGCATTGACCTCAGTCTGGAGACAGATTCTGCAAGGACCAGGGATCAGAAAAATAGAGGGAATCTCAAAACAGGGGCTGAACAGAGAGTGTTTGAGACATGGAGGTTCAAAGGCCAGTGGGGGAAGACAGAACATTGCTCAAACAGATGGGCTAGAAGCAGATACTGAAGCTGGTGTTTGCAGCAAGGCCTCTGGGAAAAGAAATTTTAAAGAGCAAGAAGGTCAGAAGGAAATCTAAGGGATTTGGCCTTGGAGGTCGGCTTTAATCTATCTCCTGGCATGTGGCGTGCAGGTCAACAAATAATCAGCTAAAGGGTGGAACAGATAACAATTCGAGGACATTCACCACATTAAAGAGGAGGAAAAGTGGAGATTCCTGGCCAGTTGTGAAAGTTGTAAGCAATAGAACCAAAATTAACTTCTAGCCTCCTGACCCCTTAATCCCAGCCGCTTTCTATTACCCCCTGCCATTTCTGCCTCAAGGATGCTATCTTTCCCCCAGTAACTACAATAACCCAGGTTAGAATAAGCTGGGTGAGTGTTAAATGCTCTATATTGTCACGCTGGGCTAGAGAACTGGGAACTTCAACCCTATGTTGTGCACATGTTTCAGTCCATTAAAATCTCAGCAGCTGCCTGCTCAATCATGTGGTAGAAATATACTTTTTGATTCAAAGCAGCAGCCAAACTTTTATTTGTGGATATTTCTTGTTAGATAATAAATTATAGGGTTTCTTAACCTTTGCACTGTTGACACTTTGGACTGGACAATTCTTTGTTGTGGGGACTGTCCTGGGCATTGTAGGATATTGAGCAGCATCCTTGGTCTCTACCCACAGGTGCTGGTAACACTCCTCTCCCCAGTTGTGACTACCAAAAATGTCTCCAGATATTGCCAAATGTCCTCTGGGGGCACAGTTTCTTCCCATGCTCTGCATTGAGAACCACTGATCTGTTCATATGAATTTAAACTCAAAAGATACCAAAGGTGCGCAAGTATCTTTTTCGAATAATGACTTCTTTTCCTCTGGGAAGATACCCAGTAGTGGGACTACTGGATCAAATGGTAGCTCTGCTTTTAGTTATTTAAGGAATTGCCACACTATTTTCCATAGCGGCGGTATTAGTTCACATTCCCACCAGCAGCGTGGAAGTGTTCCCTGATCGCGGCATCCATGCCAACATCTGCTGATTTTTGATAATTTGATTATGGCCATTCTTACAGGAGTAAAAAGATATTTCACACGCATGTTTATAGCAGCACATTTCACAATAGCAAAATCGTGGAACCAATTCAAATGCCCATCAATCAATGAGTGGATAAAGAAACTCTGGCATATATGAGATTGAATACTACTCAGCCATAAAAAGGAATAATTAATAGCATTTGCAATGACCTGAATGAGATTGGAGACTACTATTTTAAGTGAAGTTACTCAGGAATGGAAAACTAAACATTGTATGTTCTCACTGATATGTGGGAGCTAAGCCATGAGGACGCAAAGGCATAAGAATGATCAATGGACTTTGGGGACTTAAGGGAAGAGTGTGGGGGGGAGGGATAAAAGACTACAAATATGGTGCAGTGTATACTGCTCAGGTGATGGGTGCACCAGGATCTCACAGATCTCCACTAAAGAACTTACTCGTGAACCAAACACCACCTGTTCCCCAATAACTTATGGAAAAATAAATTTTTTAAAATTGCCTAGAATAAACTTGGAACTTAAAAAGAAAAGGTACCAAAGGTCCAAGAGCAGTCTTTCTCTCTTCTGCCCAACCACTCAGCTATCCTGCAACAGTTTTTGTTTTTTTTTCCAAATTGCTGTATTTGGTGTTTTATATTTTTGCAGTGAAGCCACACTTGTCATTGCTGGGAACACTGAGGCCTTGCATATGGAAAGGTGAGCCGTTTCTGTGAGGCTGCCTGAGGGGCCTGACAGCCACTGAGGCCACCGCTCCAGGCTGGCTTTGCAAATGTCGGCAAACATTAGAAATTAGGGCCGGGCACGGTGGTTTACGCCTGTAATCCCAGCACTTTGGGAGGCTGAGGCTGGCAGATCACTTGAGGTCAGGAGTTCAAGACCAGCCTAGCCAACATGGTGAAACTGCGTTTCTACTAAAAACATAAAAAATTAGCCGGGCAGTGTGGCAAGTGCCTGTAATCCCAGCTACTCTGGAGGCTGAGGTGGGAGAATCACTGGAACCTGGGAGGTGGAAGTTGCAGTGAGCTGAGATCATGCCACTGCGCTCTAGCCTGGGAGACAGAGTGAGACTCCATCAAAAAAAAAAAAAAAAAAAAAAGAAAAGAAAAAAAAAAGAAAGAAAGGGAAATTAGGAGTGGGCCTCTGGTCCCCGCCTTTGAATAGTGTAATGTCTAACCTGCTTTGAAGAACACAAGAAAGCAACCTGACATAAAGCTTAGCCCTCACTCAACCCTGCGCACACTTCCTGAGAGCCAAGGAGTTCCTTCCTGCCTTTGACGCAGCCAGCCTTTGCCAATAGCTTAGCTCTAGTTGGGTGTTTCTCCAGAAGTTTTGTAATGAGTGTCTCATGTGTGCAAAGCATTTTCCCAGCTAAAATGCACATGATTATTTTCTTAATAGACCTACACAGACACAAACACTCCCATTTGACAGATGAGAAAATGGAGTTTCATATGCGTTCACATTTCCTCTTTAACTAAAAACTATTGTAAATCAGTCTCAAATTTTAGAAAAGTTACAAATGCAGTACAAAATCTTTTCTTGAAGCATTTGACAGTAGGCTGTTGTCCTGATACTCCATCATACCCAAATACCTCAGAGCATATTTCCTATGGACAAGGATAATCTTCCACATAACCACAATATACACACAAAAACATCCAATTAACACTGATTCTTTCCTATCATCTAATCCTCTATCCCATTTAAGTTTTGCCAAATGTTCCATTAGCAGCCTTTAGAGCAAATAGATCCAGTTCAGAGTCACATGGTACATCTACCAGTCATGTTTCTTGAATCTTTTCCTGCATGGAACAGTTTCTCAGGTTTGTTTGTTTGTTTGTTTGTTTTTTTGACCTCCAGGACACTCTGAAAGACATAATATAATTGAATCCATTTTTATTTTCTTAGTCAATGTTTATTATCTTCAGAGGGACTGAAAACTTAAAATTGTGTAGTTCAAAACTTACAAAATTAAATACAAGTAAAAGGAATGTAAATCATCTTTCAAATAGTGTACAAGTTTGCAGCATTTATACTATGGAGGTATCAAAGCTTAAAACTACAATTGCATTTTGGGATCTGCTGTCTATTGAAAACCATAAATTTTCATAATATATATAGTTCCAATCCAACACAAAGAAGTCCAGTCTAGCTCTCTCCCTTTCCATATTTGCGACTCTCTAAAAGGGAGAAACCTGACTCCCATTGCCATGCTGTATTTTCTAACTTGTTCCTCTCCCTATGTGTAAATAACCTCCCATCCTTGCCGTAGACCATGCACACACCTCCTCACTCCACACTGGGCTGCTCTGCTACTCCAGGCTCAGGCTCTTACTTCCTGTTCTTGGCCATTCCTTGATATCCTCACCTGTCCTGTCTGTGTGGATGCTTTCCTCACCATTCTCTGACTCCTATACCCCTCATATGGACACTGCAACTCTTCTAGCCCTCCCCCCGCCCAGCTGGAGAAGATGTCCAGCTTGGTCAGCCTCACCCAATGGCTTTAGGACTGGATTATTCAGGAAGGGAAGAGGAGAGGAGTATGAGCAGGAGAAGGTAGAAGAAGGGCTCACGATTACTTTTGTTTGCAATCAGGTTGCACCTCACCCACTGTATTGCAAAGTACTCTCTCTGGGAAGTCACTGGTGTTCTTATCTCAGTCTTCCTCTTCCAGATCCTTCAGCAACAAACACAGTTGATCATGTCTTTTTTTCTTGAAACCTTCTGTTCCCTTGGCTTTTTACTGTTATTTTCCTTTACCCATCCCTAAAATATTGATGCTTGCTTGTGATTTCCCTTTGCTTTCCTTCTCTTTTCATTCTACACCATTGCTTTGAGTTAATGTATCCAGTTCAACATCACAGGGGGCGCTGTGGATGAATGTCTTTCTTCTAGTGCCAGACATAGTAGATGACATATCCCAAAGTCAGAAGCTGTATCTCAGTTAAACAGTTACACAACTTTCTTTGCTGCAAGACTTCAAAATGCCTTTTAACATATTAATGGACATTCTGAATCTTCAGGAGGGTGATAATCTCAGTCCCAAATTTATTTGGCCAGAAAACAATGTTTCTGTTTTTTGGACTCTCTATTAACATCTTGCAACAAAACTGGTGTTGGTTGGAGCACAGAGTGGAAAGTGATGCTTGGAAATGATGCTTAAAAGATGCCCTGAAAACATAGCCAGGAGGCCCTCATCATGGGCCACCTTCCAAAGAGGAGAGCATGTGACACATCCGATCAGTTGACACAATTTGGAGGTTCTTTAGAAGGAGGACTGCAAGTGTGTTTCTATGTTGGTCTGAAGGATACAGAGATGCTGATGGTGAACATTCTCAACATCTGTCCCCTTCAATTGGGTACAGTGCACATAAACCATAACTTTATGGAATCTGAGTCCAGGTTACAGCACTTGTTGGGCATATACAAGTTATTTATATGCCCAGAGTCTCAGTTTCCTCAACTGGAAAGCGGACATGAGAAAAATCCTACAGAAAATGGCGGCTGTGAGAATGAAAGCTGTATAAAGTGGGCAGTTGTGATCACCTTCTCCTTCTTCAGTGCCCTCCCAAGCCACACTAGTCGATAGTGGTGGAACTTTGCTTAAACTCAAGTCTACTGCCCCTTAGGTTTCAGAAACTAGCAGATGTGGCCTCAGCATTGACTCTCTAATACTAGCTGATTAGCCTTTGGTTTCTTACCTAACCTCTCTGCACATAGCTTTCCTCACCTATGAAATGGGTGATAATACCTATCTCAAGTTGCTGAAATGATGGAAAGAGAGTGTGTGAAGAGCTTAGCAGAGTGGCCGTCCCATGTTGAGAAATTAACAAATATAGCATGGAGTGCTTCTAAAGCATGCATGCATCGAACTGAAGAGTCCTGTTTGGAGGGGATTGTGGACCTCCATGACGAAGCAATGGTTTTGGAAACATCACTCCCTCACCCCACCATAATGCTTCAAAAATCTAGTGGCTAGACCCTTCTTCCTTCCTCTTCTTCTTCTTCTTCTTTTTTTTTTTTTTACAAGGAGGGAAGTAAAGCTGCCTCATTTGTTGTTTCCAGGATTTGAAGAGTGACTCAGAAAGAAGAGATGTCTACTCTTTCTGTTCCTTTTCCTTCCTTCCCTCTCTAACATGTCTTGAGGTAAGTGTGCAGGCTGCCCTAGGCTTGTTTTGATAACTGGATGTTCAGAGTCACATGGTACATCTACCAGTCATGTTTCTTGAATCTTTTTCCCATGGAACAGTTTTTTTTTTTTTTTCCACATGGACATGCCTTAGGCTTCTTTTTGATAACTGGTCTCCGAGATCCCCCCGGGTTTGTGGGGGAAAGGACACTAGGCTTCTTTCATCTCCCTTTCTCCAGAGGACTCAGGTCTGGAGAGAGTTTTGTCTGAGAAGTTTAACTCAGACTGTGTCAATTTGGGGTTTATTCTACCTCTCTGAGTTGTTGCTGCTTTCTCGAAATTAGGCGATGGAGTATTTTGAACCAAAGAAGAGCCTTACAGAACTTCCTGTCCATCTCCCTCATTTTGTGCATGAACCAAGGCTTAGACCTGGTTCAAGGTCACACTTGGAGATAGAGCTAGGGCTAAAATCTGGGGCCCCTAAGTTCCTTCCTGCCTTGCACTCCGTGCATGCGATACTAATTTCTTTGACTTTTGATTTCATGGTTAGTATTTGCCTTGTTATCTTTGCTATCTCAGATTTTATCAGATCATTTGTTTGTTGTCCAGATAAGAAGAACATGGCATACCTCTGAAATAATTTTAAAATCAATGTATCTTCTTCTTTAATATCTAAACATTTTAATCATGCTTATAAAGAGCTGCAAATGACATAATTTCTGGCTTGCTGTAAACTATTGACATTTTATAACAAAAATGCTCCATCTCTTCTTTTAATGCATACAAAGGAATATAACAGTTATTTTATATGCACCATCATCCTTTAAAAAATACAATACATAAACTATTTTTAACAGTTACAAATTTGTTTTTCCTTGTTCTCCTGTACTTTGAATTTCTACTTCTCTTCCCCTTCAGAATTTTAAATTAATATATTTTTACACTTAAAAATCTTTTTGTTAATCATCCTATCATACTTTGAGGATTCCTGCACCAAAAATATGCATATAATTTGAAATGTAAATTTCTAAATTCCCTTATCTATTAAGGCTATTAAGTGTTAACATTGTTTTCTGTGTTGAATTGCTATTACAATTTTTTTTTTTTTTTGAGACAGGGTCTTGCTCTGTCGCCCAGGCTGGAGTGCAGTGGCGCAATATTGGCTCACTGCAAGCTCCACCTCCCGGGTTCATGGGATTCTCCTGCCTCAGCCTCCCGTGTAGCTGGGACTACAGGCGCCCGCCACTGCACCCGGCTAATTTTTTTGTATTTTTAGTAGAGACGGGGTTTCACCGTGTTAGCCAGGATGGTCTCGATCTTCTGACCTCGTGATCCTCCCGTCTCGGCCTCCCAAAGTGCTGGGATTACGGGCATGAGCCACTGCGCCCAGCCTACAATTATTTTTAACATGCAGCTAACCAGAGCAAAATACACATATTGCTAATTTTTATACCTATTAACTAAATATAAAACATAAATGTCATTGGAAGTGGTGTCTTAGCTGGATTAGGTGCTTTATAGTGTTATGAGTCGATGAGGCCTTGGGACACGTATAGTTTCTTGTTGTATGTTGCGGAGGCAAAGCCACATGGAAGGATTTGTGGTGAGTTACCGGCATGTCTCTCTTTTATAGGGTGAGGAAAGGATGGCTGTGAAAGGGGAGGTGGGAGATGACAGCCACCATGTCACCGTGCCAGCATATACTGTGGAGTGTTCTCGGGTACAAATCGAGGAAAGGGTATTCAGAAATCCATGAATGAGGAGCTGATTCCATCAATATTCTCTATGCTTGGGGATTCCTGGAAAAGTCTTCTGGTATTTCCAGAGGCATCACACCTGTGTTTGAAAACCGCTGGAGTCAAGGAAAGTACATGGATATGGTCTCAGTGCATAAATGTCCCACTGAAAAGAGAGCTGCCATTGGGATGCCGCACGACCTGTGTTCATTGCGTGCTTTTTCCAATGCATTGTGAAGCAGTTTTCCCTTTATTGTAATTTTATATCATGGGATTGCTTAGTTGCTGGGGCTAGGTTAAGTGTCACGATCTATGTTGAACACTAAAGAGACAAAGATGAGTAAAGTCTGGCCTCTGCTCTCAAGATACTCAGTCAAGAAGGGCGATGAGATAAGTCCATTGTCACTATAATAAGTGATCAGGGCTTTACAGGCAGCATAGAAGGAAGAGAGAACACTTGCAAGTGGGGAAAAGAAAGAAAGTTTCCATGGGGAAGAGCTCATTTTAACTGGCTCTTGAAAAAACAATAGGTAGGGGTTGAACATTCTGACAGTAGAGAAAGAACATTTATAGCAAGAGGCAAAAAGGCCACAAAAAGTCTGGGTTGTTCCTTAATTGGTCCCTGCCATCTATCAATCACTGACTTGATGGAAGTCCCACGGTGACAGTCAGGATGGCATCAAATGATATGTGAGAAAATGCCTGAGACAAATATAGGTGCTTTAATTGCAATACATATTAAAGCCATTAACCTAATTATGGTGATGGTATACTGTGTCTTGCTCTAAAGAGGAATGGTTTGCAATGTAAAATAATAACAACTTCATTCTGGCTGCTTACTTCTTGATTTTAATTCAACAACTCTGGGAGGCAGAGTTTATTATTATGTCCATATAAAAGTGGAGACTGAGGCCCTTGGAGGGTTAGGTCTCCTGCTCCAAGGTCATAGCTGGTGAATGGCAGAGTTGGAATATACAAACAGGTGTGTCCACCTTAAAATCCTGTGCTTCTGCCAGTCACCTGCAGCTTGCCTCCTTCTCTTCTCTGGCACCGTCATGAAATACCAGTGTAGCTATAAATTCCACACACATTTCACCTGGCCAGCTCTCTGCACACAATTCTGTTCAGGTCGCTGATTGAGGTGTACTGGCTCTGCGGCTGTTATTCACAGCGATTATGACAGGTCGAGGTGGCTGCTTGGAGAACAGACAGCCGAACAAGAGGCCACAGTCTCAGGAACAGGCAGATGTGGGATGTCTTCGTTGTGCAGCCACCAAATAATCATTGAGTGCATCCCCCACAATTGATTCTCTCATTCACTTATTGAACAAATGTTTATTGAGACCCCATTAATTTGCAAGACTCTCTGCTAGGTACCGAGAAATGGAGAGAAAAGGACCAGTAATATGCTGAGCAGTTACTGGGTAGGGGAGAACTCAGACAAGCAGACTCTTGGCACTACTGTGTGGAGGAAAACCAGGGCTGGGCAGTCACCCCCTAGTCCCCTTTCCTTGCATTTCTATCGTTCTCTCCCTCCTTCCTTCAACCTGGTCTCATTTCATCCCTACAACTCTGTGGCAGGCATCGTGATTTCTGTTTACAGACACAAGAACTCAGGCTCATGTTACGGAACTTGCCCAAGCGTGCGGATTAGAGGTGGAAACCCAGATGGAACCCGGGTTCCAGGCACCCAGGGCTGGGGCCTATCAGCCTGTCATGCTGCCATCAGCTGTATTTGCACAAACCCTTCCCATCCACGCTGGCCTGTAGCCCAGCTCTGGGGCTCCAGAGGGGAGTATGCTCCCTAAGATGCTGCTGAGACCATCACTGTCTGCTGTGGTATCACAACCCCTGATTGCAATCCCAGTTCTTTTATCGGAGCTGAGTCATCTCTATCCCATTTCATGTGTGTGTCATATTCAAATACTTTGCAGCAGAATTGCTGTGCCTGATGGTGGGATGCTGCCTGAGACCTTGCTGGGTGTGGTTTGATATACATTATAGGCACTCCGTTCCCTTCTAAATTAGGAAAATATTTAACTTTGAAGCCCCAAGGGTTTTGGTTAAAGGACTGTGGACCCATAGCAGAGATTGGATCTGGCAACTGAAAAAAAGGAAAGGAAGAAGGAAAGAAAAAGAAAAAAAGAGAAAGAAAGAAAAAGAAAAAAAGAGAAAGAAAGAAAAAGAAAAGAAGGAAAAAATTTCAACAAGGATATATACCATGTAGTGGGGCATGGGAGGGGAACTTCTTTTGGTTTTGGGTGTGCTGGGTTGGCTTCAGGATGACGTTGCTGAGCTGAAATGGGAGGGAAGTCAGAGACCTCAAGTGGTCGAAGAAAGCTGGATTTCTGTTCAAGTCACAGATGACACACTGAGGTTCAGAGAGGAAAGAGAACTTGTCCGAGGCCACATATCTTGTTCAAATTACAGTTGGGCTAAAATCCAGGTCTTAGGGCACTCAGGTCCCCAAGTCCCCAGCTGCACGGCCAAGGGCAGCCAGCAGATACCTGCGGCTAGCATGTCCTGGCTTGACACTCGCACCTGGACAAAGTTGTGTTCCAGCTTTTTTCTGCCTCTGTCATTCCCCAGGCTCTTGCCTGGCTTCCTGGTCCTGTCACCAGCTTGTTTACAAGGCCCCCTGGAAGCTCCCCTGGCTCAGCGGCTGAGGGCAGGGTGTGTGGCCAGTCTCGTGGTCCCCATGCTGGGACACAGTGGGCACTTGTCTCCGTCGTCTGACAGCAGCCCCCAAAGGAGCACGTGGATCTATCAGGCCCTCTTTCTGGCTGCTCCCCTGCCCCTCTGAGCTGGGAATTCAGCACCATTTCCAAAAGCAAATGGCCTTGAGGTTCCTGTTTCAGATTCACTAGCCTGTCGCTGACATCCTGGGAGGAGTATTGTTTAACAGCCCCTCAGGAGCCTCCACTGCCCAGCAAACGCCTCCTCTCCCTGTCAAGAGCTCGGAAGGGCCACATCAGGAGGCCTGGGGCCCCACAGGTGACGAGTCACTGAGCTGTGACCAAGCAGCAGGGACCTCCAGGCTGCTAGGAGGTGGGCACAAGCCCAGAGGGCAAGGCCCCGGAGAGGCAGTGACAAATGAGAGGTGGCAGCCCAGCAGGTGGTGGCATGTGGGGGGCCTGGCAGGAGCCAGCAGTGGTGGCCTTGCAGGTGGCCAAAGCCTGGCACAGGGAGTCTGGGAACAGGTGCCACCTGAGCTCTTGGCAGGCGGGTGACTGGCTTCAGGGAGCCAGGGGGTGCAGGTGGCAGGGTCGCAGCTGCTGGCCTTGTGTCCTGGACCAAACTGGTGTGTGAGGCATCACCCCAGGTTTGGAAAAAGCTTTTCAGCAGCAACGAACAGTTCACAATTCCTTAAACATTGCCTCCTCTCTCCACCTGCCTGCAAAGCCTCTTCACCTGGCTGACTCCTGGTCGCGCTTGGAGATTCAGAGTAGGTGGTACTTCCTTTAAGATGGCTTCTCGCCCTGGCCTCTGCTCTGGGCTGGGCTGGGAGCCTCTCCTAGGTGCACCAGTGCTCCCTTCTCTCTGCCACACCCTGACCACAGTGCCTCACTCCCAGTGATCGGCCTAGACAGCGAGCTTGTTGAGGGAGGGACAGTGTCTTGTTTGACTGAGCCCACATGTGCAGGACAGTACCTGGTCAGTGCAGGACTTGCGGATATGTGTTGAATGAAAAGACAGATGCAGGGCCAGGAATCAGGACTGAAGGAGTTTCTTGCCAGGAGCGTAGTCTCAGCAAGAAGGAAGAGCCCACTCCCAGGTCGGGACAGTGGCTGCAACCTGGCGACCCAGTGGTGGTCTCTGGTTATTGAGCCCAGTCCCTGCCAGTCTGGCCTTGGATGGAGCAAGAGTACGCACTTGACTGGGGATTGAGGCACAGGTGGTTCTCAGTGCAAGGAGAAGAGGGACCCAGTGTCTTCCCAGGCAGAGCCTGATGCCATCCCATTTCCTGGGACTGGAAGCAAGGCCACCATTTAGCACTTCTGTCCTTGGAGAGGAGGCCTGGGGGCTGGGCTGATGGAGAAGGTGGCATGGCATTCTTTGAAATGGATAGAAAGAAAAGATGCAGCTGTTTCCCACCTGGGCCTCGGTGTGTGCCCTGCACAAGGGACTTCGCAAGCAGAGAGAGAGCATCTGGCACGGATGGACTGGAAGTGGAACTGCATACAGGGCCTGCTTTGCTTTTTTGCCTCCCCAGCCTTGCTGTCCCCACTGCAGGGTCATTTTATTCCATGTGCCTGCTCATTCCTGTCCCTGCCTCTAGGGCTGCTGTTGCCATCAGTAGTGCTTGGTACTTTATAGCTCCAGAAGGGCAGCAGGGACAGTGTCCGTTTTTCTCCCTGCTGTTTCCCCATTGCTGGGCAGGAGTACTCAGCACATAGAAGATTCTACTAGCCACTTGCTGAATGCAAACTTCAAGAATCATGACTCAGTTATTGGCTCCATACTGTGAGCCAGGCACCATCCAAAGCAACCGATAACGTTTTCTAATTTAGACTTCACAAAATGCTTTGAGGTCAGAATCCCCATTTTACAGGTGAGGAACCCAAGGCAGAGAAGTTAGGCACTTGCCAGATGTCACACAGCAAGTAATTAACAGAGATGGGTCGGTAACCTAGGTCTGCTTTCTTGCAGAGCACATATTCTCTCCTACAGTGCACAGGCCACTTCACCTACACAGGCCCAGCCTTCATCTGCACGGGTCCAGCCTTTACCTGCACAGGCCCAGCCCCTTCATGGGCCTAGACTTCATCTACCACTTGGTTTGACTCAGTCAATGGGCCTCTCCATCAGCACCACTTCTTTGCAGAGGCAAGGCTGAGGCATAGAACATGAGCCATCTGTGCCTCCTTCTCCCTTGTTCACTAAATTCAAGCAATAAAGCAATTCATTCTCCTTTGCCTTCATCATGTGTTGAAAGTCTCTTCTCGGTCCTATTGCCAGCAGGTTAGGCAAGACCGTCATCACTTAATCTAGGCTCTACTGCATGACTCAGGCTCCCTGCTTCAATCCATCTTGCTCAAAAGACTCATCCTTAGGAAACATCTCTGCTGCTCAGAAACCTAGAGTATAAACTCCCCATCTGCCTGGCCTAGCAGTCGGAAGTCCCACCAGCAGGCCTGTGGTGTCTTGCTGCTCCCCTGATGATGCTGACTGGACCAGTTGTAGGTCTTCCTGGAGCCCTTTTGCTGTGATTCTGTGGCTCTGCCCCTCTTCTCCATGCTGCCTCTCTGAAACTGACCCTTGAAGGCATAGTATTCACCTGGGGAACATTTACTAAGGCCAGGCCCCCATCTTAGAGTTAGTCATTAGTTAAATTCGTGTCCGTTTACCAGGTTCCAGACTCTGGTTAGTATGCAGTTGGCTAGAATAATTCTTTTCCCCCTCTGCCTGCAACTGACTCAAATTTCCTCTTCTGCACAACTAACTAAAAGTGAACTAAAATTAAAACCACTCTCAGTATTAAAGTAGCAAAAAAATAAATAAAATAAAAACAGAGTGACTTCTCCACTTCCTCACAGTAACAGCCACTTCTTGTTATTCCAGAAAGGGAGTTTTCTGTCCTTCTTAAAATTATTCTCATTATAATTGCTTCAGGAACCTAAAGAGTAGTGTTCAAAGTTTGTGCTTGTGGGGTCTAAGTGATAATCCTCCCAAATTCTATAATTATGTGTGTACAATGATTAAAAACATTTCTTGGAGGTTGATATATAATGAGCGTTTTTTACATTCTTAAAAAAGGTTTAAGATTATATGAATTGGAATAAGACATTTCACTTAGAATAGATTTGTAGCTCATTCAAATTAAGCCTTAAGAATTAAAATAAAAATTAGCTATGAAATCCAGCTTCCACCCCAGGATGTAGAGAGATGGAAGGAGTATTGCTACCATTTTTGCAATGAAAAAGAACTAGGCTTATTTCAAATGCATGACTGCTTTTGAAACCACTGGAGAGCTGAGGTCATGAAGGTAATGACTTGTGAGGAGTCTAAGGAGAGACAGTTCCTATGGGAGAGAAAATGTGAACATACATTCACCTGAGATAGAAACACGAGTAGGAATAGTTCAGCTGGAAGAGCTCACTAACTGGTGAAAGCTGAATGTGGACTGATGGGACACAGGGAAGACTTGGGGCTGCTGAAATTAGGGGGTATACACTTTCCTACAGGCTTTGTCTACAAGCCTTATGAACCCTATATTTTTTGTGAGGGCACTTAAATAAAATATATGAGTACAGAGCTGGAAAAGGGAAGAGCAGCAATGTGGGAGTGACCAGAAACTGCCCCATCATTCTCTCTCATCTCCACTGCAGAAGGATAACCCTAATAAGCAGGGCTATGGCATTAGTCTGCTGTCCCTGGCAGTGCTGAATACTCCCTGCAGCTGCTGGAGGAAGGGAGATTGGTGGGGAGATGGGGGTTGGCCACTACTCCTGGGGAATGGGAAGGATCAAGTGCTGATTCCGCTATTACAGACAGAAAGGAGGCAGAAGTTAAAAGGCCATACTCCAAGGACCCAGGGACAAGGTCCAGGCTTGAGGTGAAGCATTTATCAGAAACACAGAGCTGGTACTTACCCACCTTTATCTCCACAACCAACCTAAGATTTCACTAACAAATAATAGGAGAATACTATTGAGTGAAGGACAGGAGAGTATGAAAATGTGGACAGGAACCCTCTCTCAGGTATAGAATAGAGGGAAGACCAAAGCTCAGAATCAAACAGATATTACTTTAGTATACCCTGGACACAAGCTGTCTGTATAGGATTTTGAAGGACTATTATACACTGAGGATAACTACAGTGACTATAAATCTCAAACCCAGCTCAACACCTGATTAGGTTAATGTGAGCTCCCACACTAGGGATCTAGCAAAAGGAAAGCTGTGTCCATTTCTAGACATAAAAACTATTATCTCAGTCTCTACTGTCCTATACATCATGTCTTCTTTTAGCAAAAAATCATGAAGATATATGAAAAGGCAATAAAAAGCAACATACTCCCAAGAAACAGAGCAATCATCAGAACTCAACACTGATATGACAAAGATGTGGAAACTGTCGGTCATGGAATTTAAAGTAATTATGATTAATATGCTAAAGACCCAGATGGTTTCACTGGTGAAAGCCAAATATTTAAGGAAAAACTAAGATCAATTCTACATAAATTCTTCTAGAATAGAAAATGAAACACTTCAAAACCCATTTTACAAGATTAGCATCACCCTCATAGCAACACCAAAGACGTTACAAGAAAATAGAGTTACACATCAACATTCCTCATAAATACAGATGCAATGACTCTCAAGAAAATATTAGTAAATCAAATTCATTAATATATAAAAGGATAATACATCATGATCAAGTGGGGGCTCATCTCAAGAATGCAAGGTTGGTTTAACATTTGACATTTGATCAATGTAATTCACTTAACAGACTAAAGAAGAAAAATGAAGAGAGATATAAAAAGCATTTGGCAAAATTTAACACCAATTCATCATATAAACTTTAGTGCTCAGGAATATAAAGAAACTTCCTTTACCTAATAAAAAGTGTCAGGTGGTTGCAGGATCAAATGCAGATGGTAACAAAATGATCTAACTGTATTATGTATTTATGACACAACATCAATGAAGAGGGTGAGAAATAAAGTAGCTGACCTAAGAAACTTTGAAAACAGTGTTTGCCCTGTTATTATAAGGTTAAAGACAAAAAAACAACTGCTCATTTGTGCTGTAATTGGTAAATTTGAATCTCAACAATTTTAGCAAGTAAATATCTCAAAGTTAGCAAGTATGTAATAAACAGTAGGTTGTGAGGGAAATCTTCTTTCTCACTGTCAGAGAAAGAAGATGCCAAGAAGCAAAATGGAAGGAGGTTACAATAAACACTGTGTTGCTAGGTTCGATTTGGATGTATCGATATGGATGTATGTTTATTTTGATGTGTGCATATGTGTGTATGTGCAGTTAGATACAAAAATACATACAGGTATGTGTTTACTATTAAAGAAAAATTGCTCTGAAGCTTGTTAGAATGGTCATGGAGACTTTATTTAAGACTACTGGAATAGGGAAAAGAGATTGGGTTCAACTGAGAATACAGCAAAGACAGCTAGGAATTTACAGTCAATAAGCAAAGCAAGGGGGTCAGTGGATGGAAAATCACTATAGGAGACATCAAGGATAGGGGATTCTTGTTAAACTGACCAAGCAGAATTCTTACCAAAGGAAGGCAAGGAGTTATACATCAGAGGGGAGGGATGAGGAACTTGATCAGGTATCATGGATAATCAAACATCAAGGGTATGAGTGGAGAGATGACCTAGCAGGATTCTTTCCTAAGACTGGGCTGGGCAGGCCAAAGACAGTTCAGGGGCCAATTCTAGAAGAGGGCTCAGAGAAGCCTGAGTAAAGTTTGGTCAAAGAGAAAGTCTATGTCAGTATACATAGACTACTATACATAGATGTATCTCCTAGTTCTGTATGCTGACACAGTCTAGAGGCAGTGACACCCCAGCAGCAATGAGCACAACTAGCACCCAGATCTTGGTTTCTAAATAGCACTCTACAATAAAAGGAACCAGGGCTCCTTGGAGAAATGGCTGATTCTAGGTCTGGGACAAGCAAAAAATAAGAAACTCATACAATGATATAAAAATGATTGAATAAATACATAAAGGAGAAGGTACAGATCTTTCTTCTAGTTAATAAATGTAAAAGAAATATTAGCAATTAAAAAATTGTGATTAGGACAACACAATTATAACAGTTGCAGTCAAGATCAATTGACAAATTCTAAAATGAGTGGGTAAAACTTTAAGGAGAAACAGGACATTTGCATAGGCCCCAAATATCTCCTCTCAAATTTACTGAGTATTGCGGTAGTTCTTTTAACATATGTCCACAAATTCTTTGATATTCCTTACCCCGGGAAACAGAGCTTAACACTTTTCCCCTTGAATGTGGGCTGGACTTAGTGATGTGATTTTAACAAATAGAGTATGGCAAAAGAAAATCAGGCACTACCTTGATCAAATGACTAAGGTTAACAACACCAGTAATACGTCATGTTGATATCACATGCCCCAGACATGATGTGATAGGGACAGATTACATCGTTGTATTCCAAATCTATAACCTCAGTCAAATAATGAGACAGCATTCCAAAGGCTCGAATTGAGGGATATTGGATAAAATTCCCCATCACTACTTTTCAAAGATCTCAAGGTTACGAAACACAAGAGAAAACAGAGAGGCTGTCATGGATGAGGGGAAGCTAAGGAGACAAAATGATTAAATGTAACATGTTATTCCAGATTGGATTCTGGAACAAGAAAAAGGACATTAGCAGAAAGACTGGAGAAATTCTAAAAATGTCTGTAGTTAATAGTATTGTATTAATATGAATTTTTTAGTTTTAATAAGTGTACTAAGGTTTCATAACATTGGAGGAAGCTGGATGAACTATATATGAACAACTCTGGACTCTCATTGTGAATCATGGGCAGATCTAAAACTATTTCTGAATAAAAACTTCAAGAAAAGATATTGGAGTCCTAAAGGGGATAAAGAGGGGAGATTATGAACAAAGGATACAGGCAACAGGCCAGGGATGTTTCTGGAGCAGAGTGCACGCTTCAGAGTCGGAAGACAAGGGTTCAATCCCCTTACCTCCAGCCTTTACTGTTTTCTTTTCTTGAGCCCGTGACCACAATGCCTCTGAGCCTCAGTTTGCTCAGAGAATAATAAAATTCACATGCAGAGGGCTATCAGTAAGATTAGACTCAACTGCTGGATTAGATTCAAAGGTTAGATTCAAATGTAAGAGGCCAAGATGATATAGCATGTATAACTGTCTTGTGATTATCTCCCAGGTTGAAGCTGTGTATCTTTTCAACAGCCTTTTGCGCCCTCTCTTAAGGGAGCCTGCTGACTGCAGCGTGCCTCACTCAGGGCTGTAGCTGTTGCCCCTCCCACAGTGAACACTGACACACAGTAGGTTAGTACCAAAAATTGTTTAATTGATTAATATGCTTTAATACCCATAATAATTATGTTAATGTATTATTTTTACCTTTTATGGAAAATGATTGAACAAGGAGAACCCCCATTTTGTAGGTAAGGCTGAATAGGTCTTAAAAGATGTTTACAAAGTCCCTTAGTAAGGTGGATGCAGAGCTGAGCCCAGAATTCTCCGGAATTGTCACTATTTTCTCCCAGTATACCAGGCATACAAGAGCCTCTGGGTTTTAGATCTCAGTAACTGAGATGACTGTCCTGACCTCAGGTTCCCTACAGTGAGATTGGGGCTTAGGAGGCACAGCTCTAGTACAGTTTAGGGCAATCACATCAAGGAGATTTGGGTAGCCCTGGAGGCCCTGGTGACACCCTCAGGTGAGTGGACCTTTTATGGGATGGTAAAGAGTAAAGCGCTACTGCTGGGTGAGTGTCCACCCTATGCTGGAGCTTTATACTTGTGAGGTTGTGGTAACAGGCCAGTGGAAGCACTACACCAGTCAAGGAGCCTGTCTTTGTTCCCTTCTTCCTCCCTCACCCAAAATCTTCCTTGGGGATTGTCAGGTCAAGTTGGTATCTTGAATCCTAAGGACTTCCTTCTCTTTCTCTTCAACAAAACCTACATTAAAGTAAAACACTTATTCATAGCAAAGGAAACAATGAACAAAACGAAAAAGCAACCTATGCAATGGGAGAAAGTATTTGCAAACCACGTATCTGATAAGGGGTTAATATCCAACATATATTAGAAACTCTATACAACTTAATAGTGGAAAAAAGCCCTAATAATTTGATTTAATATAGGCAAAGATCCTGAATAGACATTTCTCAAAAGAAGACAAACAAACCACCAATAGATACATGAAAAGGTGCTCACCACCACTAATCAGGGAAACACAAATCAAAACTGTAATGCTACATACTTTCAAATAGCTAGAAGAAGGGTATTAAATGTTCTCAACAGTAAGAAATAAGTGAGATGAAAGATATGCGATTACCCTGAACTGATCACTGTACATCAGTATGTACTCCATAAATATGTACAATAATTATATGTCAATTAAAAAATTTAAGGCAAGTTTAAAAAATCAGTTCCTAAAATAAAAGGCCATGGTGAGTTACAACTTCATGCCTGTTGGTATGGCTACTATCAAAAAGAAAAGCAGTAAGTGTTGGCAAGGAGGGAGAGAAAAAGGAACTCTTTGTACACTGTTAGTGGGAATGCAAACTAGTATAGCCATATGGAAATCAATATGGAGGTTCCTCAAAAAATTTAGCATAGAACTACTTTGTGATTTAGCTCCCATTTCCAGGTATATACCTGAAGGAAATGAAATCAGTACCTCATAGAGATATCTGCACTTCTATGTTCATTGCAGCGTTATTCACAAATAGCCAAGGTATGGAAACAACCTAAGTGTGTGTTGACAGATGAATGTTTTAAAAAACGTGGTGTATATATACAATAGGATTGGATGTGTATACACACACACACACACACACACACATACATATACACATACATACACACACACACGTCACACTTTTAAATTAAAACAAAACAAAACAAAGTTGGGAAAGATATTTTTGAGTGGCAAAGTGGAAAGCACTTCTGCATGCTCTCAGATAACAGAATGAAACACTACAAGGCCACTCCAGCTGCACCACGGGCAGCCCTGTTACTGGTGTACTGTTACTGTTACTGGTGGTCTGGAAAATTACTGCCCACACATATGCAAAGAATGGCTTCTATCTCTGTGTTTCCTCAGCATATTGCTCATATCTCAGCGTCAGCTCCTCTCCCACTGTTCTGGAATACTTCTTCTCTCCACTGTCACCCTGTTGGACTGTGAGCTCAGGATCATGTCACATTATATTTTTAGATTGCAGCACACGGCCTCACATGGCGCTGGTGGTCAACAAGGGCTCCCTGGATTGATTTGTCTAATTTGCAGGCTTCAGAAATGTTGGGAAATACATGACAGAGATTTTGATATTTATTCTGGGAGGAAATCATATTTAGAAATTGATCAGTCTTTGCTAATTGGTCAGCATGGGCCCTTGCCTTTGAAATCTGATTTCAAAACACCATTCCTTAGGGAGTTTCTATTAGCATGTGACATTTCGTTGTTGTGTGCTAGCCTTACCCCAATTATGTTTTGGTACTAGCAAATGCATTTATGTTTTACTTCAAACATAGGAGGCTAAATGTTCAAAGCCCTGTCTTTATATGGGAAGCATAATAAGGCAATATAATCCTGATGCCTTTTAGTGAAAAATAATGGCCAGATTGATCAGAGACATGAAAGCTAGGGTAACTCCTCACCTCTTTATAGTTATTTACAGTTAGGAAAATGAGGCCACAACTATCATCTCTTTTAACCCTCACAACCACTCTGTGAGGTGAGCAGAGCACAGATTATAACCCCCGTTGTGCAGAGGAGGAAACTGAGTCTTATCTAAGTGACTTGCGGAGACCTGAGTCAGGTCAAAGACTTTGGAATTTCAACTCATAGAGTCTCCCCATGTTCCGTGGCCACTCTAGGAAAGAACCCTGACATTCTAGTTGTTTTGTGAAATCTTAATTCTATACTCTGCTGAGCCCCTTGTCAGTATGCTTTGCTGCAGATTGTGTTTATTTTTCTATCTTATGAAAAACCTCATTAGTAGGTTTTGCTGTTCATTCTTCTGTATGTGTGATGTCAATAGGCTTGAGTATAGCTGAAATAATTGGACTGGGGGGTTTCTGAACTGGGAGTTCATTGTCAAGTCAGCTGTCGCCGATTCTTTATCAGTGTGAGAGAACTCAGCCATGCAAAGACCTTGCCCCCCTACTTACCTGCAAATCATGCAGCATCAGCATATTAGCAGGCAGTCTTACAGAATGCAAATTCTGTCATTTAGAGTCTAAGTAATTGGAAGCACAACTGGGGAATTGTCTAAATTGTACATTTAAGCAAAAAAAAAGTTTTTAAGTTTTCTCTCTGTTCAGCCTAACCCTTTATTAGTAAAAGTCTGTGTGAAAATTTGTTTTCTCTTCCATGAACTTCATTCATTGATTCATTCATTTATCCATCCAGTCAATCAGCATTCATTGTTCATCTGCTCTGTACCGGGTGCGGGCCCATGTGCTTGGGAATAGAAAGGTTACTGAGAGGATACCTGCCCAAATGCATCAAGTTTGCAGGTAACAGACAGAGCAGGGCTTTTTATAATCCCCGGGAGCCCTGGCGGCCTAGTGTGGGGATGAGTCAGAGGCATCCTCCAAGGTGAGATGCTGAGCTGAGTGCTGAGGGCAGGCTCACCAGTAGAGGCCCACTAGTTCCTGGCAGAGCTAGACTTAGAACCCAGGTTTTCTAATTGCTGGGAAAATTTTAATCCCTTAAGCCTTCAAGGCCTCCTTAGCAAAGAAATCCTGGTGTGAATAAGGGGAAGAGAGCAGGATTAGGCTTTCTGGCACAGCAAGTGAAGGCAAAGGCTCAGGCTTGCCATAGCACTTGGAGGCATGTGATACTGTTTAAAATTGCTGAGGCTTAGTGAATCGCAGCAAGGGGTGAAGAGTCAGGCAGATGCCAGAGCCAGCACAGTCCTGTGTCCTGGCCAAGATGGTTGGACCTAAGGTTGCAGGTCATGGATGGATATGGCAGGGCTTTTAGCAGAAATGCGACATGCTCAAACCTGACTTTTAGAAATTTCATTTGGTCAGCAGTACAGAGACAGAGGCAGAGGAGGGAGAAGATGCTTCCTATAAAAGACAAGATGGGCCAGGACAGAGACAGGGATAATGGAGATGGCACAGCTCACCTTCAGATCCTTGGAAAGTGGAGGCAGCAGGACTAGGAGCTGAGCTAAATGTGCGGAGTCCAAGATGCCCAGGGAGGCAATGTCCCGGTTTTTGCTGCCCACAGCCTGTGTGACCTTGTGCAGCCTCCAATTCCTCATCTGTCAGATGAGTCTAGTGACTCCTACTCTGCCCCCTCACAGATTACAGAGATGACCCAGTGACTAAGCAAGGAAGGGTGCTGTGTAAATTGTAAAGTGCTGTTAAGTAGGATTTGCTATTACTATGTAAATCAGGGGATGGAGAACTATGGCTCATGAACCAAATGTGGCCTGCTGCCTATTTTTGTAAAGCAAGTGTTACTGGATGGCAGCCACAGCCAGTTGTTAATGTTATTGCGTGTGGCTGCCTTCTTACTGCAAGGCAGAGTCAAGTCATTGCATGAGGAACCATGCAAAGTCATTGCATCAGACCAAAGTCTGAAATCTTTACCAGCTGGCCTTTTACTGCAAAAGACTGCTGCTTTCTGGTTTAAGTCATGGGCTGTGGTTTTGCCAAATTTAGTTACTAATTGGTGTATGAAGGTTCCTGAATCTCTCCATGTATGGATTTGAGCCCTGTTAGGCAGTCAGCCAGGACTCTTTTGGGTGTCTATCTTCCCTTGGACCTGGCAGGAAATGGTTTCTCCTCTAAGAAAGGGGGCTGAGTGTCCTCACAGCCCTGCCATCCTCCTCTCTCATTGAGAACACACAGGGAATATGCTCGTTTCAGTCTGGGTCATCCCTCAGAAGTGACGCAAAGAAGACCTCGCCAATGGGCTTCCTGTGAATTCCTACCTAAGACCTTGGTGTGCCCTTTCTTCTCTATCCTTTCCTGGTAGTTATTTTAGCCTGACTGTTGTTCATTTCACTAATTTTCCAATTTCCTGGAACGATTTTGTTTCTCTACTTCCTTCTCTCAGCAATTTTTATTCTTCTGTTTCAATTAACAGCCTGTGTAACAATAAATAGAAACCAGACTAAATTATGGTCATTATTGCCCAATGCTCAGCTCCAAGCCAGCACATGAGGCTGTCACTTTTGGGGTTCAAACTACCCTTGACATCCCTCTGCATTTCTGGCTCTGAGGATGGCAATTACGCATTTATAGACAGGGAATAATGGAGGGAAAACGCCACTGGCCACCCAGGTTTACCTCCTTCCTTGCCATTGCCTTTCTTACAAAAGAAGCCAATTTGGGCTTTGTTTTTACATGAGGCCTCCAGCAATCCTCAGCTCCAGAAATATCAGGAGAATTTAGAAGCTGCATGTGCTATTAAATATTGTCTATGTTGAAAGCAAATAGAGGAACATGTGAAGCACAAACACGTATCACCTTCATTTCTCACTTCACTTTGACTCGCTAAGATGAAGTCTGCTCCAAAGCCTAGCTGGGAACGTGTGCTCTCAAGACTGAAAATGGCCCCACCCTCCCAGGCCTTATTTCCGTGTAGTAGAGAAAAGGGAAAAAAAGAAAAGAAAAAAATAGAACACCAGAGCCGCCAGAGTCCTTGGAAGCAAGGTGGCCAATGTTTCTCACAGTGCAGATGGTGTAGAGGCCCAGATGCTATGGAAACCAGCACTGGACAGCTGCCGGGTGGGGCGGTGGAAGAGTTCTTCACTTGTTCAGGATCTGTTTGCTTTTTCAACTGGTGTGCAAAGAGTGCTTACTGCTGTCCTGATATAATTCCCGGCACTGGATAGCCTGGCCCACATCTGAGCCACAGGACCATTTGTCTGTCCCTGGCTGATGTTTCCTGCCTGCCCACCCCAGGCATTTGGCCTGGTTTGTTTCCGTTTCATTTGCCACTCTCCCTTGGGGACTCCTCCACACACTACAGAATGGGATCCCGCCACTTCATCCTTCTGGCACTCCCACCCTGCAGCTGTTTCTGTTGTAATGGTTTTTCTGGAAGAAGACACAAATGTAGAGAACAGATGTGGGAGAACAAAATGCTCCGGAATCTCAGAATTTGCAGTCGTTGGCCCTGGTCTGTGGCTACTGATTCCCTTGGGAGAGAGACCTCAGATGTTCTCATGGATACTGGCTCACTTCTTCTATTCCTGAGGTGGTCCTTAAGCCTCCCCGACAGGACTCAGCTCTCCCTGCCTCCAGAAATGTGGACCAAAACTCCCGATGGTGGTGAGATGTGCTCTCTCCTCAGGGGACGCAAGGTAGCTTCATCTGGCTTGAACGGAAAGTGATGTGAACGTTGGAATAGGGAGTAACCTTGTGCACAGGGGAGCTCCTCCTGAAGGATTGTGGGTAGGGGCTGGCGAGATCGAAGTTGAGCTTGGTGAATTTAATCTGCCAGTGATGTGAAGGTTAGGTTTGAGGGTATGAAGCTGGAGGGGAAAATTTAATTAGGCAGTAGTTCCACGCAAACTAATGAAAGAGGATAAAGATAAACTGAATTGACTGCACAGGAAGGCAGAGACAACCTCAACCATCGGGGATTAGGCAATGTGAGATGGGGCCTTTGGATGAACTGTCAGGGAACGACTTAGGGACAAGTGCAAGCACTGGGATTTATGGGTAGCAAAGTCTGAAGGAGAGCAGCCCCTGTGAAGGCCACCTCCTGGACCAAGGGCAAGGGTGGGGCTTAGAAAGACAAAAACCCCAGAGTCTGATACAGAGGCATGAGCAGTGGTGGGTTTCAACAAAGCCCTTAGCTTGCCTGTTTGTAACTGGCAGGTTGCCATGAGCTTGGTTCAGGCCAACTGTGGAGCCCCGCATCTGTTTGCTGAGTCTAGACAGCATAAGTTCACCCCTGGCTGTTATTTGCTGTTTTTGACCAATTTTCTGAGGAGCTTGTCCTTTGATTTTTTTCTTCCGGAGCCCTGAATGTTTGCTGTCTTAGGGAGCCCAAGGTGGTCGTGCCTGGGCAGGTCCATACGCATGTGCTTAAGACTCAGCCAAAACTTCTTTGATCAGAACAAATAAACCAACAATTTTGTGGTAATTGTTGGTGAATTACCTGTTGGTGAATTCAGGCTCTGTGTGACCCTGGGAAAGTCACTGTAACCTCTTGGAGCCTCAATTTTCCCACCTGTGCTAAGCCTTACCTTGTTGGGCTGTGGCGAGGTTAAATGAGTATGTGTCTGACACACAGTAGGAACACAGTGACTATGACTATGCAATGGAGAAAAACAGTCCAGGCTCTTGAGGCCTCCTTTGGCGCCCAGGATCCTTCTCTTTGCAGGTACTTCAAGCTCCAGGGGACCTTCTGAAGGCCTTGAGCAGGATTCGGCTGCAGAGACAGCCTTCCCGATTCCATCCTCACAGAGTGCTCCTCTCTCTCTGCAGAGCTGTCATTCTCTCTGGAGACAGGGAAGATGGATCACCGTCTTGAAGATGCATCACTCACATAACCACCCGCCTGACCTATTACAAGACTTAAGCTGTCACTTAATTTGTTCCCCATTCAGTGCAGAGACATTCCCACTCCCTCACCTTTAGCAGAGCCTGGAGGAGGCGCTAGAAAGGAAGACAACAGTCAGGTGATGATCAGCCTCCCAGGCTGTCCTTTCTGAGTTCTTCTGGCCCTCAGGGGCTGCAGGAAGGAATTGGATTCGACCAGTGGCTGGGGTGTCGAAGGAGCCAGGCCATAGCCTCAGGGAGGAAATCGTTGGGTTTGGAGGCTGTGAGCAGAGCTCAGCTCTTTGTACTTCAGAGGATTTGTTTTAAAGTCATGGCTTTATGGAAACCCCTCACCTTCTGTTAGCTCCCCCCGAAATGCTTATCTAAAAGCTCCTGGCTTGTGCACAGAATATTGAGCTGTGGTGCACACTCCTCTCTTGGCTCCTGGGATAGGATTTGACATAATCAGCCTTTGAATTTCCAGGAGCCCTTAATCTTCTTTGACCCACACAGAGCCACAGATGAGCCTGTGAAAAATCATATGTAACAATTTCTTTAAATTCTTCCCTGACTTTTTTCTATGAGGATTTTGAATCATAGGGTGTTTCTGAGCTGAAGGCGCCTTAGAAGTTGTTAGCACAGGAAGCTGGGGGCTGGCTTCCAGACATCCCAATTTTCCAAAGTTCATTCAGTGTGCAACCGCAGCAACGCCAATGGCTTTGTACTTGGCTTTCACTTATGACATCTTGTTTAATCCTCAATGCAGCCTCAGGAAATGGGCATCACTGTTTCCATTTTACAGATTAGGAAACTAAGTTTCAATGACAGATAAGCCACTTGCCCAAAGACAGGGGGCCAGTCAGAGTCAGAGTGTGTATTCAAATTTATGTCCGCTATGTCTATGTTCACAGGCGGCGAGTCACCATTACAAATATTATTCACAGGGTTTTGATGGAACTAGGACCATGTCAGGAGCCAGAGCAGAGATGAATTTATAACTAGGCTAACAAAGATGATGCCTCAGGGTCTAAATTCCCGTGATTACATCTGTTGGTAAAATTTACAGAAGATTTTGTATCAGTAATTGGTTAAGGTAATTGTCTCTTTCTGTTCTGAC
The DNA here is from genome assembly GCF_002776525.5 of Piliocolobus tephrosceles. Lineage (NCBI taxonomy): Eukaryota > Metazoa > Chordata > Mammalia > Primates > Cercopithecidae > Piliocolobus > Piliocolobus tephrosceles. Next base: position 14,730,687 of record NC_045448.1, on the reverse strand, counting down.
TTCTTTCCCATTCCACTTCCCCTCCGGCAGGGGGGCATGGAGTGGCTGCGGGCCAAATTCGCTTTGGGAACATATTCGCGTGAATTCAGTGGGAGATATTCACATGGTCACAGTCACTTTTGGAAATTGTTAGGTTACTGCTGTTTGTCCTCGGGGAGGAAGGGTTTCCAGAAATCTTCTTACTGTTCACTGTGCAGACCCACCTGGCATCACGACGCAGAAGTGTAAGATCAGAGGTTGTAAAACAATATGACATGTCTGAGGGCACCAGGCAGCAGATGTCTGTGGCTGGTGCAGGAGAAACAAAGTGTGAAAAGTACACAGCCAGAGCTAGTCTGCGGGAGCTCCTCATCATGAGATGTGCAGACTGAAGTGAGATGTTTAGTTCTTATCTAATAATCAAATAGAAGTTCTTTCTTGTTAAGAATATAGTCAGTTGGCCGGGCATGGTGGCTCATGCCTGTAATTCCAGCATTTCGGGAGGCTGAGGTGGGTGGATCACAAGGTCAGGAGTTCAAGACCAGCCTGGCCACCATGGTGAAACCCCATGGTGAAACTAAAAATACAAAAAATTAGCTGGGCATTGTGGTACGTGCCGTAGTCCCAGCTACTCAGGAGGCTGAGGCAGGAGAATTGCTTGAACCCAGCAGGTGGGAGTTGCAGTGAGCCAAGACTGTACCACTGCACTCTAGATTGGGCAACAGAGCAAGATTCCGTCTCAAAAAAAAAAAAGAGAAAAGGATATAGTTAGTAATACATATCTACACACATATATACATATATGTAATTATAAAACCACCTTTTTTTGGTTGTTTGATGGGAGTTAATGTGAAATGGAATTTCTCAAAATACTTGTATTTTGTGAAGTGTATACAATTTGAGGCTGGGGCCATTGGTGCCACGGAACCGCAATTAGCAAGTATGTCTGTGCGCAAAGTCATGCTTTATGCATCCCAAATACTGTGACAGAAACCTGAGTTTTGATCAATCATTCTAGAAGACAGACTGAATTAATTTTTTACTGTTTCTATGTAAATAAGTATAGCAAATCATTGAAATCATATGAAAAGAGGATCAAAGAGTGTGCAGACACAAATGTAGAAAGGAAGATTGTAAAGGTGTTATGAGGCAGATAATTAGAAATAAAAAGGCTTGTTTTCTAGATTTCATGGTACTGTATTTGTCTGCTTTTGACATTTTGATATTTACAAACATTTTATTTCTAATTCCAAATAATTATTCATGTAACATAATTTTAATTTTGTTATTTTGTGTTCTTTTTCTAATCGTGGGTTCCTGGAATTGTAAATGTTTCAGGTTTTGATAAAATATATCCACCCCTGAGCAGAGAGCAATTCTATAAACTGTGGAGTGCTCTGAGCATGTTGCAGTGGTAGTGCCCCTGCCTTGCAGGTGGGGACAGGGCGAGGATGTGATGGGGGAGGTTCCTGGAAACTCCCATGGAAGTTAGAAGTCGGGGTGTCTCCTAGTGGCCTGCCCCACTTTGGCCTTGCATTCCCAGACCAACCTTTTAGAATGCAGGGTCCTGAGTGAAAGATCACAGCAGGGCCCCAGAAACTTTAGGGGTCATGGAGGAAGGAGCAGGATCATTATGCTTGCCACAGAGAAGACAAAGTACAAAGTTCTGCTGTGGGTCATCAGATTAGCCTTTACCGTGTGAATCTAAGCTCCAAGAAACACTGTTTCTGTCCCACACCTCCACCCATTGCCTGCCCATATCCAAAGTCCCAGTCAAGTCCTGCCTTTTCTAGAACCTCTCTGGCCTGCCCAGGCTGCAGGGTATCCTCTAGGGAGTCTAATTTCCATCCTGCCCAGGCCCCTCCTTGGATACTTTGTGTCCTCTACATCTGCCAGCTGTGTGCTCTTGGGCAGCCAATAACCCCTCCCTCTGAGAGTCAGGGTCTGCATCTGCAAGCTGGGGGTGAGTCATGTTTAAGCAACCTGCCCTGTCTACCTGAGGAGCTGCGTGAGTACCAAATGTGCACTGGGGGAGAAAGCATTTGCCGAGCTGTAAGTTACAAGCTCCAGTTAAAGTCACTCTGCTGATTCTCTGTACTTATGTCAGATCCTCCAAGTTATATCTGGAATGAGGGTCCAGCATTCATGATCTTGAGACCTTCTATAGCTCCTTGTACAAAGAACATGCTCAATCAGAAGTTGGGAGTGCTAAGGTGGAAAGTGACTCAGTTTCTGGAGTCAGACCTGGGCTGGAATTTTACATTGTCATATTGCCGATGTGATCATGAAGACTTTACTTAACCTTTCAGGACTTTTGTCTTTCTACTGTAAAATGGGAAGGAAAAAGAAATACTTAAGAGACCAGTTGAAGGAATTAATGAGGTCATGCATATAAAATGTCTAGTACACCTTCTAGCACAGTACCTTGCAACTGTATTTGGTAGACATTATAAAAATACTTACTAGTATTTGTTTTATACCAGTGACTCTGCTAGGCACCAGGGATGCAAGCATGAATAGGATTCAAGGTCACGAATAATGAGGAAAATGCAAATGAAGACGAGATACCATTTAAAAAATACAACATATTGGAAAAATCTAAATTATTGATACTATCAAGTTTTAGAAGGGGTACGAAAGGGCAATTCTTCTTTCTGTTGGTGTGAGAATAAATTAGATTTTTAAAGGGCAATTTCACAATTTTCATTTGCATTTAAAATATGCACATACTTTATTTTATTTTAAGTTCTGGGGTACATGTCAGGATGTGCAGGTTTGTTACATGGGTAAATGTGTGCCATGGTGGTTTGCTGCACCTAATACCCAGCATGTATTAGCTATTTTTCTTGATGCATTCCCACCCCTGACAGGCCCCACTGTGTGATGTTCCCCTCCCTATGTCCACGTGTTCTCATTGTTCCTCTCCCACTTATGAGTGAGAACATGTGGTGTTTGATTTTATGTTCCTGTTAGTTTGCTGAGGATGATGGCTTCCAGCTCCATCCATGTCCCTGCAAAGGACATAATCTTGTTCCTTTTTATGGCTGCATAGTATTCCATGGTATATATGTACTACATTTTCTTTGTCCAGTCTCTCATTGATGGGCATTTGGGTTGGGTCCATGTCTTTACTATTGTGAATAGTGCTGCAATGAACATACGCGTGCATGTATCTTTATAACAGAATGACATATTCTTTTGGGTATATGCCCAGTAATAGGATTGCTGGGTCAAATGGCATTTCTGGTTCTAAGCCTCTGAGGAATCGCCACACTGTCTTCCACAATGGTTGAACTAACTTACGTTTCCACCAACAGTAAGAAGAAAAATGTAAAAGCATTTCTATCTCTCTGCAGCCTCACCAGCATCTGTTGTTTCTTGACTTTTTAATAATCGCCATTCTGACTGGCATGAGATGGTATCTCATTGTGGTTTTGATTTATATGCACACACTTTTAACCCAACAATCCCACTTCTCAGTATTTACTCTAGTGAAACATTTACATGTGTAAATTATGAAACATTTACAAAGATTTTTACTGCAGCATTGTTTGTAAGAGTGAAAACCCACACTCCCTTAAATACTCATGAGCAGAGGATTGCAATCTATGTTGCAACATACTATGAAATACTGTATATCAATTTTAGAAAAGAGAATGAATGAAGTCTGTACATACTGACATGGAAATATCTTGGTGTAATGTTGTTAAGTGAAAAAGTAAAGTATAGAACAATGTATCATTTATGCTAACAACCCTCTCCTCTCCCCCCAACAAAGTGTTTGTATGTGTCTATGACACACACAGGGAGAAAACTGGATTGGAACAGTCAAAAATTACTGACAGCATTTTCCCCTGAGGAAGGGCTGGTGTTACAGAGGTGGTTGAAAAGGTCCTATAGTATTCTGCTTAATCAATACTGTCTCAACTATTAACAAGTACATGCATTCATGCTTTACATGAATTAAAAAGAAAAAAAATACTGGGGAGTAGTCCACCGGCACTTCAGAGTTCATACTCTGATTATTAAGATGAGCAGGGTATAGGTTCAAATCTGGAAGTTATTTTTAAGTGTATAGGACATCTTCTGTAGTTGGATATTTTTCTTTGATTTTTGTCAAGGCTTGTCTTAGTACAGGCTTCTACAACAAAGCACCACAGGCTGGTTTGCTTATAAACAACAGAAATTTATTTTTCACAGTTCTGAAAGCTGAAAGTCCAAGATCAGGGTGCCAGCATGTTTCAATCTTGGTGAGGGCCCTCTTCCAGTTGCAGAGTGTTGGCATCTTTTTGTATCCTCACATGGCAAGAAGCTTTCTGCCTGCCCTTCCTTTCTTTCCCTTCCTTCCTTCCTTCCTTCCTTCCTTCCCTTCTTCCTTTCCTCCCTTCCTTTCTTTCTTTCTTTCTTTCTTTCTTTCTTTCTTTCTTTCTTTCTTCTTTCTTTCTTTCTCTTTCTTTTTTCTTTCTTCTTCCTCCCCCCTCCTCCTCCCTCTCCCTCTCCTCCTTCTCCCTCTCCTCCCCTCCTCCTCCTCCTCCTCCTCCTCTCCCCTCCTCCCCCCTCCTCTTCCTCTTCCTCTTCCTCCTCCTCTTCTTCTTCTTCCTTTTTGACAAGGTTTTGCACTGTTGTCCAGGGTGTAGTGGAGTAGTGTGATCTCAGTTTACTGCAACGTCTGCCCCCCAGGTTCAAGCCATCCTCCCACCTCAGCCTCCCGAGTAGCTGGAACTACAGGAGCAAGCCACCATGCCTGGCTAATTTTTGTTATTTTTTTGGAAGATGGGGTTTTGCCATGTTGCCCAGTCTGGTCCTGGGCTCAAGCAATCTTCCCAGCTCCCAAAGTGCTAGGATTACAGATGTGAGCTGCTGTGCCTGGCCTCCTGTTCTTATAAGGGACTTAATCACATTCATGAGGAATTCACCCTTATGAACTAATTAGCTCTCAAAGTCCCCACCCCCAAATACCATCACACTGGGAATTAGAATTCAACGTATGTATTTTTTTGGGAAACGACAATGAATTCGTAATATTCCACCCCTGGCCCCCAAATTTATGTCCTTCTCGCATCCAAAATATAATTATTCCATCCCAACAATGCTAAAAGTCTTAACTTATTCTGGCATCAATTCTAAAGTCTAAACTTTGAAACCTTATTTAAATATCATCCAAGTAAGTTATGGGTGAGACTCAAGGTGTGGTTAACCTGGAGACAAAATTTCTCTCTGGCTGTGAATGTGTGAAACAAAACAAGTAATTTGCTTCCAAAATATGGTGGTAGAACAGGCATAGGATAGTTATTCCCAGTTCAAAAGGGAGAAATAGGAAAAAGAAAGGAGTAAAGGGTCCCAAGTAGGTCTGAAACCTAACAGGGCAAGCAGCATTAAACCTTACATCTTCAGAATAATCTTCTTTGGCCTGATGCTCTGCCCTCTATGCCCACGGGAGTGGCTGTTCCACTTTCTAGACCCACTGGGGTGGTGGCCCTTTCCCCAGAGCTCTGCCAGGCAGGGATCCTGCCCCCAGGGTTCTGCTGGATAGTAGTCAAGTTCTTAAGACTTTGAGTAGCTCATGGCTTTGGGCAGAGGTTGGCTGGTCTGTGGAAAGCTAGGTGACCTCCTTCCCCTTTGAAATCAGATAGGTAGCCATGATGATCTCTGAATTGCCTTTAGGATCATTTTTCCCTTGTCCTGAAGAAAAGAGCATGTTTTAAGCCAAATAGCTCTGTTGTCGCATCTGTGCTGCCCCATATGATAACCTTCCTTCATTCCTTTCCAGATCCTTGTCCTTCAGTTCAAACTGGCAATTTTCCTACTGGGGAACTGGTTAAGTCCATGATTCATACCCATACGAATCTCCTTATTAAATGATCTCTTCACCATATCCTTGATGCTCTCTTTGAACATGTTTTCTCATTTTTTGCAATATAGATAGGCTGAGAACTAAATATTTAAGTTCTAGTTCCTTCTTGCTTAATAACTCTGTCTTCAGGTTATTTCCCTCTCCTTGTATTTTACTACAAGCTATCAGGAGGAATTAAGTTACTCCTTCAACACCTAGTTTAGAAACCTACTCAACCAACTATCTAATTTCATCACTCACAAGTTCTACCTTTCACAAGACACTGGAACATAAATGCAATTTGGCAAAGTTATTTGCCATGTTGCAACAATAATATCCTGTTTCTATTGTTGAGTTATATAATCCTCATTTCCATTGGAGACCTCATCAGAATGGCCTTTAAACGTTTCTTCATAACAGTCTCAGCTTCTTCTAGCATGCACCTCAAAACTCTTCCAGTCTCAATAGATTACCTCATTTCAAAGTCACTTACACATTTTTAGGCACTGTTACAGTGGCACCCCACTTCTTGGTACCAATTTCTGTCTCAGTCACAAACATCTAGTCCATAGTAAGACTGGAGTTCAGGAGAAGCGTAATGACTGAGCACACAGTATTAGTTTAACCCCTGGGGATTTTAGAGTGTGGTCAGGAAACAACTCGACTCCATTCCTCTGCAGCCGGTTCAGATCTGCACTGTGGCGTTAGCCAGCCCTGCCCTCTCTCTTCCTTCTCTGGCTGGTTACTCAAGACTTGTACTGGCACCTCTGGCCACCTAGAGGTACATTTCTACACTTTTACATTCTTCCAGCTGCGGTCTCTTGGGCCTTCAGGAGGCCCTCCCTGACAGGATCTAGGACAATCTCCAGCCAGTTCTCTCTCACAGGGCCCCATCTGACCCCACATCATTTGCCATGAGGATTTCAGCATACACATGCTGGTCTGGTGCAGCAGCCTGGCTTCATATAACAGTGTTGCCTGTGCAGCTAGTCAGCCACAGGCCTTTCGGATTGCACAGGCATGAAAAAGTTGGGTTTTCCCAGCTCTGGGAATGTAGGAAAAAGCTCTCTCCGTGGTCCTGAAGTCCCTCTTACTAGGCTGGAGTTGAGGGAGGAGGTGAGATTGCATTCCAACTGCCTCCCCATATCCTTTCTCCAACTTTTTCTCTCTCTTGTCTTTTATCCAACCTCAGCTATAGACCAGAGGTGGGTAGTTTGCTAGGGGTCCTCTGCCTCACTGTGGACCATAAGATTAGTTGGCATTCATTGTCTCGAGGCCTCAACCAAACAAAATTTGAAAGAGCTCTGTGTAACTGCCACGAAGAATGTAGTGAAGTTTGACTGGGACTTGGATCAAGACTGTGGACATGCTGAGATTATGGTTCTGAAGTCCTTTACTTTAAAAATGAGACTACTGAGGTCTAGATATGCTAAACCACTTGTCCAAGCTCACACAGCTATTTAGTGATAGAGCTGGCACTTAACATGAGATTGGTGGTTGCTGATAACCCTTGTAGCTCCCAACTCTATGTCAATGATCATAAATTGCTTTATGACCATGAGATGCTTTATATTTGACAGCCAATGATTGGCATATTGCTATAAGATCTATACATTCTATGAAAACATTTAGACTATACTTTCTTTTTATATTTGTAATCAAATGATGGAGTGGGGCATAGCACCAGATCTGCGATTCATAACTAGGTTTCTGAGGCAGTGCTGGGGACAGAGGAGAACATCCTGAGGTTCCTAGGGCCCTGGCATCACACATGGAGAGGCCAGTTGGCCACACACAATCTCTTGCAGTGGTTCTCAATGAGAGGACATCAGCAATGTCTGGAGACATTTTTGGTTGTCATAACTGGTGATATTGGTATCTAGTGGGCAGAGGCCAGATCCTGCTCAATATCCTACCACGCACAAGATAGTCCCCACAACAAAGAATGTCTGACTTCAATGTCAATAGTGCTGAGAAACTCAGCTGTAGAGCATGAACTGCCAAAAGCTGTATTAATGATTGTACATCAGCAATTCAGAGGTGGAGCAATTTGGGACATGGACTAGAGCAAGATCTATAAGCCTCACACACACGGCACTGCCACTCTCCCCTTCCCTGCCATCCTGGCAGAGAGAGAGAGGCCCACACCTGCTCTGTCCTTCCTCCTTTGCACTGGCATTGGGAATGGAGTCTACCATCAAGGCCAGGTTGGGTAAAGAAACTCTTGTGCCTGAGAAAATCATCAGTATGAGCAGCATGTTACATTGTTGAATTTACCCTGCTCAGACCTGTATCAGTCATTCTCCTGCTAACAAAGCTCTAATAATTTAACCATACATTGCTGTGATCTACAGAATCAAGCTTCAACCCACCTCTACCTTTCCCTTTCTTGCACTCTCCTCTGACTATCACATACTCCAGCACCCTGAGCTTCTATCTGTTCCAGAATGTGTCCTGCTTTTTCATTGCTAGGACCTCCTGTGTATTTTTTGTGTGGGAAAAATTGTGCTTAAAAATATCACCTTCCCCATTTTCCCAGAAGATGATTTTCTGAAGACAACAGACAGCTGCTTAAATTAATTAAGAGCAGAAACAACACGATGAAGAGTTTCCTCCCTGGTGAGCTGTGGAGGCTGTGAGGCTGAATTTTTTTTTCATGCTAAAAAGTTTGCCTTTCAGAAAACAAAATTACTAACATTTTTTGAAAAATGAATCCTTTTGCCTCTTTCTTGAAGTCTCAGCTTTTATTTGAGAAAACACTGCAAATATTAGATTTGAGAGTCTGTGTTGAAAGCACCTGGAATCTCCCTCTCCCCATCCCCTGCCTCCTGACCTTCCCTGTATTTAACAGGTAACATTGGGAAGGGCACCAGACAATGCCTCCCAGGCAGTCAGTGGCAAAGTTGGAATGGAAGACAGGCCTGCACTCTGCCACCTCCTCTCTGTCCTTAGCTCTGTGACTTTGATGGGGTCATTTGCCCTCTCTGGGCTTCCTCATCTGGTACGTCACCTGATTCTATCTTACTAGAACACACAAGAACATGAAAACCTATCGGAATGTTTTGATCAGTCACCATCAGCCCTGCTCATATACTTCTCACTGTGATATACGCAGGTGTGTTCTTCTGAGGCCCCGTAATGGGTTTCTTCTGATTCCTTTATCTCTCCCAAGAGTTTGCTGAAATTACTCTAGTTTGACTTCTGTATTTTACCTCATTTTTCCCCCCTTTCTGATCTCAAGGTTCCTCTTTTCTTTTGTTACTAACAAGCTTCATCTATAAAGTCAGGGTAGCGGTGGTGAACCAGCCTGAAGGCAGTGAGTCTGTACCAGCTCATTTCAGGATAAGATTTATAATGCAATTATGGTTCTGAGAATAGTCACACCTTTGAGAGAAGGTGCTTTGATTAGAATTTGTAGCTGGATCCTCCTAGTGGGACCTTCTTCCTGATGTCAGTCTTACCTTCTATTTTTTAGAGAGTTCTCTATGAGCTTTAAAAGCTATATTTTAAAATCAACAATTTTTTATTATGAATCCTTTTGGAGCTGAGTAAAAATCGACAAGCATTCATTTCTTCATTCAGCAAATATACCCTGAACACACACTGTACGTCAGGTTCTGGGGTACAGCTATGAACCAGACTAAGTTGCATCTTTTAGAAGCCTACAAACTAATAAGGGAATAAACTCATTCACTCTATGGTCCAGGTGTGTTTCCAGGTGTTGAGAATTTAGTGCTGAATGAGACCGATGAGTTCCTTGCTGTTATGCCAGTCACATTCTAGACTGGGGAGAGAGAGAATTGACAAATAGGGAAGTACATAAAAAAGAAAACATTATGTAGTGATAATGCTCTGAAAAAATAAAACTGAATAATGTGATGGAGGCTGGGACCTTCTTTAAAACTGAGGTTGGGGATTTACTGGTCCTTAGTCTGATACTGGAATGTCAGGAAGGCATGAGAATGTCAACATCTGGAGGCAGGGTGTTCCAGGAGAGGAAAATCTCAAAGATTCAAAGTAGCTGGACCTTTTTGGGTTTGAGGACAGAGACACTGTAGTTAGAGAGCAAGATGACATCAGAGGAACACAGCTTGCTCAATTATGCAGGGCCTTATAGGCCAGGGGATGGAATTTGGATTTTATTCTAGTACAATGAAATAAGATTATTCAAAAGTTTTAAGCAGGGAAATGACACAATCTGATTTATGTTTAAAAAGATAATAATGCCCTAGCTTTATCAGATTTTGCAATTAAAGTTGTTTTTGCTTCAAAAATGAATTGGGCACTTTCTAAACACATTAGATAATAGTTCTCCAATTTTGTTATGTGTCAGAATCACCTGGAATGCTAATAAATAATACAGAGACCCAAACTTTTTGAAGTAAAGCAGACGCTACCCCTTCGGGTTTTTCCACTAACTTACCTAGATGATTCTTATTCATATCAGTGTTCAAAAGCCACTGGGTTAGAAAGCAATGCAATTATCTGTTGTTTAAAAGTCAGTTAAAATGCAGCTATAAGCACATCAGTTCCTGGTGACTTTTTCAATGGTAGACCTTTAATTATCTTTCAGGTTTTTTCTGTGGCAATTTATCTATTTAAGAAAACTATAAAACAACTGCCTATATGAATATAAATGCAAAAATTTCTAAATATTAGTCAATAAGTCCCAGTGATGTATCAAAAGAATAAAGTGTGATGATGAGGCAGAGTTGTTTTCCAGTAAACGAAGTTTCAACATCAATGAAACATGTAGACCTATCTATTATATTAACAAACTGAAGGAGAAAACCTGCATGGCCACAGTAACAAATGCTAAGGCATGTGATAAAATTCAGCACCAGTCCCTATGCCAACTCAAAAAAATAGGGATCAAATAAAACTACATAAATATGATAAAGACTAAATACAGCAATGGCAGGAATATGAACAACTAAAAATCAGTGGTAAACGTTATTCTAAATGGAAAAATATTAATTAAAATTAGGATCTGTAGAGGAAGCCTGCCATTCCCTTCATTATTTAATATGGTTAGGAAGTTTTTAGTGAATGAAAGAACACAGCAAAATAAAATAACTGCTGAAAACATTTGGAAAGAAGAAGTAAAACTACATTTTTTAGCTTATAATAGATTTTACACTAAAAAAACCCAAGAGATTCTAGTAAAACTACTATAATTATTAAGAGAATATGGCAAAGTGGCTAGATATAGGAGCTATCTACAAAAATTAATGACTTTTCTCTAATTTGATATGGAAAACATTTATTTACAATATTGAAAAGTCTAAAGTATATACAGTGACAGATAACAACAAGAAAAAGAAAAATATAAAGTACTTAAGAGTAAATAAAATAATAAAGGCACAAAGAAAACTATGTACACAAAGAAAACTATGTATACAAAGAAAACTATGACAATCTTATTTAAAGACATAAAATCAGCCTGAGCCAAAAATATGCATTGTTCTTGGAAGTGTGGAACAAGAATCTCCGCAAGTGAAAGAAGTTTTGTTACATACTTATCTATCACTCTAAATTAATATTAAAAGTTAATGCCATGCCAAATAGAATCCCCCTTTTTCTGGGGAGAGGGAATTTAGACAATGATCCTAAAGTTTATATGAAATAATAAAAGCCTGAGAGAAAATATCCATGAGAAGTATGATAATAAGCAGGGAGTAGAGACCAGGTATTATTATACCCTAAAGTCACTGTAATCAAGTGAATATGGAATTAGTTTATGAGTGGAGAAATAAGTTAATAAGACACAAAATAGAAAACTCATAAATATGTCCTAATACATGTGAGACTAATATTTAAGAAACGAAGCTGGCACAACCAGCTATTCATCTGAAAGAAAATAAAAGTAGACACACATCTTAAGCCATATTTTATTCTACATCATATATAAAATGTATTTCAGATAAATTAAAGAGTTAAATACAGCAAAATCTAGAAAACTACATGTACAATATGGGAGTTAGGAATATCTTCTTAACTAAAACTGCAAACCCAAAAGCTATATAACAATATGAACATATGACAAAATATTAGCAAAATGAATCCAGAAGCACATCAAAAAGCTAACCCAACACGATCAAGTAGGTTTTATCCCTGGGATGCAAGGTTGGTTCAACATACACAAATCAACAAAATGTGATTCATCATGTAAACAGAACTAAAGACAAAAACCACATGATTATCCCAATAGATGCAGTAAAGGCTTTTGATAAAATTCAACATCCCTTCATGTTAAAAACCCTCAATAAACTAGGCATCAAAGAAACATACTTCAAAATAAAAGGAGCCCTCTATGAGAAATGCACAGCCAATATCACACTGAAAACTGGCACAAGACAGGGATGTCCACTCTTAACACTCCTATTCAACGTGGTATTACAAGTCCTGGCCAGAGCAATCAGGCAAGAGAAGGAAACAAAATGCACCCAGATAGGAAGAGAGGAAGCCAAACCATCTCTGTTTGCAGATGACATGATTCTATATCTAGAAAATCCCATAGCATTTGCTCAAAATCTACTTAAGCTGATAAGCAACTTTATTGAAGTTTCAGGATACAAAATCGATGTGCAAAAATAAAAAGCAATCCTATACACAGCCAGCGCCCAAGCAGAGAGCCGAATCAGAAATGCAATCTCATTCAGAATTGTCACAAAATGAGTAAAATAACCTGGGAATATAGATAATCAGGGAGGTGAAAGATCTTTACCAGGAGAATTACAAACCACTGCTCAAAGAAATCAGAGATGACACAAACAAATGGAAAAACATTCCATGCTCATGGATAGGAAGAATCAATACAGTTAAAATGGCCATACTACCTAAAGCAATTTACAGATTCAATGCTATTCCTATCAAACTACCAATGACATTCTTCACAGAACTAGAAAAAGCTTTTTTAAAATTCATATGGAACAAAGAAAAGTCCAAATAGCCAAAGCAATCCTAAGCAAAATAAACAAAGCTGGAAGAATCACATTGCCCGACTTCAAACTATACTTCAAGGCGATGGTAACCCAAACAGAATGGTAATGGTACAAAAACAGACACATAGACCAACGGAACAGAATAGAGAGCCCAGAAATAAAGCCACATACCTACAACCATCTGATCTTTGATAAAGCTGACAAACACAAGCAATGGGGAAAGAACTCCTTATTCAATAAATGGTGTTGGGATAACTGGTTAGCTATATGCAGAAGATTGAAACTGGACCTCTTTATTACACCATATACAACAATCAACTCAAGATGGATAAAATATACCAAATGTAAAACCTAAAACTATAAAATCTTGGAAGATAACCTAAGAAATACCATTTTGGACACTGGAACTAGCAAAGATTGTATGATGAAAACACAAAAAGCAATTGCAACAGAAGCAAGCATTGACAAATGGAACCTAATTAAACTAAAGTGCTTCTGCACAGAAAAGGAAACTATGAACAGGGTAAACAGGCAATCTACATAATGGGCGAAAATATTTGCAAACCGTACATCTGATAAAGGTCCAATATCCAGAATCTACGAGGAACTTAAATGAACGTTCAAGCAATAAGCATTGCCCATTACAAAGTGGGCAAAGGATATGTGAACAGACACTTTTCAAAAGAAGACATACATGCAGCCAAAAAGCATTTTAAAAATGCTTAGCATCACTAATCAGTGGAGAAATGCAAATCAAACACAATGAGATACCATCTCACACCAGTCAGAAAATGGCTGTTATCAAAAAATCAAAAAATAACAGATGTTAGTGAGGTTACAGAGAAAAGGGAACACTTATACACATTTGGAGGGAGTGTAAATTAGTTTAGCTTTTGTGGAAAGCAATGTGGTGATTCCTCAAAGAACCAAAAACAGAGCTACCATTCAACCCAGCAATCCCATTACTGGGTATATACCCAAAGGAATATAAATTATTCTACCATAAAGACACACTCATGCCTAAGTTCCTTGCAGCACTATTCACAAAGACATGGAATGAACCTAAATGCCCATCAACAGTAGACTGGATAAAGAAAATGTGGTACATATAAACCATGGAATACTATGCAGCCATAGAAAAGAACAAGATCTTTTTTATTTGCAAGAACATGGATGGAGCTGGAGGCCCTTATCCTTAGCAAACTAACGGAGAAACAGAAAACCATATACTGCATGTTCTCACTTATAAGTGGGAGCTAAATAATGATGACACATGGATAGAAAGAGGGGAATGACAGACACTGAGGCTTACTGGAGAAAGGAGGGTGGGAGGAGGGAGAGGATCAGAAAAAAAAAACCAAAACCCTTGGGTACTATGATTACCCGAGTGATGAAATAATCTGTATGCCAAACCCCTGAGTTACAAGTTTACTTATATAACAAACCTGGACATGTATCCTTGAACCTTGAACCTAAAATAAAAGTTAAAATATTAAAAAAATAAAATAATTTTCCAGAAAAGAAAGTGAGAATATATTTGAATATGTAAAAATAAATATTTTGTGCATATAAAAATCCCACAAATAAGTTAAATACCAAAGATAATGCTTTGACAATATTAGTGATAAAAATGAACAGTGTGAATATTTTTAATATTCAAAGATCTCTTAACTTTGTTAACTCTCAACTCGTGTCAACTCTTAAGTTGACAAGAAGTCAAACAACCATTAAGAAAATGAGCAAAAGTTGTACATTTTCAACTCAGAGAAAAGCAAATACCAGTGCCCAGTAAACTTACTAAATGATGTTTAAATTAACTCTCAATTAAGGAAATAGATTAAAATCACTATAAGATATAATCTTATACCCGTTGACTGGCAAAATTTAAAGAGAAACATAAAACTGAAAGCTGGCAAGGATGGGAGGAGAATAGTACTTTTAGTTTTAGCTTGGAGAAATGTCAAAAGTTACAATCTTTTTATAAAGCAATGGGCAACATCTATTAAAATAAAAACTAAATATATACTTCATCCCAGCAGATCTACTCCTGCTGATCTTTCTTATATAACGTAAATATGAAATTCCCATGATTTAAGAACTCAGAAGTAAGGATGATTCATGTGGTATTATTCATGGTGGGAAAGCAAAGAAAAACCTAACAAAGTGAGCGAAGTGAGTACCTATCAATAATTGAATAAATGAAAAAATTGTGGTTGAACACATACCATAGAATACTATAAAGTCCTTAAAAATGAGTTAGCTACTTAGTTGATTGGTCTTACCACTAACTATTATTGAGTGAGAAAAAGCATTATGCCATAAAATATATATATTAGGATTCCATTTTTATAAATCAAACTGACAAAATGCCTCTTATATGCATACAGATATGTATATGCACATATATATCTCTATAGAATTGAAATAACACAGAAAAATAATAATGGGTGCAGATGAGGAGAAATATAGCTTATCAAGATGGGCTACAGTGTTTGGGGAGTGGGGAGGTTGATGTAGGTGAAGGGGGAAGATAGGAAACCAAACAAAAACATAAAAAAAAAAAAAAAATGGGAAAAGCATACATGTAATATCATTCATATAAGAGTATATACATATATATATATACACAAATAATAAAAATGATTTTTAAATATCAAACATTCTAAAAATATTAAAAAGATCACTCTAGACAATATGAGAAGAATGGAAGAATGGATATAGTATGCAAATAGAAGCAGGACGGGCAGTTACAAGGCCATCCAGTAATCCAGGTAAAAGATGATGGGGGCTGCAACTCAGGGTTAATTGTATAGATGAGAGAAATAGACAGATACGTCTTGGAAGTTACAGATTTTCTGATAGATTGGATATGGAAAGAACTGAAAGGTAAAAATGGGCGGATAATGGATTCATTTTACTGATAGAAAAGACTGAGTGATGAATGGCTTGGTTGAGGGAAGAAATAAAGGGTTATCTTTGGGAGGTATGTTAAAAGTTTGAGATCCCTATTGTAAATCTAGTTGAAAAGGTCAAGTAAGTAGAAAGACCTAGACTCTTACTCCTAAATGAGTTGACGATGACTCTCTCTCATTTTGGGTAGTGAGATTGTTGACATGACATCAACATCTTAGATAGCAGTAAAGTGAGAGGAGTCAGTCATTGAGAGGAACACAAAGACAACTTAATATTTGTTGAGCACTGACTGTAAAGTAGACCATTCACAAAAATTAGTTCATCGAATCCTCATAGCTCCTGAATGGGGAAGCTATTATTGTCCCCCTTAAGGTGGGTGTTGGGCTGCCTCATGCTTATCTGCCTCTTGAGGACCAGGACACCCCTTCTCTGGCAACCAGACGTCTTAGCTGTTGACAACCCATAGCTGAGGCCACTGCATGGTGGTTCACTTCTTCCCCTGCCCAGGCTTGCTTCTTTCACTCCATCAAGCGATGTTTGAAGAGTAGTTCCTAAGAGCAGTTGCAGACGATGTTCCCAAGAACATCCCTTCTGCCTACAATTCTCCATTTCAGAGTCTATGTTCTGGGGAACCTGAACCCTCAATATCAGAGATGACCGGTGGCTAAACTGGGACTTAGGCCCGGTCTCCCTGAATAAAGAATGTTTCTCTTTCTGCATGACCTAAGAGAGCTTTATGATAATCTCTGTTGAAAGGCAAGCCTATGGTTCTTGGGAATTTGGTGTTTCCAACCTGCTATGTGCTGTCCGGAAGACTTAGAGTGGGTGCCAACAGTCAGGAGCTGAGCCACTATGTGGCTCTCTAGGCCTGTGAGCCCAGATCTGCTTTTTCCAAGAAGTCGTCATGCCCCTTCAGTCAGGGCCAAAGTGGGTGAATGCTTAGCTCTAGGATGAACTCCCAAAGGCCTTCCTGACCAGACTGGAGACAGTTGGTGCCCACACCTCCACCTCTGCCTGGATGTATGCTATGCATCCTTTAAGGTCTAGGTCACTTGTCATTTCCTCTCTAAAGCCTTCTCATAGGCAGAATTAATTAATTCAATCAACAACACATGATAATGCACCTCCTCCTAGGTGGTGGGTTCTGGAGGTGATTATATACTCCTCCGTGTTCATTCTCCCTTTAGTGTGCCTCTTCTAGAGCACTTATCACAGGTTATAATTATTTATACCTTAGTTTCTTCTACTGGACTCTGCATTCCTTCAGAGTCACTGTCTTACTTATCTCTGCATGGTCAACATTTTTGTTTTCTTTTTTTTTTAGACAAGGTCTCAATCTGTCACCCAGGCTGGGGTGCAGTGGCAAGATCTTGGCTCACTGCAACTTCCACCTCCTGGGTTCAAGCTATTCTCCTGCCTCAGCCTCCTCAGTAGCTGGGTTTACAGGCACCCACCAACATGGCTGGCTAAGTTTTGTATTTTTAGTAGAGACAGGATTTCACCATGTTGGTCAGGCTGATCTCGAACTCCTAACCTCAAGTGATCCACCAGCCTTGGCCTACCAAAATGCTGGGATTATAGGCGTGAGTCACCATGTCTGGCCAGGTCAGCTTTTTGTACAGCACCCAGTGCAGAGTAAGCACTGAGTAAGTGGTGGTCAGTTTTAATCTGCTGAAGACTTTAAACTCAGTTTCTCCTTCAGAGTTCCATAGTTTCAGAATCCATTGCTAGCAGAGTTGTAATGATCTCTCCTGCACCTACATTGACAAGTTTTGGTTTGGATGTCTCAAAATAAAGCAGACACCACCTAGGAGAGATTTCACCCATAAAAGCCGCTCTCATATCTTAGCTGTGAGGACAGTCTCTTTTTGTTTCCAATCTTCCTTTTTCACTCTTGCTCTCAGGAGTGGAGTTCTCTCGCTGCCCACACCCCATATGAAATTTCCTCTGCGTCTTGGTCCACTTTGCTCCTCTTCCCTCCCCCTTTTGTCTTCAGGGTCAATCTCTCCACAGGGGCCTTTGCTCTTCCTTTGTGATCTTGTGCCATTCAGGATCTTTGTCTTTGCCTCCGTTGTGAATCCCTCCTTCAGCCTTCACACATCCCTCCTGAAGCAAGCTTCTTTCAACCCTCGGCCTGCTCCAGCTCTTGTTGCATCTTTGCATCATGAGGCTGCACCCTCATGAACGAATTAACTCCCAAAATTCCCGTTTCCAAAATATTACAACATTGGTGATTAGATTTTAACATATCAATTGTGGAGGAACACAAAAATTTAGTTCATAACAGATAGTCATGCAGTGAAACTAAGGTGAAATATTGATTATTTGCCTGACACAGAGTCCCTCAAACCACACGATTACCTTATAAATTCCTCCTGACTTCCATATCTAGGCACAAATCTGGTTCTCTTTCTTTCTGTCTGCAGCCTCTCTTCCTCTTTCCACCTGCTAACAGAGAGGTCTCTAAGGAACAATGTATAAAGGGATATTAAAAAGTTCTTTGACTTTTTAACAAGAATCAGATAGGCAGTTGAGAATTGCAAACTTTTGATGAATAAGCCCTTCAGTTTTGGTTTAATTATTTACCTCATGTATAATTATAACCAGAATAAATTTCTACATTTTCAGCATTATACCTCAATTCATGCTCCTTTACAACAATTTCTAATGATTTTGCAGCAATGTCTATATCAGGGCTCTGATTACTGTAGAGACCCATTTAACTATTGCCAATTGAACTACTTATTATTATGCATTCAGAGTGAATGTAAATTGTCTCATGTCCCTTGAAAGGAATTAGAGACGGCTTGATATATTAATGAAATCATTACCATTTCATTAAACTGCATGCTTTGAACTGGACTATTCTGTGGCTTATTGAAATGCAAAAAGTGCATTCTCTTATGTGCATAATCACAGTTGATGGACAAACTTATAGCACTCAAAGGCTGCAGTTTCTTTCATGAAATACCTTCCTCTACATGCATGAAATTCTCCATAAAATGATTAAAAGTCAGTGGGATATAAAGAGGAAAAAGAATCTATGCAAAACAACTCTTTATTTTAGAAAAAGAAGACCGTTTTTATCTGATTCTCAGAAACTAAGGTTAATTTATTTAGATGTGTATAGAAATTATTATGTGTATAAATGGTTTTTGAACTTCAAATTATTACATGTAGAAATGGTTTTCAAACTACCTTCCTCTACATGCATGAAATTCTCCATAAAATGATTAATAGTCAGGTGGATTTGAATAAAGAGGAAAAAGAATCTATGCAAAACAACTTTTTATTTTTAAAAAAGTGAGTTTTTATCTGATTCTCAGAAACTAAGGTTAATTTATTTAGATGTGTGCAGAAATTATTATGTATATAAATGGTTTCAAACTTCACCCATTTGAGTAAAGTTTAGGAATATGCTTCAATAGCAATGAACATTATTAATTAATTGATTATATATTATTTTATTTAACCATTGACATATAATAATCATATGTATTTTTGGGGTAAAGAGTGATGTTTCAACACATATAAGGTACCGTGATCAGATCAGGATAATTAGCAGATTCATCATCTCAAACATTTATCATTTCTTTGTGTTGTGAACACTCAATATCCTCCTTCGAGGTATTTAAAACTATATAATATATTGTTATTAACTATACTCATCCTACAGTGGTATAGAACACTAGAACTTATTTCTCCTTTCTAGCTGTAATTTTGTATTCTTTAACAAGTATCTCCCTATCATCCTCTTCCCCCTATCCTTCCGAGTCTTTGGTATCCTCTGTTCTACATTTCACTTCTATGAGATCCACTTTTTTAAAGTTTCTACATATGAGTGAAAACATGCATGTTCAAATTTCTGTTTCTGGCTTATTTTGCCTAACATAATGTCTTCCAGTTCCATCCATGTTATGAATGAAAGAATTTCATTCTTTTTAGTGGCTAAATAATATTCCATTGTGTATATATACCACATTTTCTTTATCCATTCATCTGTTGTTGGACACCTTGGTGGATTCCATATCTTATGAATAGTGCTGCCATAAAAGTGGGGATGCAGGGGTCTCTTTGATATACTGATTTCACTTCCTTTGGATAAATGCCCAGTAGTGGGACTACAGGATCGTATGGTAGTTCTATTTGTAATTTTTTTGAGGAACCTTTCTACTGTTTTCCATAGTAGCCGTACTAGTTCACATTCCCACAGTTCCCTAATCTCCACATCTTCACCAGCACTTTTTTTTTTGTCTTTTTGATGTTAGTCATTCTAAATAGGGTGAGATGATATACTTCATTGTGGTTTTGATTTGCATTTCCCTGATAATTAGTGATGTTTCTTAAGCATTATAAAATATATTTTTTGGCCATTTGTGTGTCTTTTTTTGAGCAACACCTGTTCAGATCATTTGCTGATTTGTATTTGAAATTTTTTGTTGTTGAGATATTTGAGTTCCATGTATATTCTGGATATTAACTTCCTGTTGGATGAATATTTTGTAAATATTTTCTACCATTCTGTAAGTTGTCTTTTCGCTCTGTTGTTTTCTTTGCTGTGAAGAAGTTTTTTTTATTTCATATTGTCCCATTTATTTTTGCTTCCATTGCCTGTGCTTTTGAGATCTTAATCATAAAATCTTTTTTTCCAGATCAATGTCCTGACGTATTTCCTCTATGTTTTCTTCTAGTGGTTTTATAGTTTGGGGTCTTACTTTTAGGTCTTTGATCCATTTGGAGATGATTTTTGTATAGGGTGAGAGGTGGGGGCCTAGTTTCATTCTTCTACCTATGGGATATTCAGTTTTCCCAGCATTATTTATTAAAGACACTGTCCTTTCCCCAGTGAGTATCCTTCATTCCTTTGTCAAAAATCAGTGCATTTTAAAATAACTAAAAGTGCATAATTGGATTGTTTGTAACACAAAAGATAAATAGTTGAGGGGATAGATACTCCATTTTACATGATGTGATCATTATGCATCACATGCTTATATCAAACCATCTCATGTACCCCATAAGTATATACACCTACTATGTACAGAAATTAAAATAAAAAAATCAGTTGACTGTGTATACATGGATTGATTTCTGGGTTCTATTTTGTTCCGTTGGTCTATGAGTCTATTTTTATGCCAGTACCATGCTGTCTTGGTTACTACAACTTTTTATTATCTTTTGAAGTCTGGTAGTATGATGCCTCCAGTTTTGTTCTTTGTGCTCAGGATTGCTTTGGCTATTTAGGGTCTTTTGTGGTTCCATATAAATTTTAAGATTTTTTCCCCCTATATTTGTGAAGAATGTCGGTGGTACTTTGACAAGGATTGTATTGAGTCTGTATGTTATTTTGGGTAATATGGTTATTTTAACAATATTAATTCTTCTAATCCATGAGCATGGCATATCTTCCAATTCTTTTATAGTCTCTGTAATTTATTTCATCAGTGTTTTGTAGTTTTCCCTCAGAAGTTTTCCACTTCTTTGGTTATATTTATTATAAGATGATATAGTTTGGCTGTGTCCCCACCCAAACTATAGCTCCCATAATTCCCATGTGTTGTAGGAAGAACCTAGTGGGAGATAATTGGATCCTGGGGGTGGTTTCTTCCATTCTGTTCTGTGGTGGTGAATAAGTCTCATGGGATCTGATATATGGCTTCTCCTTTTGCTTGGCTCTCATTCTCTCTTGCCTGCTGCCATGTAAGACATGGCTTTCACCTTCTGCCATGATTATGAGGCCTCCCCAGCTACATGGAACTGTGAGTCCATTAAACCTCTTTTTCCTTATAAATTACCCAGTCTTGGCTATGTCTTTATCAGCAGTGTGAAAATAAACTAATACACAGGTGTGTTTTTTTTTTTTTGTTTGTTTGTTTTTTTGTAGCTATTGTAAATGGGATTGCCTTCTTGATTTCTTTTCGGGACGATTCATTGTTAATATATAGGAATGCTACTAAGTTTTGTATGTTGATTTTGTATCCTGCGACTTTACTGAATTTGTTTATCAGTTCTAAAAGTTTTTTTGGTAGAGTCTTTAGGTTTTTCTATGTCATCTGCAAACTGGGACAATTTGATTTCCTCCTTTCCAATTTGGATGCCCTTTCTTTGTTTTGTTATCTAATTCCTCTGGCTAGAACTTCCAGTACTATGTTGAATAAGAGTGGTGAGCATTGGCTTCCTTGTCTTGTTCTAATTCTTAGAGAAAAAGCTTTCAGCTTCTCCCTGTCAAGCGTGATGTTAGCTGTGAGTTCGTCATGTATGGCCTTTATTGTGTTGAGGTACTTTCCTTCTATACCTTATTTATTGAGAGAGTTTTATCATGAAGCTGTGTTGAATTTTATCAAATGCTTTTTCTGTATCTATTGAGATAATCATATGGTTTTTATCCTTTTTTCTGATTATGCGATGTATCACCTTTATTGATTTCCATATGTTGAACCATCTTTGCATGCCTGGGATAAACCCCACTTGGTCATGATGAATGACCATTTTAATGTATTGTTGGATTCAGGTTGCTAGTATTTTGTTGAGGATTTTTGCATCTTTGTTCATCAGGCATATAGGGCTATAGTTTTCGTGTGTGTGTGTGTGTGTTCTTTTTTGGTTTTGGTATTAGAGTTTTGCTGGCTTTGTAAATGAAAAGGAGTCCCTCTGCTTCAATTTTTGGAATAGTTTGAGAATAATTAGTATTACTTTTTCTTTAAAGTTATTGGCAGAATTCAGGGGTGAAGTCATTCAGTACTGGACTTTTTTTTGTTTTTGGGAGAATTTTTGTTACTATTTTAATCTTGTTACCTGTTATTGATCTTTTCAAGTTTTCTATTTCTTCTTGGTTTAATCTTGGTAGAATATATGTATTTAGAAATTTATTCATTTGCTTTAGATTTTCTAATTTATTGGTATATGTTGGCTCATAGTAGTCTCTAATGTCCTTTGTATTTCTGTGGTATCAATTGTAATGTCTCCTTTTTGGCTTCTGATTTTATTATTTGGGTATTCTGTATTTTTTCTTAGTTTAGCTAATGTTTTGTCAATTTTATTTAGCTTTTCAAGAAACCAACTTTTTGTTTCATTGATCTTCTATATTTTCTGGTCTCGATTTTATTTATTTCTGCTCTGACCTTTATTATCTCTTTCCTTCCACTAATTTTGAGTTTGGTTTGTTCTCGCTTCTCTAGTTCCTTCAGATGTATCATTAAGTTGTTTATTTAAAATATTTCTAGTTTTTTATATAGTTTCTTTTTGATATAGGCATTTATTGTTATAAACTTACTTCTTAATACTGCTTTTGCTGTGTCCCATAGGTTTTTGTATGATGTGTTTCTATTTTCATTTGTTTCAATGAATTTTAAGTTTTCATATTAAATTTCTTCCTTTACCCATTGGTCAGTCAGGAACATGTTTAATTTCCATGTGTTTGCGTAGTTTCCAAGGTTCCTCTTGTTATTGATTTCTAATTTTATCCCATTGTGGTTAGATATTTGATACAATTTTGATTTAAAAGACCTTTTGAGACTTGTTTTGTGTCCTAAAATATGTTTTATTCTGGAGAATCTGAAAAGAATGTGTATTATGCAGCTGGTGGGTGCCATATTCTGCAAGTGTCTGTTAGTTCCATTTGGTATATGGTGCAGTATAAATCTGAGGTTTCTTTGTTGATTTTCTGTCCAGGTAATATGTTCAATCCTGAGAATGAGAAATCCCCAAATATCTGTCCAGGTGATATGTTCAATCCTGAGAATGAGAAATCCCCAAATATTATTTCACAAGTGTCTATCTCTCCTTTTAGATGTAATAATATTTGATTTATATATCTGTGTGGTTCAGTGTTGGGTGGATATATATTTACAATTATTATATTCTCTCACTGAATTGATCCCTCTATTCCTATATAATGTCATTCTTTGTCTCCTTTTATTTTTTGACTTGAAGTCTGTTCTGTCTGATTTAAGTATAGCTACTTTTGTTTGCTTTTGGTGTCCTTTTGCATGGAATATCTTTTTGTATCCCTTCATTTTCAGCTGATGTGTGTCTTCACAGGGGAAGCAACTTTCCTATAGACAGCATTTGGTTGAGTTTTGAATTTTTATTCATGCAGTTGTCTATATCTTTTATTTTTATTTTATTTAATTAATTAATTAATTTATTTTTGAGACAGAGTCTGGCTTTGTCACCCAGGCAGGGTGCACAGTGGTGTGCTCTCGGCTCACTGCAGCCTCCATCTTCCAGGTTCAAGCAATTCTCCTGCCTCAGCCTCCTGAGTAGCTGGGATTACAGATGTGTGCCACCACATCCAGCTAATTTTTTATTTTTTGTTTTTTAGTAGAGACAGAGTCCATCATGTTGGCTAGACTGGTCTTGAACTCCTGACCTCAAATGATCCCCTGCCTTGGCCTTCCAAAGTGTTGGGATTACAGGCATGAGCCACCATGCCCAGTCCCAGTTGTCTATATCTTTTAAACAAATTTTAATCTTTTACATTCGAAGTTATTATTATTAAGGGAGGACTTACTCCTGTGATTGTATTGATTGTATCTGATTGTTTTATATATTCTCTTTCCTTTATTTCTTCTATTATTGTTTATTTTTGTGGTTGGGTGGTTTTCTGTAGTAATAGGTTTTGATTCATGTATCTTTAATTTTTGTTTATTGGACATACCAGTGAGTTTTATAGTTTACTTGTTTTCCTGATGGTGGTTATCATCTTTTCATTTCCATATGTAAGAGTCCTTTGAGCATTTCTTGTAAGGCCAGACTACTTGTGATAAATTTCCTCAGTCTGGCCAGGTGTGGTGGCTCTGCCTGTAATCTCAGCACTTTGGGAGGCCAAGGTGGGTGGATCGCCTGAGGTCAGGGGTTCAAGACTAACCTGGCCAACATGGTGAAACCCCATCTCTGCAAAAAAACACAAAAATAGCCGGGCATGATGACAGTTGCCAGTAATCACAGCTACTTGGGTGGCTGAGGTGGGAGAATCACTTGAACCTGGGAGGCGGAAGTTGCAGTGGGCTGAGATCACACCACTGTACTCCAGCCTGGGTGACAGAGCAAGGCTCCATCTAAAAACAAACAAACAAACAAACTTACTTTTTGCTTGTCTGTGAAATATTTTACTGCTCCTTCATTTCTGAAGGGTAGTTTTGCTGGTAATATTCTTGGTTGACAGTTTTTTTTTTTCTTTCAGCACATTTAATATATCATTCCATTATCTTTTGGCTTGTAAGATTTATACTGAGAAATTCACTGTTAGTCTAATATGGATTTCCTTATATGTAACTTGACACTTCTCTTGCTGTTTTTAGAATGTTTTGTCTTTGATTTTTGACAATTTGACTATCATATGCCTTGGAGAAAAGCTGTTTGGGTTAAATCTTTTTTGAGTTCTTTGAGCTTCCTAGATCTGGATGTCCATCTCTCTCCCAAGACTTAGAATGTTTTTAGCTGTCATTTCATTAAATATATTTTCTGAAGCTTTCCCCTTTTCTTCTCTTTCTGGAACACCTGTAATGCAAATATTTTTTCACTTAATGGTATCCCATAACTCCTGTAAACTTTCTTTTCTTTTTTATTCTTTTTGTTGTTGTTATTATTTTCTACCTGTGTTATTTCAAGAGGCCTTTTATTTTGCTTGGTCTAGTCTATTGCTGACTAAAAAGTACAGTCTATTGTTGAGTAAAAAATACTAGTCTATTGTTGACTAAAAAATACAGTATTTTTTATTTCAGTTATTGAATTCTTCAGCTCTGGGATTTTTGATTTAAAAACATGTCTGTTTATTTCTTGGAATTCTCTTTTACATAATGGATTGTTTTTCTTATTTCATTGAATTATGTATCTGTATTCTTCAGTATTTTCCTGAGTGTCCTTAAGATTATTATTTTGAAAATGTTTTCTGGCATTTAGTATATTTCCTTATGGTTGGGGTCTATTACTGGAGAATTATTATGTTCCTTTGGAGGTGTTTCCTTGCTTTTTCATGTTTGATGTGTTCCTCTGTTGACTTCTATGAATCTGATGGAACAGTTGCCTTTTCCAACTGTATGGAGTAGATTTTGTAGGAAAATACTCATTCATATAGATGGGTCTTGGGGTGTTAGTTTTATGGGGTGCATTGGCTTTGGTTGTAGACGGACACAACAGTGTATCTCTGTGTAGTTGCTTCAGCAATAATCCATGCTAGTGATGTTTGTGAGTGTCTCAGTAACCTAGGCTGAGATTGTGGTAGTGGTGGCATGACTTTGCCGGGGGTGGGTTTTCCAAGTGTTTCTTAGGTTAGGGGCATGTGTGGGTTGGTGGATTGGCCAATATGGGGTCTGGATTGCTCAAGTTGGGGACATGGGGCTCTTTTGCTGGCTAGGGGCATGGGTGCACAGTTGCTAAGTCAGCCTGGAGGTGTGCCTGCTAGGGCAAGTTGTCAGGGCTAGTTCTCAGGCCAAGGATATGGGTGCACAGCTGCTTAGTTGGCCTAGGGACATGTCTACCAGAATGGCCCATGGGTCTGTTTCTCACGTCTGGAACACAGGCACAGGACTGCTCACCTGGTCTGGGGGGCCATGTCTGATTTTTAAAACAGGTTTAATACTTTTTTTTAGCTCTTCGAATTTTGCATATACTTAGCAAATTGATCCATAGAAGTTCTTTTATACTGAGGGGTGGAGAGTGACTGGCATTTGTTACAAGAGTTCTGAGTCACTTTCCCTTGGAGTTCAAAGCCCCAGCACTTCAACCTGACCACAGGCTCAGAGAACACAAGTCCTTTCCTGTCTCTTCCCCATCCTGTCTATCCTAAACCATGTCCGGAATTTTAAAAATCGAATAATTAATGATTAAGAAAGGAAGAGATAATGTAACTCAACCCTTTCATTCATATATCAAGGTAAGATGCTTAGGCCCTACAATACCACAACAATTGGATGACTTTTAAAAATACTCTTAAAATAATAGCAATGACAATAAAACAAATCAATGGCTTGAAAATTATCATACTTGTCATTTAAATGATTTGAAAGTTCCAAGAAAAAAGCTGACATTATTTATTAGATTTGAATGTCTCCTGGTTGTATCAGCCTAGTGCAGTTATGAGAAGGCAGTGTTATGTTAGTGTGAATTCACAGAATCTGCACATGGAAAGTGGGCTTGAATCTTATTTCTGCCATTAATCAACTATGTGTAATCTTGTTGGTTGTTTTCTTTTCTGGAGCCGCATTTTGTTTTAATATATGTAATAGGGATAATCATAGCTCCCACTCCACCAATTTCATAAGATTTTTTATGAATAACAAATAAGATATTTGATATATGAATATTTCTTGTAAAATAGTTTATTTACCATAAGACCCTGGGGATGGACATGGTTACTGGGAAATTGGGCTGTGTGAAATGAGTGCTCGAAGGTGGTTTCACTTTGAGGACAAATGTGACTAACTACTTGGACTTGGTTGGGTTCACTTTCACATTGGTTTACCTCATTTCAGCCATCAGGTAAGGCAAAGAATATCCCTCACCCCTAAGGGGTATAAGGTGGGGGGTGGGAGGGTTCCCTGCTGCCTCCTTTTTCTCTCATCGATGTGTGTGTTTCTCTACAACTAACATAATGCTGCCTCTGCTCCCAGAGATTCCTTTGGGACAGAAGACCCCCAAATCAAGGGCCTTTTATTCTTCATATTAATTTTTAATTTTTTTAGGCTACAGAAGATGTATATGTTCTTTCATATCACCTGGTCTGAAAATATGCTTCCTGGGTTTATAATTCCTTGCTGGGCTAATTAGTGTTAGAAGACAATTCTTCCTGTTTTCTTGGTGTTCCTGTATGGGTCAGGCCTTCTGAGCAGTGGAAATGGACTCACTATAAAAAGAGAACGTTTCCTTTCTTCCAGAGCCATTTGTTCTCATTGTAAGGGTAATAAAGAAAGTCTAAAAACATCTTTTCATCTCTCTAGAGACATTGCTTATGTATCAGATTGAAGAATTTCCCCTTTCTCCCATGAGGGAATTTGTCTGTATTCCAGAGCAAAATGTAAAATCTCCCTCTCCCCAGAAGAGAAGTTGGGAAGATGTGTCTGTAGTTTGTTCTGTAAGCTCTGAGTTTCATAATTTTGGGGTTCTAGTTGTGTGTTGCAAACTCCTGCGTGTGTAGATATTAGGTCCACATTGCATGGTCCTGTGGAGAATCACTCTATGGGAAACTGACACAGGCTGCTGCTTCTCTTTCTCTGTGTACACACATGTATGCACGCACATGCATATGTACTATATATATATATGCATTCCTACATATATATGTGTATGTGTATGTGTGTGTGTGTGTGTGTGTGTGTGTATGATGTTTCGGGTTACCTCGCTAGCTTGTTGTTGTGGCAACATCTTATATCCTTCATAGCTTTAGCCTTAACAATGACTTTCTGCATTATTTACTGAGCCCACTTGAGGTAACAACCACATAGAGCTTCATTTTGGGCTCTGAAAATAGTATTTTTAGTAGTTCTAGTTTAAGAATCTTTGAGAATTGGAAACTTTTTTTTTATCAGCCTTTAAAAGGAAACAGACAAATCTTTTTCTAATGAGTATTTACAACATTAAGGGAATAACTTGAGGATGATGGTGTACTTATTATTTGTCAGTGTGTGAGTGAGTCCTTGACACTGCCATTGTAGAACTGCTTTGGGAATAGATTACCATTTGTGCCTGGGATTGCTAGAGACTGGTTAAGAGAGAGGTTATTCCTTTTTCTCATCTCAGTCCACAAACCTTTGTGAAAAAAGGGGCAAGATTTTTACTTATCAGAATTTATGACATTTGTCATTTACCAAAGGTCATTCTTGATGGTAGTTCAACATTCTCACAGCCATTAGTGCATCGAGGAGAGCAGTGGACTCAGAGTCAAACCTGAATGAGAACCGGAGGCTGATTCTGATTGTCACTGGTTAGATGGTCTTAGGAAAACCACTTTAATTTGCTAATCCTCAGTTTTTTTCACTTATCAAATTAAAATGCCTGAACTGATTAACAGGAATTTTATGAGGATCAAAGGGACCAATAAATGAGATATATTTTTGAAACTATGAGGTGGAAATACCTAGGTCCGTGTAAGTGCTTTTAACATTTAAATGTATTTATTTTTGCTACTAGAAAGATTTAAATACCCAATCTGGCTGTGTGTGCTTTCCTGCTATTCTTCAGGGCAAGGAGTGAAAATAAAACAATGTGTCCCTGATTTCACCTATTTTTTCTATAAGTTTAAGGAGAGCAGCATTTAGTTATCATGATAGAAAGTAAAATCATGGTACACAGGTAAGACACCATCAAAGGTGTCTATACCTTGAGAAATGAGGGGCTATCCAGAGTGATTTCTGAGGCACCATGTATGTCAATTAGATAGTGCCTTGTGGAAGGGACGTGAGAAAGGGGATTGTAGGTTCTGGTCAAGTTCCTGCTTACCTAAGTGCAGGAGTGAATGTACCTTGGAGAGGCCACTTGGAGTGAGAGGTTATGTCACAGACTTGGACTGGCATCAGGGAACCATGGGAGAGAACTGGAGATGCCTCAAGACTAATCTAGTGAATTAGCTCCAAGAGGAATGAGTCCTTGGTAGCATCCTGTAGCACACAGCAGTGGTGTACTCTGTGCTCTGGAGAGACAGAACTTAGCGGGGTCTCTGAGACTAAGGAACCCAGGGAGTAGATGATGAGGCCCTATGCAGACTCTTCAATGGCAATAGTTGTTTGGCATTGCCACTGCTGAAGGTTGTTTCTGGGTGTAGTCACCTCTGTGGATTGTCACTGCTGTTGAGAGTGACACTCTGGAGCCATAACTGTTGGAAGGTGTTGCCATGGCTAATAGGGAAATTGTCCGTGGGAGTCCAGGTTGGAACATCTGTTGCATAGCAAACATCTTCCTGAGATGGAGGGACCAAATTATGTCATGTTATTTTGTTTTTGTCACTTTCAAAACATTATTTTGTAAATCTTCATGATAGCTCTATAAGTTAGGTATTATTATCTGCATTTTACAGAGCTAGGAACTGAACTTCGAGAAGCTTAAGTGACTGTTAAAATCATGCAGTAGACTAAATTGTGGAGCTGGGATTTGAACTTAGATCAAATGACAAAATCCAAGCTCTTTTCAATTTCAACACATTTTGTTACTTAATGGTCTTTAGCCTTTACTATCATCCCGACGAATGCTATGCTTGATATCTGGAGTTGGATGGAGATCTTTTTTGGTCAATGCACTGTCCACTAAAAAGAAAGAATCACAGTTTCCCAGAGGACAATCTGATGAGATTAGAAGCTCAGACAATCTGGGATAGAGCTCAAGCTATTAACAGGGACCTTTACACTAAGTCTACATACTGATTTCTGGTAAAATATGTAGTTCACAAGGAAAAAAAAAAAACCATAAAAAAAAGGACTGCAATAAAAAAAATCTTCACTCCTTCAAATAAACAGCATAAGTTTAAAAATCAAGACAGCAAAGGATGGCAAATTCTAAGGTATGCTTGAATTTAAAAATCATGAATAAATAAAACAAACATTAAGATGGAAAATCAAAAACATTGATAGAATTGGCTTCCTACCTATCAAACAGCATGTGACTGAATGGGTCTCAGCAGCCACTTCTGGTTTCTAATGGGAATTACCCATTATGTGGGAAAAAAAGACCATGGTGGCACTCAGTGGCTGGCCTTAGATAATTGCCTCACCTAGTGTATCTGGATAATTTAGTTTTAAAATTAGTTCAAATTCTACAAAGATGAATATCAGCACATGTATTAAAAATGCCCTTGGTGAAAAGCAAAGTGAAATGATGGATGGTCCTGTGTCCTTGCTTGGCATCATGTCCGAGGTCCCCTGGGGTGGTTAAGAATTCCTGACTGGCTTAATGTCTACCTTAATGATGACAAAGAAGTACTAAATAGTGTTTAATGATATCTTAAGTAGATCCGAAGTGGAGGCTCATGACCAACATCAAGGAGTAGAGGAAATACAAATGAAAGTCAGAAACAGAACAATAACCACAAACCTCTTCCTGCAGCGGTGAGGATTAATAAACTAAGAGAGCTCAGTGGGATAAGCTAGCATGTCCAAACCTGAAAGTACCTGCTGGCCTCTCCCAAGTCCTGCTGATGGCTGGACATGACTAACCAGTTGGCTTCTTTGGACATCTGAGTTTGCAAAGCAGGTGCTTGGAAAGTTGGGAGAGACATTTTAAAAATCGTATTTATAATTGTAAATGAATAGTTATGTATTAAATAAAGTTTATTTTTATATAGGAACATAGAAAGAAGAATAAAGTATTGACTTTAATCTTATCACCAAACAGAAATCATCTTTGACCTTTTCATGGGAATCCTTCATATTTTACGCTAGCATAGATTTCATTTTTAAAGCATAGTTGTAATCATATTGTGTATGCAATATTTTTCAGTTATTATTTAGTAAAGTCATCTTCATAATTATGTATTTTAATAGCTTTATAATAATGCCTTAAATAGAGGTGACATAGTAAACATACCCTATTATTACCTAGGTGTTTTCCATTTTTTCACTCTCATAAAAAATACCATAATGAACATCATTGTGCATAAAACCTCCTTTCTGGCTTCCAAAGAATTCCTTTGAATTAATTTCCAAAGGCAGAATTTCTGGATCAAACAATATGATAAGTCCTTGATAAAGGCTATTTGTTTCTTGGAAGGACTGTGTGATTTTTTTTCCTATTATAATACGTGCTCATTAGCTCTAGGTATTCTTATTTTTGAGCTCTGCTAATTTAAATTAAAAACTCCATGTTCAATTCATGTAAACTTATTGAGTCACTATTAAAACAAAATATTTTACCAAGTTCATTACCACATGTTTCTTGATGTTATTTGTATTTTTCATGTTCTTTGCTTTTTCATCTTGGATTGGCTTCAAACTGGTTTCCCTTACCTCTGGTCTAACCATCCTTCACATGTTGCTAGAATTACTCCTAAAAGCAATACCGTCATCACATTACTGCTCACTCAAGTATTTCAAAGGATTTCCATGTCTACAGAAGTATAGTAAATTCCTTACCCTCTGTGAAAAGCTACCACAGTATGGTTCAAGCTATCACACTGCCTGGTACCGGGTAGTTGCAATATGGAAGTAAATAGTCTCCTGAGAATTGTGCAGTATTCTCAACTCTTGTTGAGACTTGTTTAGGGTCACACATTTTCTTAAATTCTAGCAGGTAGGCAGCCAAGCTTTCTTTGATAAGATAATCTGGATGAAAGAAATGCCACTGGAACTCTGTTCCATGTTTTGCTTTTACATTCCCAGTGGAACAGCAGTGCAGGGACAAGCCCCCTCTGCCTTTGAGTCAGAACTTCCTGGGCTCTAGTCTGGCCTTTGCCACTCATGTGGCCATGGCCTGGGGAAGTCACTTAACCTTTGAAATAATGCCCATCTTCCAGGGTTATTCTGAGGATAAAGTAAAATGATGAAAAGGACTAGTGCATTGTGTAAATGAATAACTAAACGAATTGCTCTTCTAAATAAATAATCCTACCCCTTCAAAATATGAGTATGCAAAATAGTCAAACTCATAGAAGGAACAGAATAGAATGGTGTCTGCCAGGGATGTTGGGGAGCGAGTAAGGGGAGTTGCTAACCAACAGGTGTACAATTTCAGTTATGCAAGATGAATACATTCTAGAGATCTGTTGTGCAATATCGTGCCTATAGAGAACAATACCAAAATGCACATTAAAAAAATCTGTTAAGGTGGTATGTTTTATGTTAAGTATTCTTACCACAATAAAATAAAAAATTTTTTAAATTTGGTTCTAAGGATTTTATTTTATAAGCATAAGTAACTTAGACTTTCCAAAATTCATAATACAGGTTGCAACATGTCTGAGAGAAACAATGTTTAATTATTGTCAGTTTGGGTGTCAAGTTCACTGTTTTTTTTTTTTTTTTTTTTTTTTTTTTTGAGACTGTGTCTCGCTCTGTCGCCCAGGTTGGAGTGCAATGGCTTGATCTTGGCTCACTGCAAACTCTGCCTCCTGGGTTCCCGTCATTCTCCTGCCCCAGCCTCCCAAGTAGCTGGACTACAGATGCCGGCCACCACGCTTGGCTATTTTTTTTTTTTTTTTTTTTTTTTTTGTATTTTTAGTAGAGACAGGGTTTCTCCATATTAGCCAGGATGGTTTCGAGCTCCTGATCTCGTCATCCGCCCGCCCAGGCCTCCCAAAGTGCTGGGATTACAGGCGTGAGCCGATGGGCCCGGCCAAGTTCACTCCTTAACTGGCAGGAAGTTCTGCCAGCTTTTCCTAAGGAATCCAGATCCTGACAACCTCATTAATATAATTTTACTATTGAAAATGTAAACTTCGCCATGTAATACAATGTATGATATCTGTCACTCACTTATCCCTGAAAACACTTTTTAAAGTCTTGAAAGTAACTATTGCTGGATCTGGTACCTCACACCTATAATCCCAGCACTTAGGGAAGCCAACGGGGCGAGGGGGTGGATTGCTTGAGTTCAGAAGTTCGAGGCTAGCCTGAGCAACCGGGCAAAACCCTGTCTCTATGCACACACACACACACACACACACACACACACACACACACACACACACAAACACATCAGCTGGGAGTGGTGGTGCTTGCCTGTTGTCTCAGCTATTCGGAAGGCTGAAGTGGGAGGATGACCTGAGCCTGGTGGTTGTGGCTGCAATGAGCCATGATTGTGCCACTGCACCGCAGTCTGGACAGAGGGTGAGACTCTGTCTTAAAAACAAAGAGTAACCGTTTCCTTACTCACCGTTTGGCAGGTAATATATCATCACATGCCAGTTTGGGGGAAACTATCAAGGATTCTAGTGTACAATGTCAAAACAAATACAAAAATCATGAAAATGTAATGATAAAAATATTGAAAACATGATTTGTGTGCAGAAACTTTTCCTTATTTCTAATTGAATGCTATTTTTAAAAATTTCCCGGAAACTGTACATTGTTCGCATAGATTTGTAGGTCTAGATATCATTTATTTTAAACATTTGGCATCAAATCAGAAAACACAAATAAAAAAGGGACAAGCTCCGATGCTATGCTAAATGAACTGGATAGTGATAAAACGATTTTCTGCGTTGAAGGAGACTAAGTTTATTAGTGACCAGAGGCCAAGAATCCAATTCGTGAAGATAACGCGAGATTATGCGTTTGAATCCTTGGCTCTGAGACACGCTCTTAAATGTTATAGATTCCAGTGGCCTAAAAATATTTTAAAGTATGTTCAATTTTTTATGGCATTTAAAAAATAGATGTCTGAAAACAACTGAGAATTTCTCAAGTTGATTTATCTTGCACGAGTCACAAGAGTAAAGCCGATTTTCTGATACTGTGTCCTGCATTTATCTTTCAGGAGCGAGAGCGCATTCTAATTAAAACTAATCCAGTGGAGAACTTGAAATATCAGGTGCTTTAACGTGATTTGCTTTTTAACAGCCAAGACCATCTTGCCATAAATATTTTGCCCCTGGTTGGTTAGAGCCTAATTCAAAAAAGTGACGAAGTGGTAATGACTTCTGGGAAGCTGTTCTGTGAGAAGAGCTCAGAGATCTGTTGGCTGGGCTCCGGCTCAGAGGCGTAGGCTCTAGACCCTTTCCTCCCTCACTCTCAAGGAGCTACACAGTTGCTCACCTTTAAAGAGAGAATGAGAGACCTCCCCCAGCCCGTTTACATAAAATAGTACAATTCTTCCTCTCTTCCCTTTGCCTGTTTATTCTTCTTCATAGCTTTGATAACTGGGAGATGCAGAATGAATTTGTTCTTCTGTCTTCTTGGTGTTGGGATGTAAGTTTTATGAGTGGGTTGGTTTGTTGCTGTGTTCACAGTAGCTAGAACCACACCTGACACTTGATAAGCGCTCCCTGTGTATTTATCAAAAGCATGAGTGGGCAAACACACACAAGAATATAAGCAACTCCCAGACCATCTTCACCAGTCTAGACACTCTTTGATCATTCAGCACACACGGAATACAGAATCGGCATCTTCTACCTACACTCTCTCCTTCCCCTTACCAACATTCATATCCTAAAAGCCCAGAGGAAATGATGCATACCCAAATGTCCGCCTTGACTTATGCTCTGGAAATTAATTTCTCCCTCCTCTGAACGTCTTAAGCATTTTAAAATACTTAATACTATGTTAGAGTATTATATATATATATATGATATGTCAAATTATAATTTGATTTGATATTTAATATGTTCTAGCATTATAACTATTGTAATATACCTATATTTGCAATCTAACTATGTAGGTTTTCTCCTGCTGGTCTCTGAAATCCATGAAGATAAGAACTGAGTTGTAATCATCTTTTTATCACCTAGTAAGTCTAATATCTTACATTATATATTAGAGATATTCAACAAATGATTTTGGAATAGCCAGCCAATGTGTGGCTGTTATATCTGTATAATCACATGTAGCACTGGAATAGCTGTGTGTGTATAACATATATACATGTGTATGACATACATATGTACATAACATCTATCTA
This sequence comes from Piliocolobus tephrosceles, assembly GCF_002776525.5. Lineage (NCBI taxonomy): Eukaryota > Metazoa > Chordata > Mammalia > Primates > Cercopithecidae > Piliocolobus > Piliocolobus tephrosceles. The sequence goes on along the minus strand of NC_045448.1, from coordinate 14,695,476 downwards.
TCTATATATATGTGTATATATGTGAAAATCCTGGTGAAGGAAAGGTCTGGGAAGTAGATAGTTCAATAGTAGAGAGATCACTCAACGATTCTTCCATCAACCTTGTGTTCCTCATAAGGACATTAAATTACTCTGGAAATTCATAACATGTTATCAAGCCTGTGCTATTTGAACATTGTTAGGACAATGGCTGCTGGAATGCCTTCTTCCCAGCTGTGCCTGTGGGAGGGGCGCTGTCCTGTCCTGGACTCGGACACGCTCGTGCCCACGTCTGTTCCCATCATGTACTGGCTGTGTGATGTGTCGTTCACCCTCTCTGCACCTTCGTTACTTTGTCTATAAAATGGCGAGAGGAATTCTTAGCTTGCCAGGCCCTTCTGAAGGTGCTGTGAGAACATGACTGCCAAGCGCCCAGGTGTGTGTGGCACATAGTGGGCTCTCTCAAGCAGGGGCCTGATCACTATTGTCATTGGGCTTGAGCCATCCCAAATGCTTTGCACATCGCTTGCCTTTGTAGAACGTCCTCATCAGACAGAAAATTAGAAATGAAGTTTATCTTCCTTCACCTCTCTGTATTAAATATTCGTCACCAGCTCCATCACAGTTTCTTGGAAGCATTTGTTACGGTCATATTACCTGAGAGCAGCTGAGTTCACAAGAGGTAGGCAGGACATAAACTCTGGAAAATAATCTGTTTCAGTTTAGGTCATAACAACTTCAATCATCTATGACTAAACTCTCGGGTGCTGTACCAGGGCTTTCATGTATATTTTCTGTCCTCAGCAGACTTGTGTTCCTGCATTCTGAGGAGCAAGGTCAGGCTCCCATCTTCTGTAAGACATTGGCTCATTTTTATGCCTATTTGCAAAACTGGGTTAAGTAGCAGAAAGAGTGGTTTTATGTATTGAAAACTGACTAGTCCAGAGTTACTCAGGAATATCTCATTCTAAGTGGTTGGCTTTTGTTTTTTCAGTGAAGCCTAAGCACTTTACTTTCGACACAGGGCAGTTATCCTGCTTTAAGGAATTGATAAGAAAGGTATAATCCCAGCCCAGTGAGATTAAGCCACCACGGTGCCTACTTTCATGCCAATCTCACCACCCACATGTACACGTGCACTGATATTACTCACTCACTAAAAACATTTTTAAGTAATAAAATAATAAAGTGAACTGTGATTTTTCGCTCACAGTTTGGCAAGCAAGTGTACATGAACTTGGCCTTATTGGCAATAACTTCAATAAAACCAAATTACATGTACATTCTGCAATTTGCAAAGTTCACACTGTTATTTATCATTTACCGCATCATCTGGTGTACACTATCCTATGCATTGTTAGCCCCGTTTTCCAGATGAGAATTGTGTGGCTCAAGGAATTTTGAACATTTGTGGAGCACATAGGCAGTAAATATTGGAAATGAGATATAAATCTAGGTCTTCTGCTTCCAACCCAATGAATTGATTAATAGATAATATATTAGTCCATTCTCACATTGCTATGAAGAACTACCTAAGACTGGGTAGTTTATAAAGCAAAGAGGTTTAATTGACTCCCAGTTCCACAGACTGTTCAGGAGGCATGGCTGGGGAGACCTCAGGAAACTTACAATCATGGTGGAAGGCGAAGAAGCAGCAAGCACGTCTCACCATGGCGGAGCAGGAAAGAGCGTGCGAATGGGGAAGCGCTACACACTTTTAAACAACTAGATCTTCTGAGAACTCGTTCACTATCACCAGAACAGCAAGGGGGAAATCCCCCCACCGTGACCCAGTCACCTCCCACCAGGCCCTCTTCCAACACATTAGGATTATAATTCGACATGGAGATTTGGGTGAGGACACAGAGCCAAACCATATCAGATAAAACTGATTTTTATCCGTACATAGGCTCAAGCGGTCCTTCTATTTGCTGACTTGGCAATTCCCAGGTTAGGTTTGTAAATGGACTCCTCCACGGTGCTTCGAAATAGTTGGCTATCTTACATTGATATATTAACAAGAGTCATTTGCAAGCCTGCTTCTCCGCTGAGAGAGGGAAGGTTAACTGAACTAGAGTCCTGTGAGAATTGTCACAATGGCAGAATCCCTGCAGCCTTGAATTAATGGGCATTTGCTGCCTCTTCTTCCTGGTCTGCCAAAGACAGCTGGTAGAGGCCCAGGAAGGGGAAGAGAGTCTTAGAGGATCTCGGAGTGGAATTGGGGGAGCTGTGGTTTGCAAAGCCAAGAGGAGAGAGAGGCTCAGTCAGTGCCTGAGCATTGCATGCCGCCTGAACACTAATTAGAACTAATTCGATGATTGCCAGCGTGCTGGGAGTCTCTTGAAAGATGATCCGATTTGGAGAAATTCAGCCTGCTCATTGGAAACGAAACTCATCGGGAGACCTTTTTCTTACTGTCCTCTTGTGAATGAAAGTGTATTCCACTTCAAGAAGATGTAAGGGTAAAATTTTAATTGCATAAAAGACAGGAAATTCTCCAGGATGGTTCCCATAGCAACTGCAGTGTGTGTGTGTGTGTGAGATACATTTAACGTATGCATTCGAGGAGAAAAAGCAGCTTGTCTTCACCTACAAATCTAGAATGTGGAACTGTGAAGGGAAAAGAATGGGATATGAATCCGTCAGAGTAGCCTGATACTGGATTTACTGTTTCCCCCAGTTTGTACATTTTCTCCTCACCATTGCAGTAGCAAACTGCACCATTTTGTCTCTTCTTTTTTCTTTCTACACCCTTTTTTCTCTTCTTTTTTCTTTTCTCTCTTCACGTAGGTAAGGTGCCACCTCGCCCAAAGACACCCTGAGGACAAAGCAGCTGACTCCTAGGAGACAGGGTCTTGTCCTAGGTCTCCATTGTGTGGGCCTTTGCCTCCAGAGATTGTTGAGCCAACAACCTGTGAGCGCAGGAGACCGGTGGGCTTAGCTGGCTGGCCAACTTTCACTTACTAGTTCTGAAATGTGGGCACATCTCTTAACTAATCCATTTTCTCCATTTTCTTTTTTTTTATGTTTTGAAAATCTATCAAAGGAAGAAGAAAGCAACCACCTAGTACAGTATCATGTTTGGGAGAAAGAAGAAAGGCAATAGGCTCAAGACTTCTTTTCTTTCCCAGAGTCCTGCAGGACAGTCAGAAGTCCAGCTGGTTGGATTTACACTGTTTAGTTGGAGGCCAGCATGACCTGGAAGGTAAGACGTGCTGTTTGTCGAGACAGGTAGGGTGTAAAGAATAGACCATCAACCAGAGAGGAGACTTTCTGAATGGGAAAAAGTGAGGAGAAATGAACATATGAGCAAGTCCAGAATAAATTAGGATTGCACCTCTGTTTATCCTCCTTAACAGAGGTTGCCCCTCTGTTCATGTCTCTTTTCTGTGGTTGCTTGGGAGTCAGCAATGTCTGACTCGTCTCATAGCCCCAAGACCAAAATCAAACTAATGGAAGCAGAGAGTAAAGGCTGGTTTCTACTCTCTGGGATTGGGGGAAATGAGGAGATGTTGGTCAAGGAATACAGACTCCAGTTATAAGATGAAAGAGCTCTGGGGCTCTGATACACAGCATGGTGGTGACAGTTAACAATACTGTATTGTTTACTTGAAATTTGCTAAGAATGTGTGTGATAAATGTTTCCACCAAAAAAAAAAAAAAAAAAAAGGTATTTATGTGAGGTAATGGCTGTGTTAACAACCTTGATTGTGATAACCATTTCACAGTATAAGCATACATCGAATCACCATGTTGTACATCTTAAATTTATACAGTTTTATTTGTCAGTTCTATACCTCAGTAAAGCTGGGGGAAAATTAAGCAAACAAACAACAACAACAACAGCAACAACAAAGCACAGGGCCTGGCATTGGGTCAGTGCTGGGCAAATGTTGAGCTGAACTAGTTCATTGCAGAGGACTAAGTTCATGCGCCAGAGTAGAAAGGGAAGCAACGTATAGTTTATTTATCTTAACTTTTATTTTAGGTTCACGAGTACGTGTGAAGGTTTTTTATATAGGTAAACTCATGCCATGAGGATTCGTTGTACAGATTATTTCATCACCCAGGGATTAAGCCCAGTACCCAATACTTTTCTCTTTTCTGCTCCTTTCCTGCCCCTCTCTTTTCTGCTCCTCTCCCTCCACCCTCAAGTACATCCCAGTATCCATTGTTTTCTCTTTTATCCATAAGTTCTCATCATGGAGCTCCCATAATTTAGTAAGATATTTGGCACCACATTTTTTTTTTTTGTAAAAGAAAAGCATAAAATTGCTATTATAGGGTCAGAAACTTGGGCTTTCTAAATTCAAGCACAGTCTTGTTTTTGTTGTCGTTGTTGCTGTTTGTTTTAGAATCTGTATTGTTAATTTTCCTTTTGTTTGGATAAGGATCTTTCTGAAAATTTCAGTGTGTCTCCCTTGAGTTCCTTGGGATGGAGAAGAGGGATTTTAACTTTTGCACACAGCTTTGCTAGAGAGAAAATTGAGGGGGTGGTGACAGCTTTTTTCCTTCTGAGTCCTTGAAACATTTTGTACTTGGTTTGTCTAAGGAACAATTCTTTTACAATATCAGCATCTGCTTTTCTGCCCTTTGGAAAGCAGAAAGAGCTCTGGGGTCCCCAGTAGACTGCTTCTTCCCATAATATTAAATTCAGCCCTGTCAAGTCAAGGTTTTCAGTGTTGTTCCTGGCATCTGAGGGCATCTGTCATCGCAAAGAGACAACAATATCTTCCGACAGCCCAGAGCAATTATGTCGGAAGTGTTTCCCCCTGGGCTGAAACATGGGCAGGTGGGCAAGGCAGGAGCAGATGTCCCCTGATTTGGAAGGGGGATTTGACCTTGAAGGACAGCCTGGTGCTGCATGCTGTCTGCCGTGGAGACTATCTGGACTGAAATTGGGACTCCACCACTCATTCGCACTGAGCCTCTTGATAAGTTCTGTCACCCCCTCTAGGCTTCCATTTCTTCATTTGTAAATTGAAATCATAAATAGTACTTAGTTAGCTGAGGGTCATCAGGATGAAACAAGCCAATATATATGAAAAGTCTTAAAATACTCCTGGCACTTAAGACAAACATAAGTATTAGTGGCTACTGTCCTTATTAGTGTCCCAGTGAATCTGGCTATCAGATAGACCCAATGGGGTCTCTTCTGTCTTCTCTGGATTCAGACCCAAAAGACACTATTGAAGATCTGTGTGCCAAGCACTGTGAGAGAGGCTTATAAATGTTTTCTGTTTTTAACCTCAGAGGACAATAGGGACATCACCGACTCACTGACTTCTGAACAGGCCTGGTGATGATGGAGGTGGGGGTCCCTGGGGGACACCTAAGACAGAGTGTATACTTGTGTGCGGGGGAGGAGGGGAGCATGAATGGGTTATAACCTTGGAGAGATGGCTGCCAGGCTGGGCATTAGAAGATAATAGGCTGAGCGTGGTGATGTGGACCTAGCAACTTAGGAGGCTAAGGCCGAGCAGTGTGTGATCCTGGGAGTTCAAAGTTACTATGAGCTATAATCATGCCTGTGAGTAGCCACTGCACTCCAGCCTGGGCAACATAGCAAGATCCTGTCTCAAAAAAGGGGGAAGTTCTTTGGGGAGACACAGCTCAGCCCTGAGCAACCAAAGAACATCAGATAATGACGTGTCCAGGCTAGTGTCAAGTCAGGCTGAGGCATGTGGTCTGCATTTGCTGAACAAAGCACAGAGTGTGGGTGGAGTATGCTGAGGTGGGGTGTGGTAGGATGGAATGGGGAAGCCTATTCCACATGATGTTGTAGGATGCTGAGCAGTCACAAAGGTGAATGTTTCTGACCCAGCCCAAGGGCTTAGAAAAGCTAGAACAGGTGCAACAGCCCATGGCAGGAATGGAGGGTTCCACACTTGGTTGCTTCTCACAATCTCCAGGGGAGCTGTTTAAAATGCAGATTTTTCTGCCACGCATCCAACCCACTTAATCAGAATCTCTGAGAGGTGGAAACTGACATACTCACCAGGTGATTCATGTGCAACAGTCAGCCATGGGCCTCAAGGATAGGGGTTTGGGCATCACTGATGTAGCCCATTGAGCAATGAGCAATAAAGCAGTTCCCTGCTGGGAAGTGACCTGATACCTATAGTGAGGCTAGGCTTTTCAGGCTGAAGCAGCTTCAGCCTGTGCTGAGGGCAGGTTAAGAGAAATGAGGAAGACAGCCTTGTTCCTGGAAGAGCCCAGAATCCACGTGGAACAGGTAATGGGTTAAGGTTGGGAAAAGAAGATAGGACAAGGAATAGCAGTCAGCCCCGGGATTACAGGTGTTAGAGGCTCTGGCATGCCTGGAAGGTGGACTTCTCAGAGTGAGGGGAATAGCTACTCCCCGGGTGTGAGTCTCAGGAACCTTGTTAGAAGAGAATTGAGGCGCATCAGCCACATCCAAGACCCCTTGCTCTAGGAGGGTGCCTCTGGAATCCCATATATCCTAGGCTCCGTTATCATCATAGCCCACCCTGGCACATGCAGGATGGGCTCTCTGATCTTTGAGCTGCTTCAGGCTGTAGGCACCTGCTGGGCTTTGAGGGTTTCGAGAAATTCAGCAGGACTGGGTCCTAGCGATAAATATAATTCTACCTCCTCCTCTCTCATCTTTCTATTCCCACTACTGGAAACAATCCCTTCACCATTTCTCAATAGTTGAAGCCTCTACTTTCTTTCAAGGTACATCCGAAATGGATTTCCATTTGTTTATGGCAATCAGTTTTAAGCTTAAGGCAATTCAGTTCTTTTAAACATATACTTACTGAGTACATATTATGAACGAATTCCTGACTGTGGTGCTGAAATGTAAAAGAAAAATTAGGATAAGTTCCCAGTTCTCGGGGAGCTTGGTGCAGGGGAAGAAAAATGCGGGTAAACAAACATCCTTCAGTGTGCTGGGTACATGATAGAGATAAATTCTAATTTTAAAAAAGTCCTGTGTAATAGCTATTTCTGTGCATGCTTTACCTCCTCTATCTGACTTTATCTCTTCTGTCTTCATAATTGGGGACATGTCTCTGTCATTTTTGTACTCCCATCCTCTGAAACAGTGAATGGAACTGTATTGGTGTTCAACAGATATTTATTGGTTTGGCTTAAGCCAAATTCTATGTAATGATATGTTTTTAATAAATGTAATTATTTGATTTCATTTAAAAGTCAATTGGGAATGCATTATATAATATCACGCTATTGGAAAGACAAATTTAGGAGCATTTGAGTTGGATTTAGTTTTATTTCTGGCAAGGACTGGGTTTTTAATAAACATGCTGGCTGCAAGAAGTAAAGATAAAATATAGTTTGAACATTTTTAGACAACCCTAAATTAGAAGAATTTGCCAACACTTTGAAATAGCAAATTTTGTGATTCAAAATTATTTGGACCAATTAGAGGATCGATAAAATCGAATAGAATGATTGTCGTGAATGTATAGTGTTGTTCTAGAAAGAATTAATGTCTCCAAACGCCCAATAAGAATGGAAGGCTGGAGATCATCTCAGCAAAGAAGAGAGGTTTGGGAGAGCAGGAGAATAAAATAGAAAAAAGGCAAATCAGCAGGTTTTGCTCCTCTGTCCCCTCCTCATGTGAACCTGAAACCATTTGTCTTGGATGTGATAGAAATGAAAATAAATAAATAAATAAATAAACAGGGCAGTTGTCAGTTAAAGCATAGGTCCACAGTGTTGTAAATGGTGACTTTGGTCAATTTAACCTCTCCCAGTGTCCGTTTTTTTCATGTGTAAAATGGGGAGCATGGCAGGTTCTTCCCAGGGCTGCTGTGAGTGAGAATCCAGTGGGTTGCTATATGTAATATACCCTGCAGGATAATTTGCTCATAGTAGGCACTCAATAAATGGCCACTCCATTCAAAGGTTCCCTTCCCTGAGGTAACTACAGGGAGCTTAGTGGGAGCTCAGAAATCAGGAACAGATTCTCACAAACATTATAAAATTGTTTGGAGAAATGAATGTGGAGCCAGTAATGTGCTGGGTGTTGGCGGCTGTGGTCTCTGGTGAAGGGTCACAAATGGTAGGTTGAGGCTTGTCTAGAATGGTGCATTACCATGGTTTGTGCCTTCCCCTTCCTTACCGCATGAAACTCCATGGCCAGGGAAGGTCCTCTGACCAGTTTAGATGGTGGTTGTAAGTGGTGGTGGAGGAGAGTGTTTGTTGTTACCTGCAAATTGCACACCTGGAAGCCTCTGCAGCTCCTCACTCATGCCTGCATGGATGAGTGATGAAGGACACTGGTGTGGGACATGCAGCATATCTGGATGAAGGACACTGGTGTGAACATGCAGAAAGACACTCCTAAGAGTGTCTCCAAAGAGCAAAGAAAATACACAGATTCGGGACTGACTCCACACAAGCCTGGATACTTCTTGCTAGGGGAGCCCTGAACCATCTCCTGAAAATGGAGAAATGCCATTTGCATTTTTTGAAGCACTATTGTGTGCAACATAAGGTGACTCTATATTTTAATCATCCAAGCTTTTGAGAATGAGTAGAGGCATCATTACAAATTGTGCACAGAGGATGGGCGTAACTATGATGGTCTTAGGCACAACAGGATGTGTGGTGCCCCTTGTCAAATACCCTGAGCAGAGGAAGGTATAAATTGGATTGTGTTGCCTGGAATTATTTTCATCATTTGCAAGGATTTAGGCACTTTGCTGAACACCCATCTGGATTTGATGACTTCCTTTAGCTACAATTAAGAGTTTAATTCCCTGAAGACTCTGTTATAAGAAAGACTCACTAGGACTTGTGAGGGATAATGCAAATACTCATTTGCATAATGATTTACAGTTTTTAGAGCATTTTCACACATCTTATGTCACCAATCTGGACCTCCTCCTGAAACATGAAGCCTCCAAAGCAAGCTTGCTGCTTCTAAAATGTAGCATTGCCCACACTGAGCTCTGTTCCATTCCCACTTCTCCACTTTCAGAAACCTGATCTCCGCTCACTGTTTCCACCCTCTCAGCCAAAGGTGTCTGTCCTCGGTAACCTCCAGAGCACTGTGCACCGGCATGCCCTGCTTAGTAGAGAGTGAGTTACTGAGGGTGAGACTGGGATTAATCTCCCACTGCATCCTGAAAGCCAGTTCAGAGTAGGAACTTGGGGAATGCTGAATCTGTATAGAACAGTGCTCCTCAAACTTTAATCTGTACGCCAAGCACCTGGAAAGCTTGTTAAATTGAAGATTCTCATACAGCAGGTCTGGGTGAGGCCTAAGACGCTATCAAGACCCAGGTGATGCTGATGGCCCTTGGACCATACTTTGGGTAGGAAGGTACTCAAGTACTAGCACTTAACTTGGTTGAACATTGGAGTCATCTGGGGAAGTTTTAATTGCTCCCTGCGTGGACCACACCTCCAGAGTTTCTGATTTAATGGATAATGCACCTGGGAAGCAGAACGTTGTAAAAGCTCTCCTGGTGTTTCCAATGTCCTGCAAAGTTTGAGAACCATGATGCTGCAGAGAAATTTGCCATGGGCTATACAACCTTCAAAATAAAGGCTGTGGTTCCCTGCAATACTGGGAAGAAAAGTGTCAAGGGCACCTTATGTTTCTGGAGTTTGAAAAGGACTTTATGATTACATCCATTATTTCTTAGTTACCTCCAACGTGGGAGGAGGGCTTCCGTCAGATAAGAAGCAGGCTCAGCGGGCTGCTCCTTACAGAGCTGAGACATTAATCCAGGTAGGTTTTTAAAAATATATATATAATTTAATTACTTTTTCCTACCATTGATGGAGGAAGGGTTGTTGGTTAGATCTGGGTTCTAGTCCTAGCCCTGACTAGAGCTGGGTGTCATTTGATTTTTGGACCCTGCGTGTCTTCTATGTCCCCATTTTCTCCCGTGTGCACACCAGGGTTGGCCCTCCCTGCAGGCCATCTGCCCTGCTAACTCTTCTTTCTCAAGCTCTAGATTGTGGATGGATAAAGACACCACATCTTCGGTCTTCCTCCTCTTCTCCAGCTGTCAAACTCCCACTCCCACTTCAAGCCCAGGCTCAGCTGTCCCTGCTCCCTGGGGCAGATTTAGTCCTTCCCATGTCTCTCCTCTGTAGTTGTTGTCACCAGTGTCTATTTCTTCATTTGCTTCCTCTAGGCTGTGAGCAATTCAGCTTCAGGAACCATGGCTTATTATCTCGTGTTCTCTATACACACTACAGCATCTATTGCAAGATGTCCTCAGTATGTATGTTGAATTTAAAAAGATGACAAAATAGCTGGCTGTGGTGGAGTGCACCTACAGTCCCAGCTACTCTGGAGGCTGAGGCAGGAAGATCCCCTGAGCCAGGAGGTAGAGTCCAACCTGGACAACATAGTGAGGCTCTATCTCTAAAAATAAAAATTAAAAAGTATGACAAAAATGCCTTTATCTGCATTGGAGAGATGTTTTAAGACTATGAGAAGATAAAAAGATACTTTGGAAAGTTAAAAGCATAATACTTACTGCAAGATATTATTATTATTTTTAACCAAGATGTAAACCTACTTATGCATTTTCTGCCAGAAATTTTCAATGGCATAACAAGTATTCTTGCTGTTTTAACATTTTTTTTTTTTTGAAATGGAGTCTCACTCTGCTGCCCAGGCTGGAGTGCAGTGGCATGATCTCGGCTCCCTGCAACCTCTGCCTCCCAGGTTCAAGCTTCTGCCTCAGCCTCCCGAGTAGCTGGGGGTACAGGCACTCGCCACTATGCCCAGCTTTTTTTCTTTTTTTTTTTTTTGTGTGTGTTTTCAGTAGGGACACGGTTTCACCATGTCGGCCAGGCTGGTTGCAAACTCCTGACCTCAGGTGATCCACCCTCCTCGGCCTCCCAAAGCGCTAGGATTATAGGTGTGAGTCACTGCACCTGGCCTGTTTTAACAATTTAAGGATTACAATGAGAAACGGGGTCATTTAAAATTCATCAGAAGATAAGGAATAAAATTTAAAAAAAGAGAAAAAGAAAAGTTAACCATAATCTTGTTACCCAAATATAAATGAGTAAAATGTTGATATATTTCTTTGTTTTATGCACACAGTGTTTTAAAAAAAGAATTGTAATGATGCTGTTTGTGTACCATTTTATGCCCTTCTTTTTCATTTACAATTATAGCTAACTCATTCCCTTGTGTTATTACTTTTGTAAGCATCTTTTTTAGTGGCCATGTAATACTGTTCTAAGTAAGTATACACATCACAGTTTGCATATGTATTATCCAGCTGTTGGACATTTAGGTGCTATTCAGTTTTTCTACATGTCAAATGATGCTGCAGTGATGTTCTATACTGAAGGCTTGTTTTTCTAAATTTAAGTTTGTCTCTTTGGGTCAGTGTCAATATCTTCTGAGGATTAATCCCTAAAATTTATGCCATTCATTCTACCACCAGCAATGTGTGAGACTGACCATTGCATTGTCTTTTTTTTTAATTTTAATTTTTTTGAGACAGAGTCTCACTCTGTCACCCAGGCTGGAGTGCAGTGGCACAATCTCAGTTCACTGCAACCTCTGCCTCCTGGGTTCAGGCGATTTTCCTGCCTCAGACTCCTGAGTAGCTGGTATTATAGGCATGCACCACCCCGCCTGGCTAATTTTTGTATTTTTAGTAGAGATGGGGTTTTATCATGTTGGCTAGGCTGGTCTCGAACTTCTGACCTCAAGATATATATAATTATATATATATATATATGTAAATATATATATACACACACATATATATCTAATATATATATGCACACACACACATATATACACACTATATGTAGCGGGAACCATATATGTAATGGTTTCCTTTTGAAAATGATATATTACAATTCAGTAAACACAAACATGACTATAGAGTTATCTTTTGGATACTTAGAGTCATGTTACACCTATGATCTTATTGTCTGTGTTTTTTCTAAAATACATACTATTTGGTGGTATTTACAATGATTCTATCAAGGGATGCTGAGTGTTGCATTGAAGATGTGCAATGTTTTAACTTCATTCTTTTATTGCTGGACATTTATACTAATTCTGATTTTACTTGATTGTTTTGGTGCATGTGACCTTATTCCTTTTTTGAGATTATTTCTTAAACTCATAGAACTGAGGTTACTTCTAACCTCACTTGATCAAGTAGGCAAAATGTTTTATGTCACATGCCTAACATTTTTCCTAGTCTTGCAAATTTGCAAATTTCACAAGTATTAGGAGTTTATTGGTTTTAGCAATGTCATAGAAATTGTCAGCTAAAAAGTTTAGAATTTTTACTTAATAGGCAGAACTTGCATTTTGTGTTTTAAATTTGTATTTATTTTATGACCAATTAGTCTGAGTATTAAAGAAAAATATCTATTTACCAATTGTATTTATTCTTTTGTGAATTAGCTCTTCAGTTTTGTTTTCGGATATTTCTGGCTTGTTTACCTAACTGGTATCTTAATCCTCCTGGTATTTCTTGTAATTTTCTTGGTTGTCATTGGAACTATGACACAATGAACTTCCCTCATGAGGGAGGGAACTGAAGCAACCTGAATTATTTTTTGTCACAGATCCTTCTTGAATTAAGAGAAATGTCGTTAAACCATTTTGAAAAGTAGATTTGACTTAAAACTGTTTTCCATTTATAACACGTTGTCCTGGCACTTTTAGTAGATGGGTTTGTTTATATCGTATCTGGGTCTGTTTATATTGTATCTTACACTTTAAAATAAAATTATATGGATAAGCAGCTATAGTTTCTCCAATTAAGGGTACTCTTTTCTTACAAATGGACATAAACCTCAGTGATACCACCAAAATTAGTATAATCGGGACAAATTCAAGAAAAGAATTGGTAAAATATTTGGGGTAAAGTTCCCTGTTTTTTCGCCTTATTTTGGAGACGAGCTGAGGAGTGGGAGACAGCTGTTTCCGTAACAGTGTTTTCAGGGTGATGTGCACCAACACCGCTGGCTCGCACTTTTCTTCAGAGCGATAGTAGACAAGGCTGGATAAATGTGGACACTTTATCATATGGATTGAGCTGTCACATTCTAATGGGAATAGAGAATGGGAGAGAAAGCTGGCAGGAGGGAAAAGGGAGAAGAGACTTGGAAACCACTTCAAAATTTATCAAGATTTGAATACTGGGGTAAGATATCAACTGTGTAAAAAATACATAGAAAATAGAGCAAAAGAAAATATGCCGAAATATATTTAAACATTTCCCTACGGTTGGGTATTTGGGTGAATTGGACTTTTTGCTCTAGGCATAAGAGAAAATCTTTGTGAGATAACATTACGGGTAGCATAGCTTTATTCCCTTCATGCTTCCTGAGTTTTTATAATTAGCTCATCTTACTTTAAATATCAAGTAAAAAATGTTATGTTAACGCTATGAGTACTAGTGCTTCCTTTTTTGTTTGATGATTTGACGAAGCATTGTACCACAATAAATTTCTACATTCATGTTTCTCTGCATAGTATACTTCCCAAAAGATATGAATATAATGTCTAAGGTGGTACCTTCCAACCCTATAGTCTGTGATTTTATGATATCTGTATATATGTGTCATAAAAAGAAATACCTGTCAGTATCAAGCCAGGCCATGTCGGTAAAATGCAATGCTTAGCAAACACCACTCAATCTAGTAGTTCAGCACACAAAGCAAAATACTTATTTTTAATTAAAAAAGAAGGAAATCTAATGTCCTGTAGAACTCACCAAGAGAAGTCAGCAATACTATTTTGTGAACATGAATATTATTATTTGAAACTGGTGCTTTAATAATTTCAGGCACTTGTAAGACAATCAGAAATTGATGTTTGCCAGGTACATTTGTTCTAAATAATCAGAATATTCCTTCTTGGTAGCATTTTGTTTAATTTAAAGTACATGTGCTCTTTTAAAGGATATAGCATTATTTTTAAAATCTAAAGGCTAGGACTGAAAAAGTAACTGATGACTTGAAATCATGTCATACCCATTTTTAGATCTATATTTATACAATAATTAGGACATCAAACACCGCAGGTTCTCACTCATAGGTGGGAATTGAACAATGAGAACACTTGGACACAGGAAGGGGAACATCACACACTGGGGCCTGTTGTGGGGTAAGGGTAGGGGGAGGGATAGCATTAGGAGATATACCTAATGTAAATGATGAGTTGATGGGTGCAGCACACCAACATGGCACATGTACACATACATAACAAACCTGCATGTTGTACAATGTACCCTAGAACTTGAAGTATAATAAAAAAAATAATTAGGACATCAATTCCACTAGGAATCAAGGAGATAAAGTAATGGACTTTGTCTTTTCAGTGTTTATTTTAGGTATTTCAGAATTTAGAAGTAAAAAAATAAAAATCTCTCACCTACTGCCTATTAAATTTTTTCCTATGAAATTCGAGAACTCCTGTATTGATCAAATGATGGCATTTCTAGAGTACATTTTTTTTTTGTGGGTAAATTTGAAGAGTCTTACTTTATTAAGCAAACTTCATATTTGATTTTCCAAGTATTAAAATAGCCACTTTTCTTACAGATTGTTCTAGAGGAAGAATTCTTGACTGTCTGAACACCGAAGTTGTCTCATTGCAAAGTTCAAGTAAATAAACTTGAAGTTGTAAGCTGTGGTATATTTTCTGCAAATGAAGCAGGTTATTATCAGTTTCAGTGTGCATGAAAACTGGTACTGTGAAATATAAGTAGAGTCTTTATATGAAATAATTCAGTTAAGTTTCTTTAAAAAATCAGGAAATGATGGAGAATTGAAGAGACTAATGAAATGTATTATATATGAAAATTGGTTGAAGGTGTACCGCAAGCCAGAGTTTACATTCTTAGGGGAGGAAGACTCAGTGTATTAGATTAATTTTCTAGCAACCTTATACTCGGTAGTGTTAAGTGTATTCTTTATCTGAACTGTTGTGAATTTAATGGGCTATTCTATATGTTGGCAGGATATACTAGTATGGGAATTATAATGGAACATTTCAATCCATATCACTTTAGTTGAAAACAGTTTTTTCTTTTTTTTTTCCCAATTATGCTGCCCCAAGATATATCTGTAAGGAATTTAAACCTCTGAAAATGTGCAATTGTATTTTGCTCTGGGATATTTGTAAGATAATTCCTGGCTAGAACACATACTCAAAGCAGTTTCTTGTTAATAACATGATTAACATCCACAATTTACATGTGAATTCTACCCTGATGCATTGTGCTTAAAAGGATCTTTAATTATTTCAACTACTCATGTGGCCCTGGCCATAGTTTTCCTGATCTCTACCTAGAGAATGTCACGGAAGATTGTGTGGTTAATGTCAGAAACTGGTTTTAGATCATCAGTACACTTGAGATTCCTAAGTACACCCTGCTATAT
Organism: Piliocolobus tephrosceles; assembly: GCF_002776525.5. Lineage (NCBI taxonomy): Eukaryota > Metazoa > Chordata > Mammalia > Primates > Cercopithecidae > Piliocolobus > Piliocolobus tephrosceles. The sequence goes on along the minus strand of NC_045448.1, from coordinate 14,680,116 downwards.
GATACATAAACACCCTAATTTTCACATACCATTTCAGAATTAATAATGCAATTTTAGGCCGGGCGCGGTGGCTCAAGCCTGTAATCCCAGCACTTTGGGAGGCTGAGACGGGCGGATCATGAGGTCAGGAGATCGAGACCATCCTGGCTAACACGGTGAAACCCCGTCTCTACTAAAAATACAAAAAATTAGCCGGGTGAGGTGGCTGGCGCCTGTGGTCCCAGCTACTCGGGAGGCTGAGGCAGGAGAATGGTGTGAACCCGGGAGGCGGAGGTTGCAGTGAGCTGAGATCCAGGCACTGCACTCCAGCCTGGGCGACAGAGCAAGACTCCATCTCAAAAAAAAAAAAAAAAAAAAATGCAATTTTAACTGCATTTGATTTTTTTAGATTAAAGCAGTCTCGAAATCAAGTATAAAGGATTCAGAAGTTCAAAGTGGAAGTCATTTATGTAATATTTTTAAATTCATTGAATATCTTTATTAGGTACCCCTCTAGCTTCTAGACATTTAAACCAACAATTACAATTTTAACTCCTCTCATACAAATGTATAGAAAGAACTCCTGTCCTCAATAGATTTCTGCATTGAAACAGCAGTTGTTGCTTCATTGTCTGAGATCTCGGGGACTCAGGGGCAACAATTTATATTTCTTATACACTCTTTTCCAAAATCTTGCCTTTTCTCAGCTAGTTAGTTGTCTGACTTTATCTTATTCTACTTTACTGTCCGTAGAAGCTTGACTTTCTATCACCTCTGCTGTTTGCAGCTGCCGGGATATGTTTCCAGCCCTCTAGTTTTCTCTCGGTACCTTTTTTTTTTTTGAGGCTGGCCCAAGTATGTTTAAAATTTTTGACTTGTTCCTGAAGTTGTTCCAATTTTTCCTTTAAACTGGGCAGGACTGATAGTGTTCCCTGGATGACAGTGTTTTCTCTTTCCTTTTTTTAAATCCCTCTTTTCATTATAGGACCCTATGTTCAGGCATATGACGTTTTACATGATGTTCATGACTAATCAGTGTTCTGGATGGAAAATGACCAACTCAAATCAACTCTTCTGTGATCAGATCAACTCTTCTGGGGGTGGAGAAAGGGGTTAGATGGGGAACATGGAGGGAAGTATAGGGAGAGAGACAGAATTAGTGCTGAGCTAGAAATAGAACTGGAGTCTGACATGCAGGCAGTTGTATTTACTGTATCTAGAGATGCATTCTATACCTCTAAAGTAGTTTACTTAGAGGGACTTTCAAATTCTGCTTCAGCTCACTTATTTCCCAGCTAAGTCAATGCTCACACACAGCCTTTAATGTATTCATTTGTTTTACGCTAAAAACACACACCCTTTAATGTATTCATTTGTTTTACACTGACTTGAAAATTTCCCTCGTTTCACCTTCTAATGATCTGGTCTACTAGCCAAACTGCAAAAGTCTCACCTTGAAGGCATGGGAGTCATGGAGAATTGCCAAGGTCTCAGTGCCCATAAGGAGCTAGTGAACGGAGCTGAGTCTAGGAAGGGTAGGGGGCAGAGACTAAAGTCAGGGCATGGAGTTAAAGGATGAAACTAGAGAGAAGGTGAGGAGTGAAGGAAAACCAGGCACATCGTGAGGCTTGGGCAGAGGGCGCTGAATGGCTGACTATGGTGTCAGCCATTTTCTTACCCTTGTCAAATAATCCTAATACTTTTAACTTTTCTTCATTGGTTATATATTGTTTTGTTGATAAAATGTTCTGAAATTGCATTTTTACAATGAGGTTCTGCCTCAATAAAGAACCAGAGTTGGCACGTCCTCTCAGAAGCCCCACATACGTGGGCAAATATGTATGTTCAGTGAATCGTGGATTCTGACACCAGAGGTCTTGTTGTCCATGACTCCTGCGTTCCCGGGAGCACTGGAAAGTCATCCTAAACCACAGAATCAAGTTCTGCTTTTAAAACTCCCACAAAGGGGTTTTTAATGCCTCCTTTCATAATCCATTTGTGTGTTTAATGTTCCTTCCCAAGACCAAAGTCTTCCTTTATCTCAAACCTGGAGTACTTTCTTCTATCCCTTTCCCTAAAGATGGACAGCAGTCAAACACCTTCTCTATGTAGCTAACTTGACTGTTATTAATTCTCTCCCTCGAACTTTTCTTACCCTTGCCAAGTAATCCTAATGCTTTAACTTTTCTTTGTTGATTGTATTTTTTGTTGATACAATGTTCTGTAATTTGGGTAGTGGGTTGGGGACTTATATTTGGGCCCTTATTACGTGCCTGGAGTTGTTTTAGTTATTGCAAATGTCTTAATGGATTTGATTCTCCTTGCTGCCCTAAGAGACAGGGTATCATGCTCGCTTTAAACATAAAGAAATTGCATCAAACTTTTTCTGTGGACCTACACTCACAGTCTAGAATGTGAGAAAGACTTGCAAACAAGTCTCTAATTTCTGGATTAATTTTAGAATTTTTAATTTTTTAAGTTAACTTTTGCCTTTCTCGAAGTAGTTCTTGCACAAGATTAGAATCAAATGGGACTAAAAGGCTGGATGTACTAATAGAAAACACATGGCATGTACTCACGTGTGTCAGGCACAGTGCTAAATGTTTTATACATCTTAACTCATTTAATAATCACAGCGACTTACTATTATTGTCTCTGTCTTGCAGATGGGACACTGGGACACGAAAATGTTTATTTAGTTGCCTGAGTTCAAAGACCTAATAAGTGGTGCAGCTGACAGTTAAGCAAGTGGTGTAGCCTAACGATTCTATGTCCCTGTCCTGCCTACAATGGAAGTGGTAGCACCGGGACCTACTCCTCCCGTTCCTCCCGTATCTCGTTCCTCTTTCCAGATATAATCATGTACTCTTTTTGATATTTTTTCTGATATTTACTTCTGTTTCTATTTAGCTCTAGCATATCCTTTCCCTTCTTATTTCCTGCCCCAACCTCTTAATCTTATTGTCTCACACTTTCTAATTCATCAGCATTTACCTTTTTGTAACCATGTTATTTTTGATTATTTATGAATCAAGTTGTTTATAATTGTTGCGTTTTTAAATTAATTTTTATTTTCCTGGGACAAATACGTGCCTTGTTGTTCTTTTTCATGATTGTCTCTATCCTTATTTTTCTCAGGCATTCCATCCAATGTCACATACCTCTTGATTTTTTTTTTCTAAATGCTCACATATATTGGATAACTCATGAAACTCACATTTTTTCCTAAAGCTCTTTCTCTCTAGATACTCTCTCTTCCATTCCAGAAGTGACCAGTCATTCTCTGGGTCTGCTACATGGCTCTTATCCTAGGACTCTTCACGAATTTTTTTTTTTTTTTTAATTCCTGGACACTGTGTCTTCCTTTTCTTAATTTATTCCCTTGCCATGTTATGTAAATGTTCTAGTTACTTATTGCTGCATAACAAATCACCCTAAAACTCGATGGCATGAAGCAATTTCTGATTTCCACCATTCAGTAGGTTAACTGTGTTGTTCTTCTGTGCCGTGTGCTAGTGACTGGGGTGCTGGCATGTCTGTAGTCATCATGGGGCTTGAGTGTTCTGCACAGTGATGGTGGCTCCCTCACACAGCTGGGGGATAGTGCTGGTTGTTGGCTGGGAGCAAAACTTGATCAGTCAAACAGAATAACTGTGCATGGCCTCTTCATGTGGCTTGGACTTTTCACAGCACAGCAGCTTGGTTTTGTGGTGGAGCAGCTCAAGAGTGAGCTTTTTAAAATGCCCTGAGGAAGTCTGCAAGATTTCTTATTATCTGACTTTGGAAGACCTATAACACCACTTTTGCCATATTTGTTCAAGAAAATCACTATGGCAAGCATGGATTCCAGAGAGGAAATTAGACATCTTTTGATGTGAGAAGCAGTATGTGGACAGAGGGAGGGAAGAGCTAGTTGGCAGCCACCTTTGAGACTAGCTACCATGTTAAGGTAACACTGCTGTCATAAACTCCAGCATTCAGGTGACATAACACAATAATATTTTATTCCTACTTATGTTTATCTTCTCTCTCCTTCTATTTTATGGCTCTTTCACTAGAGCATTGGAGTTCTCTGCTTTTAGCTGGAGGATGTAGAAAGAGCGAATATAGGAGACACCTCTGTTTCTTAATCTCTTTGGCCCAGAAATAACACAAATCACGTCTGCTCCATCCTATTGTGGAATACGGCTACACCCAGTTGTATGGCCAAACCCCCCTAGAGCATTGGAGTTCTCTGCTTTTAGCTGGAGGATGGAGAAAGAGCGAATATAGGAGACACCTCTGCTTCTTAATCACTTTGGCCCAGAAATAACACAAATCACGTCTGCCCCATCCTATTGTGGAATACGGCTACACAAGTTATATGGCCAAACCCAGACAAAAAGAGGGCTAGGAAAAGTATTCCCTGGCTGAGTAGCAGGTACCCACGGAAAGCTTTGTGGATGGAAGGAAGATTTTAATTTCTGATGAATAGCTAGTTGTCTCTGTCACGCTTATTTGCAAGAGCACAACTCCCAATAGCTTCTTGACAAAAGTGGTTGGGAGAAACATATTTTGATCATTGTACATCAAAAAATAGACTTAGTCTGGCCTTCCATTTGATTAATAGGTTGACTGGAGAGAGAATTGTCTGTTAAAATCATTTTCTTTTACTTTTGAAGGCTTGCTTCACTGTGTGATGCCAATTTGCTTCTTGTTCTTTGAATGTGAATTGCTTTTTTCTCTCTGCAGATTGGAAGATCATCCACTAATCTCTGGGCTTTGGGAAACCAGTTTGCTATAATTTAACATGGTGTTTTCATTTATTGTGCTGGGTCACTTGGTGGGCCCTTACAATCTTGAAACTCATATGCTTCATTTATGGGAAAATTTCCAGCATTATTTATTTGATAAATTTTTCTTCTGTTTTTTTTCTCTCATTTTTTTTCTTTTTTACAGGAGTTATTAGATGTTGTATGTCTTGAATTACTGATTTTATCTTTCTCTCCTCTTTGTCTTTTAGATCTACTTTCTGGATGATTCCCCCAACTTTACCTTTCAACAGTTGTACTGAATCAAAATGTGTAGCTATTAAGTTTTGACAAACATTCTTTCTTATTTTCTAGATTTTACCTTCCCATAGCATCTTGTTCTTGTTCATAGCACACAATATGTTCTCTTGTCTTTCTGAAGATATTAATCATATTTTTAAAAAGCTATTTTTAAATTGATTGTTCTTCTATGTCTTCCAGAGTTCTGCTGTCTTATTTTGGTCTCTCCATTTCATGTGAGTGTTCATTTTTTACATACCTAGTGATTTTTTTTTCCTGCCTATTCCATAGCATTAACTAATAAGAATTTAGTAACAATTCAATGATTAAATGCCCAATCAGGACCTCTGGGTGAGCATAGCTTGATTTTCTTCTGATAAGTCTCCCTATAGGGTAGTCTGCCAGCAAGTTGCGCCTTTTATTGGGAAATCTCCCACAGCCGGAAATTAGAAGTCTTTTACCTGAGGTTATTCGGTTTCCTTGCAACCATAATCCCCTTGCTTGTCTGCTAGGCTGCTGGTGTTTTTGGAGCATGGCAGGGCAAGATGTCTGGGGTAATGGCTATCTCTTATTATTTATATTTTCAGCCCTTGTGCTTTAGCCTTGCCTGAACTCTGCTTGTTTTTTCCAAAGGCTTTATGGTTTAATTCCTTCAGAGGACCAACTTCAAGATTTCTCATGGGCGTTGCCTGGAGCGAGTTGGTCTTTGCCTGGCTGCTCAGGGTTGAGAAGAGGCAGCTGGGGTCCTGACCAGGCGTCATTGGGTCTCGGTGTACATCCATGTGCTTTTCCCTGGCTGACTCCAGTTATTTCTTCAAAGGTTTCTTTCCTGTTAGCATTCTCTTCTGCAGCATTACTTCACTGCTAAGCCAATTGCCCCTCCTCTGTCTGCTTTGTGCCTTTACATTTTTTGTAAGATTTCACATGTTGATGTCTTCTGTCCTATTCAGCTTGACCTTGTGAAATTTTAGCTTTTCACACCTTTATTCACATTTATCAGGGCTTTAAGAGGGACAAGAGAGAGGGTGATTCCATTACCTTCAGCGTTTTATACCGTCAAGGGGCCCACATTTAGCTCCTAAATTTGTCTCTTTGGGTTACAATTACAGGCCTACACTGGTTCCTAAAGCACTAACTAGGAGAGGCTTCCAACAGCATCTATTCCGTGTACTGGGAGCAATAAATACAATCTGTATTTATTGTAAAACTTTTTTTTTTCTAAAGATAATGAGGAGTTGCCAGATGTTTCCTTAAGATAAAATGAAAAGTCTGACTGTGAATAGTAGATTATGGATCTATGTTACTTGGTCTTAGGTAGACTAGTAGTAGAAAAAGCAAAAGCATCTGGAGTCATAAAGATCTGGTTGGGAATCCCAGCTCTGCTCCTCTGTAACTTGAGGAAATTTGCTCAATTTCTCTGAACCTCCATTTCCATATCTATAAAGTACTATTAACAAGTATTCTGCAAAGATATTGTGAGGATTTAAGGTAATGATGGTTGAAAGTGATCTTGTATAAGGTTTAACAAATTGTAGTTGTTTTTACTATTATTAAAGTATTACCCCAACCACTGATAAATAGAACACTTCTAGAGCCACTGACAAATATTCTTTGTCAGCTCCTAAGAGGACACTAGCAGACAATGACTATTTAAAGAAAAACCTCATTTAAATACTTGAGAAAAGCTATCTCCTTATCTTTCCCATAAATCTTCTTTGCTTCTCATAATACAGAAATGAGTTCCAGGCTTGGAGATAGCAATATCAGGGCAATATTTTATAGTGTTATTGCATTTTGTATCCAAACATGCCCTGAGGATTTTATAAGCAAAAATGAAATTTCTTCACATCCCTGTGGCATAGGCATTTCATTACTAAATTTATAGGCAGATAAACAGTGACTCACAAAAATGAAAATTTTCTCCCCCAACCTTGGCTATGACTAATGGAATTCAGCAGAAAATAGCTCTCCATATACCTCCAGTGAACCTTATATTCAAGTTTTGCAATCTGAATACTCCCTCAGCACCTTGAGGGTCTTGTGAAAAGTTGAGATTAAAGAGGATCCTTTCCATAAAGATACAAGGTATTTATTGGGGTTGAAATGGGGGGAAAATGGAGAAGGGAGATGGATGGAGAATCATTAAAATGTAATGTTGCAAAGGCTGTGTTTTATGGCAATGCAATGGAAAAGGTATGAATGGGAGGGAGTTTATCTCATAGAAAGATAGTTCTGCCACCACTTGCTCTGTGACTTCAGCAAATTTGCCCAATCTCTCTGGACTTCAGTTTCCTTATCTATAAGGATTCTTCTGATTAGCAGCTGTGGACCCAATCATGTCATTCAGTGTAACAAGTGTTAGTTGTCTACCTGCTATGTGCTAGCTGCACTCAAAGCCAGACCTCTATTGATTTTTCTCTTCACCCAGAAAGAAATTCCAGTTCTTCTAATAAATTTTATAGTTCTAATATGTTTATAAATTAAAATTTTGAGATTAGTTAGTCTCTACTAATGCAATATTGATTAATCACTATATGTGCAAAGCTTCACTAGGCAGGATCAGTGAGGGCTTCAAAGAGGAATAAAGATGCAATTCTTGCTCCTACAAAGCTTACACTTTGGGGAAAGACAGACATCAACAGAGTGAGCTTTAATGCAAGTAATATGATACTACATACTCTGAAGGAGGTTTACAAAATTCCACAGTAGATATATGAGGAAGAGAATTACTCTGTTGGAGGAACCAGAGAAAGTTGCACAGAGGAGACGATCTCTAGACTAAGCATTAAAGGAATACATGGAATTTTTATAAGAAGAGAAAAGAAGGAAAGGAGTTCTAGCTGGAGAGATTAGCATAAGCCAAGACAGGATATGGACATTTAGGGGAATAATGAGTGGGAGTATAATGTGTCAATAGGAGACAGTTGAAGAGAACCACTTGCTTTTTTTGAGTGCTTCACTATCCTCAGCTGCAAGAAAAGGTAACATAAAAACATTTACACCAAGTCCTCTTCAAACTATGCAACTTGATGGTTTTCTTTTTTTTAATAAAGAGTAGGTCAACTTAAAAGAACAATCCCTATTGAAGAATTGGAGTAAGGCCAATCAGGTATCCTGAGAGGAGAGCATCATTTAATTAGGCACAGAGGAATCTCTGACTTAAATAGACTTGACCCTATTCTCTTTTAGTTCTATTTAAAAATGATGAGGGAAAGACTCTAATTGTCCAAGCTTAGGTCAGGTGCCACCATACCTTGGACCAAGTACTCTGGAACGGAATATGAGATTTCTAAGATAGCTACTTTCATTTGAACCCTTGGATATGGCAGGGACAAAAAGCAAAGCCAGAAGAAATGGCTTGGGAAGTGTGATGCTGTATAGTTCAGAAAAAACTTAATCTACCACCATAACTTGCCCCAAATTCCATGACTAGTGAGTTGTGAAACTAAAAGTTGAATGCCAAGCCTTACGATATTTCTAATGTGCCTTGTTTCTTAAATGAAAAATGTGTGTAAATTTCAGATGTTTGCAGACTTCATTTCAGATTATGTAATTTTCAGTCATAGAATTTTCATTTCATTCTATTATTACCTTTTTTGTGCTAAGATTCTTTGTTCATCCACTGTATGTTTCATTTTCTTTAAATTCTTAAACGTAGTCTTGTCTGTAAAGTCCAACATATGTCTCATCTCTAGATCTCTCTCTTTCTCTTTGGCTACAGTTCACATTTTCTTGCTCCTTTGCATATCTAAGCATTTTTAAATTTTTAATAGAAAATATTTTATATTTTAATTGTATGAGAGTCTGGATTTTACTGTTAATTTTACTGTTACTAAATTTTACTTTAACTTCTGTTAAAGATTGAACTTCATTTTGGCAGGTAGCATATTTACTAGAAGGTCAGCTGGACCCTCTTAATGTTTGATTTTCCAGTTTTGTTAGGGTGATATATTCATTTCCTAGGACTATCTTAATAAATTGTCACAAACTTTGTGACTCGAATCAACAGAAATTTATTTTATTACTATTCTGGAGGCCAAATCATGCTGTTAGCAGGGCTGCACTCCATTGGAAGACTCTAGGGAAGAATCCTTCCTTGCCTCTTCCAGTTTCTGGTGGCTGTAGACACCCGTTGGCTTGTGGCATAACTTCAATCACTGCCTTCATCTTCACATAGTTTTCTCCTCTGTGTCTCTCCTCTTTTTCTGTCTCTTGCAAGGATACTTATCATTGGATTTAGGGCCCACTCAGCTATTCCAGGATGATGAGGTCCCAGACTTGATTACATTGTAGAAAAAACTTTTTTCAAATAAAGTCACATTCACAAGTGTTGAAGGTTTGAACATAGATGTATTTTTGGCAAGACCACTTTTCAACTCCTTACAGGTGGACCTAGAATACACTTAACTTGGAAAGATAGAGTGGTACTACTCCCAGGGTGTAAATGTTCTGGAATCTCAACTGAATGCCTGGAATTTTTAGTGAGCTCCATCTACTTTGGTCAGCAGGCACTCCTATGTCTCTCAGAACTATTCTCTGGTAGACCTCGTGCACATGCACAACTTAATAGCCAGACGAAGACGCACAGAAATCCCTTATGCAGATTTGTGGAGCTCTTTCCCTGTGCTGTTCCATCCACTATAGTACCATGGCCTGCAAATGCTGGCTAGCTAGTCAGCCATAAACTCTTATCTTAGTCTCCTCGGCTCAGCCAGACGACTATACTCAGCTTAGAGTCCATCTTCCTACACTAAAGGCTGGAAATTGCCTCCAGGTAGAAAGTGAGGGCAACTGAGAAGCTCATGCTGTGTTCCAGTGATTACTTCATTGCTTCTTAGCTCCACATCTGCCCCCTTTATTCCTAGGGCTCTGACTGCTCCACTCTGTATTCTTTCAAGGATCATCGTGTAGTGCTATTTATTGTTCAATGTCTGAAAAGAGTTTTTTCATTCAGTTTTTTCCCTAGTTTTATATCTGTTTGCAGTGGGAGGGCTAGTTCAGTACCAGTTATTCCATCATTGTCAGAGGGCGTGTTCCTTCATAAACTTCATAAACCACACATATGTTGAGGTGGATGTCAAGTTCGTGTCTGGAATTGAAAAATTAGCCTTCTTTTGGGTTATTTTTTTTTTTTTCTACCAGTCATGACAAAACAATGGCTGACCCAGAGATATCAAGACAGTTTCTCTCTGGACACTGGAATGTAACCATCTTGCAGTACAAATTATCAATGTATGTGGGACTGAGGCTTCAAGCTGCAGGAAGCTGGTGGAGCCGGCCGATGATATTCAGAAATGCAAGGGGTGCATTGACACAGTGTTTTTGTGAGTGCCTCACTATATTAGTCACCTGAGAAAATGAGGCCATGCTCATATGTTGGTGAACAGGGTGGCAAAAGCTCTCAAAACCATGCAGTATAAAGAAAGCTCCAGAAAACCGATTTTAATTCTTGATGGGCTGTCATGTGAAGAAGGACTGTATTTGCTCTGAGTGCATCAACTGATAGAAGTAGTATCAATGGGTGTTGCAGGAAGGAATAATTCATTGAACTGAAACAAGAACTTTCTACTAACCAAAGCTCTCCAAAGATAGAAGAGGCAGTTTCTTCATATTAATGGAGGCATACAGGCTTTTGATTGGTGCCAAACACCCACAATTTGAACTTAGCAGCTTAAAACAATATCCTTTATTATCTTACAGTTATGTGGGTCAGAAGTCCAGGTAGGCCCAGCAGGTTACCCTGCTTAGGATCTCATAAGGCTGAAATCAAAATGATGGCTGGCCTAAGCTCTTATCTGGAGGCTCTGGGGGGAAAATCTGCTTCTAGATTCATTCAGGTTGTTGGCACGTTCATTTCTGTGAGGTTGGAGGACCGACATCCTGGTTCCTTGCTGGCCAGGGGTCATTCTTAGCTGCTAGGGGCCAACCCAGCTGAATTCCTTGGTCTGTCCCCTCCATCTTCAAAGCCAGAAATGGAATGTTGAATTCTTCTTGTACTTTGAATCTCTCTGACCCTTCCTTCTGCCACCAGCTGGATGAAGTTCTCTGCTTTAAAGGCCTCAGGGGATTAGGTTAGATCCATCCAGACAATTGCCCCTTTTTAGGATGAACTGCGTCATATAACACAACACAATCATGGGAGTGGTATCTCCCCATATTCACAGGTTCCAGGGATTAGGGTGTATGAATCTACTGGTTAATTTTAGAACTGCCTACTATAGGATATACCCCAGCGGAGAAGTGATGACCGCTTAGCAGGAATGTCACCCAGGCTTCTCAAACATAGAATGGGCCCTTAGACTAGATGAACTTTAAGGTCCTTTTTAGTCCTGAAGTTTTATGAGCATTTTAACAGGATTTATAACTAATATTTACAAGAAACAGGGACTGCAAATAGGAACCTGTTGACAGCAACTGTTGACCAATAGCTCATCTCTGTTCTAACACTGGCTGATCAACTTTCACAGCAGCAGATATTTTTGGTTACAATGTCAGGTCTATATATTTCTCTTGCCTCACCCACCAGCAAAGTCATTTCCTCTGGCCCCATGCCATGTTCGCTCCAAAGATCCCACTCTACACCTTCTTCACCTTTCTCTGCATCAAGAATATTTTTAGGAGTAAAGCTTTCATTTATTCATTGGGGTTGGTTGTTTTTATTTTTGAGCTCCTTCTATGTGACCTCTTCTTTCCTAGATAATTCAAAGTTTCCAAAGACAGGGAATACATGGTATCGTCCCTCAAGGAGCTTAATACGCAGTAGTGGCAACAAGATGTGCATAAATAACTATTGTACAAGACCAGTTGTGGTGTTTTAAATAAATCAGTTGTGGGAGTGTATAGATAAAATGCCTGGGAATTAAAAGGAGTGAGGAGATCGTCCTTTTCTCTTGGAGGAATCTGAGAAATATTCTTGGCGAGAGTTGGCTTTAGATCTGGGTCTTGAGGAATGAGAATGATTTGAGCAGGTACAGATGGGGAATAGCATTGCAGGCAGAGGGGTTTTGGAGACAAAGCTGGAGAAATAGGTTGGAGTTACTTTGTCAGGCCTTGAATGAGATTGAGGACTTTAGCTTGATTCAGTAGGCAACAGAAAGCATTCTGCTAAATGCATATAATAATGACAATAATCTCCTCCTGACAAACTTTACAGAAATAGGGCAATTCAAGTATCATAAAGAACATATGTACAGGATTATAATGGCACACAGTAAACATTAACAAAAAGTAATAAACTAAAAATATTCCTGGGGAAGAAATAACACCTAGCTTTATCCTGTTTGTTCATTTTCCTTTGCCTTTGATTTTCATTGTTCCTGTCCTGTAGCTTGAAGCTGCTGCTTTGTGTGTGTCAGTGAAGCCTGCGCAATGCTGTGAAAGCCCTGGATATACTTTAAAATTCTCTCTCTTTTTTTCCTTGGCTGCTTTACTTATGTCCATCAGAAGCATATTTTGAGTCAGGTGGAATGCATACATTCAAAGCCAGGTTTAAAATTCTTTTAAAAAATTAAATCAATTTTACTACTTAAAGTATTCCTGGATTGTCATTCCTTTGAAGAGGTTTATTTTATATAAGAATTTTATAAACCATAATTCAAAAGCAGTTGCACAAAAGTAGTCACATCCAAAGGTCTATTTGATACAGCAGGGTTTATAACTTTTTAGGACTAGGTGTCTATCAATAGGTGGTCACTTCAGGACCCTTAGGAAGGTTCTAGCCCATACCTGATCTTCACCTGCAGACTTCGGGGTTACTGGGGCTTCTGAAATTCCCCATCAGGGCTGAGATGCGTTATAACTAATGCCTTTATGTTGCGATCAGTCACTGACATCTCAGTGTTAGCAGAATACCTGTGGGTGAGAGTTAGAAAAGAGGATCAGTGTAGCATGAGTGCCATTGAAGGGTATGGGAAAAGGCAGTGTCACAGGGAAGGGGCTCCAGGGACACAGTGGCCTTTCTCCATTGTGTGTTTGATGGTTCTAGCGAAGTGTTTTCCACAATGGTCACTTGTCATTTATTATTCTTGGTTTTGGAAACACTAGGTGACCCTGAAGATACCATCCCTGAACACAACCAGGGGCTTAAGTGACAGCTGTAGTGATCTTGTACTTAGGCCTCTTATAAAACTAGGTTACGGGAAATAGGGTCCCACACTGCCGTCCAGACTCCACGCTCTGTCTCTCTTGTTTGAAGGCTATTTTCAGATGGTTTCTTTGAGAGTCAACACTGCTGTTAGAATTACAGAGATCTGGACTTACATCTGGTTCCACAGCTTATTAACTGGGTGACCTTAGAAAGTCACCTAACTTCTTTTAGCCTGTGAGAATAAATTCAATGTCACATGTGAAAATGATTAGATATTCACAGTGTTCGGGTTAATTTCATATGTGTGGCAAATGAATTTTACTTTTAGAAATCATTGTGTATGATCTGCCTGCTTTAACAGAGTGTACCATTTGACAAACATTGACAGACATCATTATTATTATTTTACTTTAAGTTCCGGGACACATGTGCAGAACATTTAGGTTTGTTACGTAGGTGTTTGTGTGCCATGGTGGTTTGCTACACCTCTTGACTCACCCTCTAGGTCCCCTCCCCTCACCCCCCACCCCCAACAGGCCCTGATATGTGTTATTCCCCTCCCTGTGTCTATGTATTCTCCATGTTCAACTCCCACTTACAAGTGAGAACATACCGTGTTTGGTTTTCTGTTCCCATGTTAGTTTGCTGAGGATGATGGCTTCTAGTTTCATTCATGTCCCTGCAAAGAACATGATCTCATTCCTTTTTATGGCTCCGTAGAGTATTCCATGGTATATATGTACCACATTTTGTTTATTGAGGATTGACATTTTTTTTTTTCTCTGTACCTATCTCTGTGTTATGCATGGTGAGAAATGTAAAGTTGAAATAGGTCCTTAAGCTTCTTCAGATACTTCATCTCTGGCATCATGTTATGCACTGGTGACTATAGTTGATGGAGATACAAGAACCACCAATAATGGATACAGCTTGTTGCAGTGAGGTTGTATCTGGTAGTCTTGGTATTTGAAAATTTAGTATTTATAGTTTAAACAATTCATGGCACACACAAATCCCTTGACCTGTATGTAGCCATTTAAAATTTAGCTGAGACTCAAATGTGAAGTTCATGACTACACAAGCATGGTGAGTCACCGTGGTGGACTGCCCAACATCCACATCTCAGTGTGGCCTTGCTGTTTCTTACTCATTGTTAGTAAGTAGTCAAATTAGTGATGGGGCAAAAATGTTCTTTGTGGCATGGTGCCAGAAAGAAGGCCAACAGGTTGATGGTGGTGGTGGAAGGAAAGGGAAAATGAAGGGATTTAAGAAAATAATGGCTCATTGGCAGTTTTTTGTTTGTTTGTTTTTGTTTTTGTTTTGTTTTGTGTTCTTGAGACAGAGTCTTGCTCTATCGCCCAGGCTGGAGTGCAGTGGCGCAATCTCAGCTCACTGCAACCTCCACCTCCTGAGTTCAAGTGATTCTCCTGCCTCAGCCTCCTAAGTAGCTGTGATGACAGGTGCGTGCCACCACGCCCAGCTAATTTTTGTATTTTTAGTAGAGACAGGGTTTCACCACGTTGGTCAGGCTGGTCTCAGACTCCTGACTTCGTGATCCACCTGCCTCAGCCTCCCAAAGTACTGAGATTACAGGCATGAGCCACTGCATCCAGCCGACAGTTTTTAGATCAATAAATTATCTAGTAATTAATTTGGTGACAGCTTAAACCTATTGTATGAATGGGTTAAACCAAATGTTCATTTTATGTAGAAACAAAGCAGTTCAAGAAATTGGTTCAAGAGGGCTAGAATTTGTAGTTATGAGAAAAATGAATAAAATTTAAACCTGTCATTCTCGGCAATGAAGAGACAAAGTTCATGTGGGGAGGGGCTCACTGGTCTTTCTGCCATAATTCTTAGAGATTCACTTCTTAGAATTCCGTACCAGTTACTATTACCACTCTGCTGGCTTCCAGGAGGCACTGCTCCCACTTATGTGATGATACCAAGCAGAGAACAACAAATCCTTGCTTTAATACCCTATAGGCCAGTGGGACTGAGGCTGGACGAGGCTTTACTAAAGGGTCAATTATACCAAACTGGAAATGAATGCTGCCTGGCTCTGCACCTGGTCAGAAAAGGGTATAGTTGCCTTGTCCTTTGATTTGGGGCCTCCCACCAGAGATCTTCACACCTGGTCCTAGGGTATCTTCCTTTGGCCCAGTTCCAGTTCTTTCCACTTCTGCTTAGAATGTTCCGAGGGTGTTAGAGTCCTCTAATGCAGATCCAAGAGATCGAAATCCAGAGAGAATCTCTGCTCCGCCTGCCTGAGGTCTGCCTACTCCTGTTTTCTATTAGAGGACCTGTTTCTTTCTTGATGTATTAAACCAGACATGCTGTTTCCTTCAGGGAGACCCTCATTTCTACCCTCAAATATGCTAGGTGCTGTTATTATTCCCATTATGCAGATGAGGACAGATTATTTTTCTTGTTCAGTGATGGAGTGTGAATTTCAGCAGCCCAGCTCTAGAGCCTAGTTTCTTAAACACTAAGTGGTGTCATCTTATCATATATAAATGAGTTTCATAAAGCATGTTGGAATCATTAAAGATTCAGATACATCATTAGAAGTTTTAGTTGTGTTTTGTATCAAATATATATGCAGTATTTCCTAGACTTCTCCAATGACAAAGCTCACATGAGATGCATATGGAATTGCAAGACTACCAAATCTTCCCCATGGAGAATCTGATTCAATAGGGGCCTGAAATACTGATCTTTCTAAAAGTTTATTTTAGAAAATAAACTAATAGATTTTTCTAAAGTTAGATTTAGATAATAGATTTTAGATAATAGATTTTTCTAAAGTGTATTTTTTCTAAAAATTTATTTAAATTTGAAAGTTTATTTCTAAAAGTTTATTTAAGTTTGACTCTTACCTTTGGGCAAGTTTCAGATATTCTCCCGATGGAAGTCCGCGGTTGTTATTGCTTTTGGAGCCCTTCTGATGTCTTTATAGTCTCAGCAGCTGTTGCCTCCTTCCCCAGTTTGACTCCCACCCCGCCCCCCCCACCCCCCCAATGCCAAGCCTTTATCACTGGGACCTATTTTTTGTATACAGTATAAGGATGTGTGGATTGAACTTCATTTGTTTTGGTTTGTGGATATCCATTTTTTCCAGCACCATTTACTAACAAGACTAACCTTTCTCCACTGCATTTTAAAAAATAACTTTGAGGCCGGGCGTGGTGGCTCATGCCTGTAATCCCAGCACTTTGGGAGGCCAAAGCAGGCGGATCACCTGAGATCAGAAGTTCGAGACCAGCTTGGCCAATATGGTGAAACCTTGTCTCTACTAAAAGTACAAAATTCAGCCGGGTGTGGTGGTGTGTGCCTATAATCCCAGCTACTCAGGAGGCCGAGGCAGGAGAATCGCTTGAACCCAGGAGGTGAAGGTAGCAGTGAGCCAAGGCTGCGCCATTCCACTCCAGCCTGGGTGACAAGTGTGAGACTCCATCTCAGAAAAAAGTATTAATAACTTTGAGATATTATTTTCATACAGTGCAGCCCACCTAGGTAAAGTATATGATCAATGGTTTTAGTTGCACAAATATTCAGATTTGCGCAACTATCACCACAGTCAACTTTTGAACATTTTTCTTACTCTAAAAAGAAACCCCATACCTAACAAGCACTCACCTCACAGTACCAATTTTCTCCAGCCCTAAGCAACCCCTCATATACTTTCTGTCTCTATAGAATTGACTATTCTAGACATGTCATAGAGATGGAATCATATAATTTATGGCCTTGTGTGACTAGTTTCTATCACTTAGCATAATGTTTTCAAGTTCATCCATGTTGTACCATGTTTGTCAGTACCTCATTGTTCTTTATGGCCATATAATATTCCATTGTGTGAATATATGACATTTTATTGATCCACTTGTCAGCTGATGGACATTTGAGTTGTTTCAACTTTTTGGCTATTGTAAATATACTACTATGAATATTTTAATACAAATTTTTATGTGGGTATCCATTTTTGTTTTTCTTTGATATATACCTAGGAGTGGAATTGCTGGAATTATTTAAAACTCTACATTTAAATAATTTGAGGAACTGCCAAACTGTTTCCAAAGCAGATTTACAATTTTACATTCTCATAGTGATGTATGAGAGTTCCAATTTCTCCTCATTCTTGGAAGACTTATTGTTTGTCTATTTGATTATAGTCATCCTAGAGAGTGTGAAGTGGTATCTTATTTTGGTTTTGTTTTGAATTTCCCTAATGACTAAAGATGTTCGGCCAGGCACAGTAGCACACCCCTGTAAAAGCAGCTATTCAAGAGACTAGGGCAGGAGGATTTCTTGAAGCCAGGAGTTTGATGTTACAGCACATGGTGGTGACACCTGTGAGTAGCTACTACATTCCAGCTGAGACAACATAGCAAAACCGCATTTCTAAAAAGGAACAAAACCCAAAGCCAACCAAACAAAAAAGAATTCCAAACCTCAGGGGCATATGAAGTTGTTGAGCATCTCTTCGTACCTTTATTGCTATTTGTATACATTCTTTGGAGATCATGACTAGAGACTTTGCCAACTTTTAAATTAGGTACTTTGTCCTTTGATTATTGAGTTGTGAGCGTTCTTTATATATTCTGTGTCATGGTCATCCCATGGAAGTGGAATGGGGCCTCCCTACCCAAAATTTGGATTGGGTGTCAATACTGATAACACCATACGTGCACCAAGAGGTTATGAAAAGCTTAGCTTTGTTACCTACATAATCAGGCTTTTTGCAGAGAGCAGGGCAACCTTTCAAGTAAGTACAAAAATGGCCCGAGAGAGAAGGAAAGAAGATTGGCTTGTCCTTTATTGTGGCTAGGGGCTGGAGCTGGGGGGCGGGGCGGAGTTCTCACACACATGCCAAGGCTTTTGTGGTTTTAACTCTTGCCAATGCCAAAGGAAGGAGTACAGAGCCTTTCTTGTCAGTTTGCCCAGATGTGGAGGAAGAGTGGTGAGGCCTGAGAGCTGCCAGGAGGAAAACATCAGAATGGAGTTACTCTTTCTGACTTTCTGGATACAAGTCCCTTATTCCATGCATGATTTGCAAATATATTTTTTTCTATTCTGCGGATTATCTTTTTTGATGATACTGCTTATAGCACGAAAGTTTTGATTTTTATTAAGTCCAATTTATCTTTTGTTCCTTTGCTGTTTGTGCTTTTGATATTGTAGCTAAGAGACCTTTCCCTAACCCGAGGCCACAGAGATTGATTCCTATCATTTCTTCTAAGAGGTTAGTTTTAACTTTTACCTTTAGGTATGTGCTGCATTTTAAGTTAATTTTTGCATATGGATAGTTTTTGCTGAGGTGCTATTGTACATTTGTCAATAATTGGTCAGCTATGTGTATTCCTTTTCTAACTTTTCTATGCTGTTTTCTTGATCTATTTGTCTATCTTTATGCCACGGGAGGCTTGTTGTGATTACTGTAGCTTTATAAAAAGTCTTGAAATCGGGTCGTATCAGTCTTACAACTTTGCTCTTTTTCAACGTTGAGTCTATTCTAGATCCTTAGAATTTCCATGTGAATTTTGAAACTGGTTTTCTATAAAAAAAAAAAAAAATTCTGCTAGTAGTTTGATTGAAATTGCATTGAATCCATATATCAGTTTAGGGGAGAATGGATACCTTAGTAACATTCAGTATTCCAGTTCATATACACAATATGTTTCTCCACTTATTTAAGTCTTCTTAAATATATCTCAGTGGTGTTTTATAGTTTTCATTATATAAGTCTTTCTCATTTGTGGCAGATTTATCACTAAGTAGTTCATAATTTCTACGCTATTGTAAATGGTATTTTTGTTTTAATTTCTACTTGTTTATTAGTATACTTTTTTATTAGTGTATATACATATATATATTTGTATATTGATCTCGTATAACGAAACCTTGCTAAACTCTCTTATTGGTTCTAGTAAATTTATTGTGGATTCTATCAGATGTTCTGCATAGATGATCAGGTTATATGTGAACAAAGAGCTTTACTTTTTTATTTCAATATGGATGACTTCTTTTTCTTAAGTTATTGCGCTAAAGAGGACTCTGATACGATACTGAATAGAAATGATGAGAGTGGACAGCCCTGTCTTGCTACTGGTCTTGGGGAGAAAACAGTCTTTCATCATTATATATTACTTGTAGATTTTTGAAGATGGGGCTGAAGATACTCCCTTCTATTCCTACTTTGCTCAGGGTTTTTATCAGTGGAGTTCACCTTTGAGTAATACAGGTTTGGAGTGTTTGGGTTCACTTACATGTGGATTTTTTCCCAATCAAACAGATGGAGAATACAGTAGTTGCAGGATGGGAAACTTGTGTATATGGAGGGCGACTTTTGGTATCAGCAGGTGTACCGGGGGATTGAAGGACTTGATCGTGTGTGATTTGGTATATTCAGGGGGTCCTGGAGCCAATCCTCTGCATATACTGAAGGATGAATGGATGAGCAGATCATATGTTATTTTTAACAAGTGTGTTAATATGGTAGATTACATTAATTGATTTTCAAATGTTAACCTAGACTTGCATTCATAGGATAGGCTCCTCTTAGTCATTGCACTAGTTTCCTCAGGCTGCCGTTACAAAGTACCACAAACTGGGTGGTTTGAAATAACAGAAATTTATTCTTTCACAGTTCTGGAGGCTTCAAGTCTGACAACAAGATTTCCAGGGTCATGCTCTCCCTGAAGGTTCTTGGACTTATCCTTCCTTGTCTCCTCCTAGCTGCTGTGGTTGCCAGCAAGCCTTGGTGTTCTGGGGTTTGTTGTCACATTGCTCCAACCTCTGCCTCCATTGCCACTTGCTGTCTTTCTTGTGTCTCTTCATCTCTGTGTTCAAATTTCTATATTCTTGTAAGGACACCAGACCTACCCTAATCCGCTTTAACCTCATTTCAACTTGGTTATATGTGCAAAGATCTGATTTCTAAATGAAGTCACATTCACAGGTACCAAGGGTCACAACTTAACATATCTTTCTGAGAGACCCAATTCTACTCTCTACAATCATGAAGTATTATTTTAAAAAATGCGTTGTTGGAATCAATTTGTTAGATTTGTTTTTTAGAATTTTGCATTTATATTCATGAGAGATGTTTTTCCTAGTTTTAGAAAATACTATCTTGTTTTGGTTTTGCTCTAGGGCCAATGTTAGACTCACAGGATGAATTGTGAAGTATTTCCTCCTCTGCTATTTGCTGGAATAAATTGCGTAGAATTAGTCACATTTTCTTCCTTAAATGTTTGAATGAATTCTCCAGGGTAGCCATTTGGCTATGAAGTTATCTCCTTGCAAAGAGTTTTAACTGCAAATTCACGTTCTGTAGTAGATATTGAGCCATTTAATTTATCTATTTCTTCCTGAGTGAACTTTGGTAGTGTGTGTCTTTCAAGGTCTTTGTTCATTACCCATAATTGTATAATTTATTTGCATAACATTGTTCTTAACATTTTCCTATTATCCTTTTAATATCTGTAGAATCTATAATAATTCTTAATATTTGTAATGTATGCCTTGTTTTTGTTTCTAACTAACCAGTCTGGGTAGGGGGGGGTCTCAATTTTATTGACCTGTCGAGGTACTAGATTTTAGTTACATTGATTGGCTTTACTTATTATTTTTCTGTTTTCTATTTTATCAATTTCCATTGTGATCTTTACTATTTCTCTTCCTCTGCTCTCTTTGCACTTAATTTGTTCATCATTTTCTAGTTTCTTAAAACAGAAGCTGAAGTCATTGATTTGAGAGTGTATTCTTTTCTAATGCAGATATCTAGCATTATAAACTTCCGTTTAAGTACTGCTTTATCAGTATACCACATATTTTTATATTATGTGTTATTTCATTTCATTCTGAATACTTTCTCACTTCTCTTTTGATTTATTCTTTGATTATAGGATATTCAGAAGTGTGTTGTTTAGCTTTCCAAATATGTGGCAATATTGAAAGAGATTCTTCAGTTGCTAATTTCTAATTTAATTTCATTTGGTTAAACAACATACTTTGTGTGACTTAAATCCTTTTAATTTTATTGAGTTTTTTTATGGTTCAAAATGTGCTCTATCCTGGCCAGTGTGTCCTGTGTACTTAAAATGTGCATATTGTGCCATTGTCCATAAATGTCAATTAATCAGGTTGTGTGGTGTTATTTTCAAGTCATCTGTATTCTTCCTATATTCTATATCCTTTCCTGCTTACTTGTTTTATCCATTATTAACAGAAGACTATCAAAACATCCAACTAAAACTGGATTTGTCTATTTGTCCTTTAGTTCTATCAATCAATTTTCCCTCATGTATCTTGATTATTTGTTATTAAATGTATAAACTTTTAGGATTGTTATGTCCTCTTGATGAATTGATCTTTTTTGCTCTGTGTTTTGTTTTGAATAGTTGTAACTGCTATGCCATTGCAATTTCTTCTGGAATGTCTAATCTACCATTCATCCCATCCAGTGTATTTTTTTATCCCAGACATTATAGTTTTCAACTCAAAAATTTGATTTGAATCTTACTAGTATTGTTCATGTCTCTAACTTTTTAAACACATGGAATGGAGTTATAATAACAATTGTTGTAATGTCTTTTCTAATCCCAACATCTGTGTCAGTTCTGGATGGTTTCTATTCATTGATTTAACTTATCTTGTGGGTACTATTTTTCTGCCTCTTTGCATGCCTGGTAACTTTTGATTGGATGCCAGGCATTGTAAATTTTACCTTGTTCAGTGTTTGACATTGTATACTTATAAATATTCTTGGTTTTTTTTTTTTTTTTTTTTTTTTTTTTTTATAATAAACTATTTTTTTTTAAAAAATTTTTCCCTTTTTTTTTTTTTTTTTTTTTAGTTTTTGCTTTTAAGAGTTATTTGCTAGGCTACAGTAGTGTTTAGCCTTAGGCTAATTATTCTGCATTCCTGAGGAAGACCCTTTTGAGTATTTCATGAATTTTGAGATGTTCCAGTCTGGCTGGTGGGAATGGGTTAGGAAGACTCACGGAGTCAGCATAGTGTCCTACTCACAACTAGGATTTGTTATAGCGAAAGTACACAAAGCAAAATCATCAAGGAGAAAGCACACGTGGTGAAGTCCAGAGAAAACTGGGCTCAAGCTTCCAGGAGTGCTGTCTCAGTGGAATTGCACAGGTGCACTCAGTCCCTCAGCAAGGAGTTTGTGACAAGAAATGTGAAATATATACTTGGGAAGCTCTTTAGTCATTTAGCACCTAAGGTTTTAATTGGGTGCTGATCATGTGAGCATTCTGTGCCTAGCATGCACCAAAATTCCAGGTTCCCAGAAGGAAAGTAGATGTTAAACACACACCTTCCAGGTTTCTTTCCTTTTTGTTGAAAGAAAAGAATTTGAAACCACCTGACTTGAAAAAGTATGTGTTATACCAAGGGTTGGCAAATGATTTCTGTAAGGGGCCAGATAGTAAATATAGGCTTCATGTGCATGTACTAGATGGTCTGTGTCTTAACCACTCAGTACTGCTGTTACAGCATGAATACAGCTAGATAATATTTAAACGATTGAGTGTGGTTGTATTCCCATAGGAACTTTATTTTTGATTTTTATTTATTTATTTTTGAGATGTTATCTCACTCTGTCACCCAGGCTGGAGTGCAGGGGTGCAATCTTGGTTCACTGCAACCTCCGCCTCCCAGGTTCAAGTAATTCTCCTGCCTCAGCATCCTGAGTAGCTGGGATTATAGGCACATACCACCATGCCAGACTACTTTTATATTTTTAGTAGAGATGGGGTTTCATCATGTTGGCCAGGCTTGTCTCAAACTCCTGGCCTCAGGTAATCCACCGACCTCAGCTTCCCAAAGTGCTGGGATTACAGGTGTAAGCCACCACACCTGGCCTGGAACTTTATTTTTTTTAAAAACAGTTTTTTTCTCCTTTGTTTTGTGGGAGGGGTTGCCTGCACGCTCTGCTTTGCCAGCCCTGATGCCACACAATTATTAGGAATAATCCTCTTTTGCAAAAGCAACATTAATTTACTACAAACATTTTATGAAATCCAAAAATTTCAATGCCCTAAAATGCAGGCCTGTTGTGACATCAATGAAAAGTAGGGGTAAGTCTGCTGCAGAGGTGGAGTGTCAATGGCTAATGACCTTATACCTCAATTTTCATTGTGATAGAGATGGTTCACTGTATTTTGAATAGTGTCTTTTGTTCCAGGAGACTTTTACACCCTGAGCAATGCACCATCTTAAATCTGGAAAGGGATAGGAAATATGCTTTTTTTTTTTTTTTTTTTTTTTTGTAAAGTGTGAGAACAACAATAACTGTGAAAAGGGGAAGAACAAAAGAATCTATCCCTCCATGACAGCCCTGGTCTCAAGCAGATTGCTTTAGTGAACCCCAGTGGAAGGTGAAAGAGAATCTGGGTAGATTCTTTACAGCTTTTGAAGCTCTCTTACCCATTGAAATTTCTTCCAGGGACTCCAAGGATACTTTAGTTTGGATTTCTGAAAAATTTAAGAAATTTCTTTCTGTTTCCCAGCAATTGAACCAATTACAGTTCATGCACGTAACCCTCCCTCTGAGCTGTCCATGGTGGTGGTTATTCTTGCTGTTTAATACATGCTGTCATCTCAAATTTCCCATGTCCCAAACAGACGTGTGCCTACATATTCTCCAGCTCTTTCTGCCCTAAATCAACTCACACAGGGAGCTCAGGACTGACACTTCGAAGAAAAATATCCACAGTATCAAACTCACCCATAATTCTAATACGTTTTGGTAAAGTTTTGGGAAGATATAGAAAATCACAGGGAAGAGCTGGGTGCAGTGGCTCACGCCTGTAATCCCAGCACTTTGGGAGACTGAGGCGGGTGGATCGCTTGAGGTCAGGAGTTTGAGACCAGCGTGGCCAACATGGTGAAACCCCATCTCCCCTAAAAATACAAAAACATTAGCCGGGCTTGGTGGCGGGCACCTGTAATCCCAGCTTCTCGGGAGGCTGAGGCAGGAGAATTACTTGAACCTGAGAGGTGGAGGTTGCAGTGAGCCGACATTGCGCCATTGCATTCCAGCCTGGACGACAGTGCGAGACTAAAAAAAAGAAATTCACAGAGAAGGGTTATGGCACACACACATTTCCCTACTTAACCTTTCTGTGCCTCAGTTTCCTAAATTATAAAGTAGGAATAATAATAGTACCTATGTCATAGGTTTACTATAAGGACAAAATTATTATTTTTATTTTTATCCCATGTCAGTCTATTTGTGTTGCTATAAAGGAAGACATGAGGCTGATTGATAAATAAAGCAAGTTTATTTGGCCTATTGTTCTGCAAGCTGTACAAGAAGCACGGCATTGGCATCTGCATCTGGTGAGGGTTTCAGGCTGCTTCCACTCATGGCAGAAGGTGAAGGGGAGCCAGTGTGTGCTGATCACATGGGCAGAAAGGGGGCCCAGCTTTAAAAAAAATCAGCTCCTGCGGGAACTAATAGAGCAATAACTCACTCTTTACTTCCAGGATGGCACCAAGCCATTCATGAAGAATCTGCTGCCTTGACCCAGACACCTCTGACTAGGCCCCACCTCCAATATTGCTGGTCAAATTTTCACATGAGAGTTGGAGAAGACAGATGT
This sequence comes from Piliocolobus tephrosceles, assembly GCF_002776525.5. Lineage (NCBI taxonomy): Eukaryota > Metazoa > Chordata > Mammalia > Primates > Cercopithecidae > Piliocolobus > Piliocolobus tephrosceles. The sequence continues at coordinate 14,655,397 of NC_045448.1, read as the reverse complement.
CCAAGCTCCATTATCTGAGTTTTGTTTTTCCCTTCCCACCTTTCCTTCTGACTCGCATTTCTCTCAGGTTGCTCTCCTGAGACCTGCAAGTTTTTATTCTCCTCTTCAGTTCTCCTTTATGGAAACTAGGGGGCAGCGGACAGTCATACCGCAGGGAGTCAACTCCTCCAAAGAAAACTGGCCCTAAGAGGAATTCCAGGCCAGCTGTTGGGAGAGTGTCTTCTCCATCTTGCTCTGGGTATTGATGGCCACCTCACAGAGATCTTTGAGCCCTTCCTTAAGTCTGCTGCTGTCAGGATGACTTGCTGCTTTTGAGAGGTTGGCCTCTAGGTGGTAACTTCCTTCTCTCTCAAACAGAACAATATACAGCAGGAAATGCTGTTTTTGGCAATGGATTAGAAGGAAGGCCAGATCTTGTGGCCTTCCTAAGAAACAGTAGTAACTCATCTTGGATCCCTAAGAACATAGGACAGACATTTGGCACAAAATGGTCATGTGGTGAATATATATTGAATAAAACAACTCAGCGTTTAAACCTACCTACCTTATTTTTTTCCTCAAAACTGACAAAAGGCTAAAGAGCTCAATTAGAATTGGACTCATAAATGCTTTATTTATTCAACATGAGAGTCAACATTACCTTGACTCTCATGTTGAATAATGTAGTGTGGAGGCTTGGGCTCTCTTGCCAGAGTGTCTTTGTTTTAAAGCAGACTTCTACACACACTCCGGGCATTAGATTTCTCATCATCAAAGTGGGGGTAATTATAAAACCTGTCTCACAGCGATATTGTGAGAATTAGAAGACTTAATGCACAGAAGGTATTTAGGATAATGCCTGGCCCATAGAACGCACTCTACAAATGAAGCTATTATTCAATGAACATTTCTGAATTGAGTGCACTGTGTCTCATAAACTGGGCTGGGTGCTAGGGAATATGGAGATAAACACATAGTTTCAAGCCATAAAGCATTTAAGGCCTTCTATGGGAAGTTGAGAAGTAGATAGCAGTGAGGAGTATGGACAAAAGGTTGTGCTGCAGCTGTGCACAGAGCACTGTGAAGGCACAGGAGGGAATTCTCAATCAGATGTTAAGAGTTTCTAGAATTAACAAAAGCAATTGAGTCCCTGCACAGCCCCATCTCTTACATTTACAGAAATGTTCCATATGGCAGATAATGACCTAAAAATCATATCCATTTTTTTTCCAAGTGCAGTTTAGTTCTAGCAAGTACTGTAAGGTAAAAGAAACATCATTTCCAAAACACTGATCTTGGAGCTGTCAATACAGTAGAATTTTCAGGGCTACCAAGGAAAGAGCAGAGAATCCAACTGAAAAAGTAGTTTTTGGAATTTTTTTTACCTAAAGGAAATGATAGAAATTCCAGTGTGAAAAAGTAGGGTTTTGATAAAAATCGAAGGTAACAGAAATATTAACTCCCTGGGGGAGATGGGGGAATGCTTCTCAGGGAATATTGTATTTGAAGTAGATCTTGATTGTATCTGAACTGGGTTTGAGGAATAAGATGGAACATGTCATATAGGAACAGGCACCTCAGGAGAAGGAGCAAGCATGTATAAAGTCCTGGAATCGTGGAAGATCAAAGTATCTTGACAGAATTTTGAATAGTTCAATGTGACTGCTGTGTAAGAATTGTCACAGCAAGTGGTTAACTAATGTTTAGAAATGGCAGATGGAGGGCAGCTAATGGAGGGTCTTATGTGTGTTCTTAAGAAGCATAAAAAGTATTCTAGATATGTTGGGAAGGACTGTAAGGAAGAGAGAGCCTTGATAGCAATTGCAATTTGAAAAGATGGCTTTGGTCCACAATGGATCAAAATTGCGAAATATTAAGCAGTTGGGCGATAGCTGAGGTAAAGGATGATGAAACCTAGAGAAGTCAGATGCCATGGAGACTGGTGGTACATTGTCAGGCCTGATGCCTCCAGAGGGTTAATATGATGATTCTTCTCTTTTAAGGTAGTGCATATGTATAGCATGTCTCAATATACCTGGTACATTATGGGCATTACCTGCACCTGGTAAAGCTCAGTGTGAGCAGATAGGAATTGCATCTCTCTTTTCAGATGAGGGAACAGTTTCATTGAGCTGAAGTGACTTGTGCAAGGTCACCAAACTAACTGGTGGTGGTGGAGTAAGGACAAGAACACAGGCGACTTGAGTCCTACCCTAGTGCTTGCTGCCATATGTCCATGGAGAGTTCTTCGCAACTCCTTCCTTCGTCATCCTCAAAGACGTGAGCTTCAATCCTAAATGTGGACCACCCAAGCCTCTTCAGTGTTAGTCCACCCTTCCTCCTTTCCCACTGCAATCCCCAGTCTTGCTTCCTGATCCCTTTTATAATCCTCGGGATTTACTTCTTGATTTCTAATACCCCAGATCCTCTGGTTCGTGATTATAGAGCCCCTATTTTTATGGACCTGGTAGATCCCCATTTTTTTCTTGATGTGAGGTTCTACCTTTACTTTTAAGGATAAGCCAGGCAGCTTGTGTATTGCTCTGATTACTTTTCAAGTCACTCTTTACATATCATCAACTTTTGTTTCCACAGTTGCTTACTTTCTCAAGAGCAAAGCCACATGAAGCATTTTGTTAATAACCGTCTTTAAGAGAAATTAAAAATGGAAGATTTATAACAGATGCCCACGTTCCATTGTTCTTACCATATCCTTTCCTCTTACAGGTTCCCACCCCTCATTTCTCATCCCTCTAATGTAAATCTCAGTGCATTTGCTCCATTATTGCTAGTTGGCCCCCCTTGGCTTCTTCCCTTCTGTTTGATGCTACTCAGCTGGTTCCTTGGAGGCCCTCTGTGGGCAGCTTGGCTCCAGTGCCACTTAGCATTTTCTCTCAGAGTTCTGTGGATTGAGTTGTCAAATGTCAAAGGGAAAGTTAGAGATAATTAAATCCAACCCTGCACAGATGAGAAAACAAAGACTCCATGAGTGAAAGTGACTCTCCAAGGACACCAGGCAGCTGGTTGCGGGAGAGGCCAGGACCCGGGTCTCCTACTCTTACCTGGGCTTCTCCCGCTGGTTCACTCTGCCTTCTGTCTCTGCTGGCAAAATATTAATTTCAATTAAATGGGACTCTGGAGCAATCACAGGAAGAGAAAAGTATAGTTCCTGACTTTACAGCCTGGCTGGGTGACAAGTTTAAAACACATGGCAAGTTAACGGACGAGGCAAACTTACTGTATGCACACATCTGTCAGAGGGCCAGAGAATAGATGCAGGTGGGAAGGCTAGATGGGTTCAGAGGCTGATCTCAAGTATCATCCAGAATCAACCCACTGTGGGTTTCCACTCCAAATCTGCCACTTTCTAGATGAGTAAACTTAGCATGTCCCCAAATGTTGCTGTGCTTCAAGTTGCTCATCGTGGTGAAGAAATGAAGTAACAGGTATTCTCAGACTGAGTGGGCACTCAGCAAATGGCAGCTGGGAAGGTTTCCCTGGTGGGAAGGATGAGAGAGGTGCAGGGGGGCTGACTTAACTGTAGCTACATGGAAAAGAGAGATGGAACACTCAGGCAGGGCTGAGGGCTGGAGTCAAGGAGCAAGGAAGACATGTGTATAGTGAGGGACCAAGGAGGAGGCCACCTGGCTGGAGAGGAGGTTTTAGAAGCAGAATCAGGAAGAATGACTGGAAAGGTGGTTAGGAACCTTCCCCAAGAAGAGTTTGAAATTAGATTCAGCAATGTATGTAATGTTAAAATTGGAGGACCCCAAGAAACAACCTAGTGTCTTCACCCTCAAACTGATCTCTGTGTCACACTGGAATTTGATGCAACGTTAGTGGGTATTACTTGATCAAATGTGCTTGGGAAATTCTACGTTAAACAAAGCTAAATAAGGTTCTTTCCTCAGAACTTTTGAAAAGGTAATTCTGTTGTACCTTGTCATGAAAAAAATAACATTGTATTTCACTTATTTCATCACAGAACTTTATACACACACACACACACACACACACACACGTATATGTATAAACTAAACTCCAGTAAGATTTTGTCTATTATCCAGAGAAACAGGGCTAGTGCCTCCCAAATAGCTCCCTTTTGGCCGGTTCTGGAGAGATGTCTGAGATCAAAGTGTCAGCAGAGTGGGTTCTTTCTGAGGGCTCTGATGGAGAATATGCTCCAGGCCCCTCTCCTTGGGCATAGAGATGGCTGTTTTCTCCTTGTATCTCATACTGTCTTCCCTCTAGGAGTATCTCTATGTCCAAATTTGCCCCTTTTTATAAGGACACCACCAGTCATGTTGGATGAGGAACTACCCTGATGATGTCACTTTAACTTAATTACCCTTATAAAGATCCTATCTGCAAATAGGATCACATTTTGAGGTACTGGGAGTTAGGACTTCAACATATGAATTTTGGGGGAGCATACTTCAACCCATGATATGGTTTGGCTGTGTCCATACCCAAATCTCATCTTGAATTGTAGTTCCCATAATCCCCATGTGTCAAGGGCAGGACTAGGTGGAGATAATTGAATCTTGGGGGTGGTTTTCCCTATGCTATTATCATGATAGTGAGTGAGTTCTCACGATATCTGATGGTTTTATAAGGGGCTTCCCCCTTTGCTTGACACTCCTTGTCTCCCCAGCCACCATGTGAAGAAGGACATGTTTGCTTTCTTTTCTGCCATGAATGTGTTTCTTGAGGCATTCTCAGCCATGCAGAACTGTGAGTCAATTAAACCTCTTTTCTTTATAAGTTACCCAGTCTTGGGTATTTCCTTATAGCATCGTGAGAAGGGACAAATACAGTAAACTGGTACCACAGAGAGTGGGGTGCTATAAGGATACCATAAAATTTGGTAGTGACTTTAGAACTGGGTAACAGGCAGAGGTTGGAACAGTTTGGAGGGCTCAGAAAAAGACAGACAGAAAAATGTGGGAAAGTTTGGAACTTCCTAGAGACTTGGAGGGCTCAGAAGACAGGAAGATATGGGAAAGTTTGGAACTTCCCGGAGACTTGATGAATGGCTTTGGCAAAAATGTTGGTAGTGATATGGACTATGAAGTTGAGGCTGAGGTGGTCTCAGATGGAGATGAAAAACTTGTTGGGAACTGGAATAAAAGTGACTCTCGCTTTTCTTTTGCAAAGAGACTGGTGGCATTTTGCCCCTGCCCTAGAGATGGAACTTTGAACTTGAGAGAGATGATTTTGTGCATCTGGTGGAAGAAATTTCTAAGCAGCAAAGTGTTCAAGAGGAAGCAGAGCACAAAAGTTTGGAAAATTTGCAGGCTGACAGTGCAATAGACAAGAAAACCCATTTTCTAAGGACAAATTCCAGCCAGCTGCAGAAATTTGCATAGGTAACAAGGAGCCAAAGGTTAATCACCAAGACAATGGGGAAAATGTCTCCAGGGTATGTCAGAGAACTTCATGGCAGCCCCTCTCATCACAGGAGGGAAAAATGGTTTTGTGAGTTGGACCTGGGGACCTTTGCTCTTTGCAGCTTTGGGACATGGTTCCCTGTGTCCCAGCTACTTTCGCTCAAGCTGTGGCTAAAAGGGGCCAAGGTACAACTCAGGCCATTGCTTCAGAGGGTGCAAGTCCCAAGCCTTGGCAGCTTTCACATGGCATTGGGCCTTTGGGTACACGTAAGTCAAGAATTGAGGTTGGGGAACCTCTTCCTAGATTTTAGAGGATGTATGAAAATGCCTGAACGTTCAGACAGAAGTTTCCTGCAGGGGCAGAGACCTCATGGAGAACCTCTACTAGGGCAGTGTGGAAGGGAAATGTGGAGTCAGAGCCTCCGAACAGATTCCCCACTGGGGCACTGCCTGCTGGAGCTATGAGAAGAGAGTCACCATCCTCCAGACCCCAGAATGGTAGATCCACTGGCAGCTTGCACCGTGAGCCTGCAAAAGCCACAGACACTCAACCCCAGCTCATGAAACCAGCTGGGAGGTGGGCTGTATGCTGGAAAGCCACAGGATTGGAGTTGCCCAAGGCTGTGGGAGCCTACCTCTTGCCTCAACGTGATCTGGATGCGAGACATAGTCAAAGGAGATCATTTTGGAACTTTAAGGTTTAATGACTGCCCTATTGGATTTTGGATTTCCATGGGGCATGTGGGCCCTTTGTTTTGGCCAATTTCTCCCATTTGGAATAGGTGTATTTACCAAATGCCTGTACTTCCATTGTATCTAGGAAGTAACTAACTTGGTTTTGATTTTACAGTTTCATAGGTGGAAGGGACTCTCCTTGTCTCTGATGAGACTTTTGAACTTTAGGGTTAATGCTGGAATAGTTTTGGGGACTGCTGGAAAAGCATGATTGTGTTTTGACATGTGAGGACTTGAGATTTGGAAGTGGTCAGGAGTGCAATTATATGGTTTGACTGTGTCCCTACCCAAATCTCATCTTATATTGTAGTTCCCTTAATCCCCACATGTTAAGGGTAGGACCAGATGGAGATAACTGAATCATGGGGGCAGTTTTCCCCATGCTGTTCTTGTGATAGTGAGTGAGTTTTCATGAAATCCAGTGGCTTTATAAGGGGCTTCCCCTTTTGCTTGACACTCCTTCTCTTTTCTGCCATCATGTGAAGAAGGATGCATTTTCTTCCCCTTTGCCATGATTGTAAATTTCCTGAGGTCTTCCCAGCCATACAGAACTGTGAGTCAATTAAGCCTCTTTTCTTTATAAGTCACCCAGTCTTGGGTATGTCCTTAGAGCAGCATGAGAAGGGACTAATCCAACCCATAACACTTATCAAGATTCCATTTCTCACTAACAAAGGGTTTCCAGAGAAAGAAACATAGCCTAAGAGACTGCAGCAGACAGGTAGTCAGCATGTGTCCTTCCCGCTGGTCACCACTGAGCCCAGGGCAGGTGAGGATGTTTACTCATCTCTAAATGCATGGAAAGCATTAATGCCTTGATTCCCCTGTGCATGCATCCTGCATCTTTCCTTCCCCGTACCTAACACTCATGCATGCACCCATACACTTTCCACATAGCAGACCTCAATTAATTCATTTTAGCACATCCTAGGAAAACACCTGGAACATGGCATTTCCACTCTTAACACTCAGTTTGTACTTTTTCAGTAGCCATTTCCATAGTCATTACAGATTTATGAGATAATTTCTGCCTTTACGTCAATCAACAGAGGGTCTGGCATGCACAAAGCACTTTTTATATTCATCAGACCGTTTTGGTTTCTTCTGAAAATCTTAAGAATGAAGCAGGGTAGGGCTTCTTGGCCCATTTTATTACTGTGGACTCTGAGATTTAGGGAGGTAAAATATCCTGTCCTTGTGTTTGACCCCTGACCCCCAGATACCTTCCATGCCTGTCCCATCCAGAGCACCACATCCTTTTCCATGAAGCATCACCTCCCATGGTTATGTCTTCTGAAGCATCTGCCCTTTTATAACTTTTTATCCATTTATCTGTAGCTCACTCTGCCTAGTGCCACCAACTCTAACAAAACCTGCTCCTCTTCCTTTCACAGCCCAATCCATTCTTGGAGTCACTCCAGTACTACTCTTCTTTTTTCCTCATCCCCTGTGGAATTTGATTTTAGGCTGGTTGAAAGTCTGGACATGGAGCCCTTAGAAAACTGGTGTCAGCAATGGATGGAGCTCTTACTGGTTCTATGTGCGAGAGCAGGTAGGAAGGATAGCCAGGGTCTCTAGGAAAGGGGATGACCAGACACACATACCCACATCTGCTGCTCCATGGGGCTAGGGATCTTTGCCCTGATCAGGCAGTCCTGTTGACACCTTGAGTGACTGCACTCTTTCATTGTGAAGACTGTTGCTGAGACGTTTGCTTTGTGCAATGTTCTTCAGGTTATTTTTATCTCTTTTACTTAAAGGAAATGAATGTGGATCCTTTCCTGATGTCTTCTGATAACTCATCTTCAAACACCTGTTCTCATCTGAGTCCTTTTCTCCGTGTCTTACTGCTTTGGCCCTGCCTCTCATCGTCCTCCCTGATACAGTTCACCGTGCTGTGGTCCAAATGGCGCTCTGTCTCTTCCTTCAGTTTTGTCCTCACTGCAGCCATTTCAGTTCAGCAGAAGAAGTGTGGCCCATCCAGCCCTCCAGCTCCATCTCACAGCTCCAGCCACTCTAACCAGGGCCAGTCGCTGATTGAGTTGTACTCCCTCTTGTCTTCAGGCATTTGTTTATGCTATTTCCTCCACCCAGAACATCCTTCTCTGCTCAGTCCCTCCAACTTTTGCCCCATGTTTCTGGTGAACTGCTACCTCTCCATCTACCTTCATCCTCTACCTTAAACATCATGTCTGGGCAGCCAGGGCTGACATGCTCCAGATTCCCTGAGTTGCTTCTCCTGCGTGTGACCATATCATGCACTTAGCAGTCTGCTTACTTGACTGTTTTACTCTCTTAGACCAGGGATTCATGGCTGCACATTGTGTGTCCAGAGAGCCTGGGATATAACAGGAATTCTGCAAATATTACTGGAATCAGTGAATGCCCTGTCAGGTGCTCCGCTGGGTGCTGGGTGTTTCTGACCTTGAAAAGGCTCCCTGCTGGGAAGATTATCCTAAAACACATTAATCAGGTCATTTCTCTGCTTAAAAGCATGCATGACTGGCACAATTGAGGCCAATGTGACATGAAAAATGCCCCAAACAGGCTGCTCAAATGAATGTGCCCTCCTCTGGGCATCAGGAGCCTGTCAGGCAGCTTTCTCACAGCTTTCACCTCATTAGCCTCTGATCTTCTGTTTTCTGTTCTTTCTCTGACCAGATCTCGAGTTATCCCTGGGTTCTTCTTGCTTTGCATAAAGCCTGGAACTGAGTGGGTATTAAACAAGTGTTTTGCATGAGCACATTTCCAAAGGGCCAGAGGAGAAGAAAAAGGGGAAAAATAATCTTTGTCCTTTTCATATCTGCTGCCAGAAAGAAAAAAGACAGGAGGAAGATGGAAGCCTTTGGAGCTCTTCTACAGCGTCTCTCCTGACTTCGTGTTATCTACTTTGTAAGCACCTGGGCGTGACAGTGCCATTTATAGGATTCTGTGGCTCTGCTAAGGTGCTGCTGCTACTGGGGCACCAGCTTCCTGGAGCAGGCAGGAAGTCAGAGGATCCCCTGAGCTGAACTTAGTTGGGGATGGCCAAGGGGAGGCAGGGTCCTTTCTGAGAGGTAGAGGGAGTGCAGAAGGAAGTAGCTCTACCATCTGGAGTCCTAGAGTACCAGAGAGTGAAAATATTTAATCAGCTTTGCACCTCCCCCACCAATGAAATGAAGACAGTTTCCACCCAGCTGGATTCCATGGACATGTAGAATATGTGCAAATCAGAGGAAGACAGCCGGGTTGTAGAAAAAGAGCAAGGGCTTTGTGGTCAGACAATATGGACTCAAGAGCAGCCCTAAGAGAAATCTGACACACATGCACCTTTCTGCCTGCCCCCATGTCAATTACCCACTTACTTAACTTCCTCTGTAACCTGGAATGAATAAGAACTACCTCACAGGGTGCTTTGGAGGTGGAATGTAATAATGTCAAGCACTAACTACAGTGTCTAACGTAGAGGCATTATTCAATAAAAGGGAGCTTTTATTCCTTTCTAATGAGGATACCAGAGTTCTTTTATGAAACAGAAACATCAAACTTTGGGGAAAATTTAAATGCATTAGGTGAGTGAGCTGGGTAGGCAAAAAGGCCAAGATTGCTTGCACTTGGCTGATGTGATCCGCAGAGTGAGTAACACTTGTCTCCTTGTGCCAATGCCATACTCAGGTTGGCTCTCCAGGTATAATCCAGACATGGGTAATTGATCTATCATGACTTCCCAAGGGACATCCAGCAGATGCACTGCTCCAGCCACAAAGTCCATGGAGGTTGGTGTTGATGGGAAGGGTAGGGATAGAACAGGACTTTGGTCATGCCAAGACTGGTGTACTAGCTTTAAGATGGGAGGGGTTCGAGCATGTGGTATGATTTGTTCTGTTTCTGGATCACTCTTCCCCATTTGCATAGCTGCACCCTATGCTACAGTTAAATAGAAAATATTTTGCAACCTATTTCCCCTCCTTTCTTCTGTATACTAGGTAAACTGGAGGGTGATACTCAAGCTCACTGATGGATGCAAAGTGGTATAAATCTAAGTCTGAAATAGAATTGAAATCAAGATACTGACTCTGGAGGGTAGATGCTGTGTTCTTTTTCAGCTCATATGGAGAGCAGGTTGAGGGTGAGTACTTTTGGCTACACAGAACACCTAATAAAAGACAAATGTCCTTTCCCCAAGCCCTCAGGGACTTTGTGGAGGAGGATGGAGGAGGAGCTGTTTCTTCAAGAACTACAGAGACAAAGCTTCTAAAATTCTCCATGCTTAATAAAGTTAATGACAACTGAAAGGCACTGTATTTCAGAAATATGATTGGTTATTTACCAGGACAGTAATTAAGAAGCAATACTTTCTTTTCTTTTTATTCAAATGTTGTTTCTCTAGGAAGATCTTCTGTGATCCTGTGCCCCTCACTCTCCACCACCCAGCCTCAGCTTGGTGCACCCTGGCTGTTTTCCAAATAGCACCTGCTTCTACTTACCTTTATCTTGGGCCTATCATGCTGTATTGTCATCATCTGTTACCTGCCATCATCCCTACTGGAGTGAGAGTTCTCCCATACAGTGCACAATTTCAGTCTTGTTTTAAAAAACATTCTTTATATTGATGCATAATACGTGTACATAGTTTTGGGGTACATGTGATAATACATTCATATAATTTGTAAGGATAAATTAGTGTACTTGAGATATCCATCACCTTAAATATTTGTATTTTTATGTTAGAAACATTCAAATTATTCTCTACTAGCTACTTTGAAATGAACAATATGATGGAATACTACTCAGCCACAAAAAGGAATGAATTAATAGCATTTGCAATGACCTGGGTGAGACTGGAGACTATTATTCTAAGTGAAGTAACTCAGGAATTGAAAAATCAAACATTGTATGTTCTCACCAATATGTGGGAGCTAAGCTATGAGGATGCAAAGTCATAAGAATAATACAATGGACTTTGGGGACTCGGTGGAAAGAGTGGAAGGGAGGTGAGGGATAAAAGACAACATATATGGTGCAGAGTATACTGCTCAGGTGATGGGTGCACCAGGATCTCACAAATCACCACTAAAGAACTTACTCATATAACTAGATACCATCTGTACCCCAATAACTTATGCAAAAATATGTACAATAGATTACTGTAGACTGTAGTTACTCCATTGATCTATCAAACACTAGGTCTTCCTTCTTCCATCAAACCATATGTTCATACAAAATAATCAACATCTCTTCCTTTTCACCTCCTGCCTACCCTTTCAAGACTCTGGTAGCCACCAATCTACTTTCTATCTTCATGAGGCCTACAGTTTTAGCTTTACATATGAGTGAGAACATGTGATATTTGTCTTTCTGTACTTGGCTTATTTCTCTTAACATAATGACCTCCAGTTCCATCCATGTGGCTGCAAATGATAGGATTTCATCCTATTTTATGTATGAATAATATTCCATTATATAGCTATTGTATGCATATATATCACATTTTCTTTACCCATTCATTCATTGATGGACACTTAGGTTGACTCCATAGTTTGACTATTTTGAATAGTGCTGCAATAAACATGGTAGGGTGGATATCTATTCGATATACTGTAGTTTTGCTTTTCATTTCTCTGATGATTGGTGATGTTGAGCATTGTTTCATACACCTGTTGGCCACATGTATGTCTTCTTTTGAGAAATGTCTATTGAGATCTTTTGCCCATTTTAAAATTATGTTATTTGTTTTTTGCTATTGAGTTTGTTATATATTCAAAAATGAGCTTGTTATATATTCTGGTTATCAATTGCTTATCGCATGGGTAGTTTGCAAATTTTTCTCCCATTCTGTGAATTGTCTTTTCACTTTGATTGTTTCCTTTGCTGTGCAGAAGCTTTTTAGCTTGATTAAATCCCATTTGTCTACTTTTACTCTGGTTACCTGTGCTTTTGAGATCTTACACAAAAATTATTTGCCCAAACCAGCGTCCTGGAGTGTTTTCCCTATTGTTGTTTCTAGTTGTTTCGTAGTTTCAAGTTTTAGTTTAAGTCCTTACTCCAATTTGATTTGATTTTTGTGTGTGGCAAGTTATAGGGGTCTAGTTTCATTCTTCTGAAATGGTTATTCAGTTTTCTTGGTATCATTTGTTGAAGAGACTGTTCTTTTACCATTGTATGTATCTGGTGCTTTTGTTGAAGATAAATTGGCTGTAAGTGTGTGGATTTATATTTGGGCTCTTTATTCTTTTCCATTGATCTATGTATCTGTTTTTATACCAATACTATGGTAATTTGGTTACTGGCTTTGTAGTAACTTTTGAAGCCACTTTGCAGTAAAGATGTGATGCCTCCACCTTTGTCCTTAGCAAAAAAAAAAAATCTTTTTGCTAAGGATTGCTTGACTATTCTGAGTCTTGTGGTTCTGTATATGTTTTAAGATGTTTTTTCTATTTCTGTGAGGAATGTCATTGTTATTTTGACAAGGATTGCATTGAATCTATATATTGTTTTAGGTAGTATTGTCATCCTAAAATATTAGTTCTTTCAGTCCATAAGCATAGAATATCTTTTCAATTTTTTTTTTTGTATCCTCTTCATCATTGTTTCATGGTTTTCCTTGTATAGATCTTTTACTTCTTTGGTTAAATTGATTCCTAGGTATTTTATATTCTTTGTCGCTATTGTAAATGGGATTGGTTTCTTGATTAATTTTTCACATTTTACACTGTTGAGATAAGTAAATGCTACTGATTTTTGTATGTTGATTTTGTATCTTGCAACTTTACTGGATTTATCAGTAAAGAGATCAAGCCATAACAAAATGTATTTTATTTAAAAAATGCCCAGGACCTGATGGGTTCACTGCTAACTTCTACCAAACATTTAAAGAATAACTAAAACCAATTCTACTCGAACTCCACAAAAAGATGAAAAAGAAGGTAATACTTCCAAACACATTGTACGATACCAGCATTAGTGATAGCAAAACCAGACAAGAACACAACAAAAAAGAAAACCACAGGCCAATATCACAGCTGATATTCATCATCTGATGAACATAGATGCAAAAATGTAGACTATAGTTACCCTATTGATCTATCAAACACTAGGTCTTACTTCTTCCATCAAACAATATGTTCCATCAAACCAAATTTCACTAGCAAACCAAATTCAAGAATACACTTAAAAGATCACTCACCATGATCAAGCTGGACTCATCCCAGGGATGCAAGGATGGTTCAACATATGCAAATCAATAATCATGATATATCACATTAACAGAACCAAGAACAAAAACCATATGATCTTCTCAATAGACATGGAAAAGGCATTTAATAAAATTAAACATCCTTTTATGATTAAATAAAACCTCATGAAACTGGTTATAAAAGAACATACCTCAAAATAATAAAGGTTGTGTCTGACAAACCCTGAGCAGGTAAAAATTGAAGTTTATTTCTCTAAAAATGGGAATAAGAGAAGGATGCCAACTTCCACAACTTGTATTCAATATAGTACTGGAAGCCCTAGCCAGAGCAATTAGGCAAGAGAAATAAAGGGCATCCAAATTAAAAAGGAAGAATTCAAACCAGCCTTGTTTACAGGTGACATGGTCTTATACTTAGAAAAATCTAAAGACTCTACCAAAAAACTGTTACAACTGATCTTTTTACTTGTTACTGGTTTAATGTCTGTTTTTAAAAAATTTCTTCATAGTTCAATCTTGGTAGGTTGTATATTTCCAGTAATTTATTCATTTCTTTTAGATTTTCCACTTTTTGGCATGTGGTTACTCCTGATAGCCTCTGATGATTCTTTGTATTTTTTGTTCTCAATTGTTATTTTTCCTTTTCCATTTTTAATTTTATGTATTTGGGTCTTCCCTCTTTTTTCTTGGCTAGTTTAGTTTAAGCTTTGTCACTTATGTTTATCTTTTTAAGAAAATCAACTTTTTGTTTTGTTGATCTTCTGTATTGTTTTTTAGTCTCAATTTCATTAATTTCTGCTCCAATCTTTGTATTTATTTCCTTCTATTAACTTTGGGTTTGTTTTGTTTTTGCTTTTCTGGTACCTTGAGCTGTATTATTAGGTTGCTGATTTGAAATCTTTCTACCTTTTTGATATAGGCATTTATTGCTATAAACTTCCCATTAATACTTCTTTTGTTGTATTTCATAGATTTTGATATGTTATATTTTCATTTTTATTTGTTCCAAGAAATTTGAAAATTTTCTTCTAATTTTTAATTGACTCATTGGTAGGTCTGGAACATATTTAGCTTCCACGTGTATGTGCAGTTTCTGAGGTTTCTCTTGTTATTGATTTTTAATTTTTTTCCACTTTAGTCAGAAAAGATACTTGATATGATTTCTACTTTTTTGAATTTGTTCAGACTTGTTTTGTGGCATAAGATATGATCTATTCTAGAGAATATTCCATGCACTGATGAAAAGGTTTGTTCTACAATAGTTGGGTAAATGTTCTGTAAATGTCAGTTAGGTCTATTAGTTCTAGTATAGTTTAACGCTCATGCTTCTTTGTTTCTGTCTGGATGATCTGTCCATTACTGAGAGTGGGGTATTGAAGTCCTTTGCTCTTATTGTTTTGCAGTATACTTTTCTCTTTAGATTTTATTAGTTTTTGCTTTATACACTTGGGAATTCTGGTGTTGGGTATATAGATATTCATAATTGTCATATCTTCTTTCTGAATTGACCTTTTTATCATTATATGGTGACCTTCTTTGTCTCTTTTTACAGTCTTTGATTTGTAGCCATCCCACTCCTGGTCTGTATGGTTTCCTTTGAGACGTCTAAATTTGAGGTCTTTTATATGTTTTTGCCTCTTTTCTCTTGCAGCTTTTAGGATCATCTCTTTGTACTTGGTCTTTGAAAGTTTGATTTTTATATGCCTTACAGTAGTCTTGTTTAGGTTGAATCTGTTCGGTATTCTCAGCTCTTCCTGTACCTGGATATTTATCTCTTTCTCAAGGTTTTCAAAGTTTTCTGTTATTATCCCCTTGATAAACTTTCTACTCCTTGCTCTTGCTCAATACCCTCTCTTCAACACCAATAATTATTAGATTTGGTCTTTTGAAGTAATATATATATTTTGAGATAGAGTCATGCTCTGTCACCTAGGCTGGAGTGCAGTGGCATGGTCTCAACTCACTGCAACCTCTGCCTCCTGGATTCAAATAATTCTCCTGCCTCAGCCTCCCCAGTAGCTGGGATTACAGGTATGTGTCACCACGCCTGGCTAATTTTTGTATTTTTAGTAGAGACGGGGTTTCACCATGTTGGCCAGGCTGGTCTTGTACTCCTGGCCTCAAGTGATCTGCCCACCTTGGCCTCCCAAAGTGCTAATATTACAGGTGTGAGCCACCATGTCCGGCTTATTTTCTATATCTTGTTAGTGACTTTTATTTCTTTTGATTCCTTTTCTTTTTTCTCCTCTGACTGTATATTTTCAAGTAGCCTGTCTTCAAGCTCACTGATTCTTTTTTTTGTTTGATCTACTCTGTAGTTGAGAGCCTCTAATTAATTTTTATAGTTCAACATGTACATTTCTCAGTTCCTATATTTTTGTTTGATTTTTACAAATGATTTTAATCTCATTAAATTTTTATGATAAATTCCTGAATTGGTTTTCTGTGTTGTCTTGGAGATCATGGATTTTCTTTAAAACTAAAGTTTTGAATTCTTGATCAGAGAGCTCATATATTGCCATCTTGTTAGTATGAGTCACTGTTTCCTTGCTTTGTTTCTTTGGGAGATCATGATTCTTTGTTTGCTGTTGTGTTCTGTGATGTACATCTGTGTCTGTGCACTGAAGGATTATTTATTCTAGTCCTCGCTACATGGCTTGTTTTGTTTTTTTTTCCTGGATATATTTGCTTAGTGGTTCTTTACTGCTAGGTTGGTACCTCCTGTTTGGCTCTAGGTGGCACCATAAGCCCAGGTTCGGCTCAACTTCAGTAAAGGATTGGAGTGCAGCCATTGCTGAATCAGGGAAGTCCCAAAGGAGATATTCTTGCACTAATAGAAACTTGGCTAGGGGATCCTGTCCAGGGATCCTGTGAATAAACCTCTTGCAGCTTGGTGCTGCTGAACAGCCACTCTGATTTGGCATCTCCTTTGGCTAAGTTATACAGCAGAGTTTCCAGGGATGGGGATGGTCGTCCTTCTTCTTCACTTTATCTCTGCCTGTTCGCAGGGACATTTTTCCCTTCAGGCACTCATGGTGCTTCTCCTATATTATGGCAGAGACAAGTGTCCTTCCAGGACACCCAAGATAGTGGGGAAAGTGAGATTCAGGTGGACAATCACCATTTCCAGTATAGAAACTGTGAATTGGGTAAAATTTTTCTGCTCACTTGGTGCTGGGCAGAATGGGGGGAGGGACATTGTGAATGTGGAAGCCTGATTCTCTTACCATCTGCTTGGAGTTTTTTCTTTCTTTTTTTCTTTCACTTTTCTGTGTCCCTGAGGACTGTCTCATCTTCATATTTGAGTTTTGAAAGATTGCTGGTGATAATCTTGTGCTGTATGTTCATTTTTTTGATTTTCTGTAAGGGGTCGTGATGTCAGCTTGCTTGTATGCCACCATTTTGGAACCAGAAGTCTCACTCTTCTTTTAATACCTTCATGGAAAGTGAATTCATATCACTGAAAGTCACCAGGGTTCAAGTCACAGCTGTATCAATGATGGGCTGTGTGATCCTGTGTATGCTTCTTACCAGTTGTGTCAAGGACATGTTGGAGAAAAGAGTATCAACCTTGTAGAGTTGGGGTGAAAAATAAATGACATACTTGAAGTGAAGTACTTTACACTGTGCAGGATTCATAGCAGGGGATTAGTAGTTTTTTTGTTTGGTTGAATGAATGGGCCAATCATCCTCATAGCTTCCTGGAGAAGTAGGGGGACCTTTGTGGACCGATGTGGTTCCTTCTTTGGGACTTGGTGAGATGGTGCCTACTGCTTGTTTACTGTGCTTGCAAAAAAGTAATCATGGTGCTTTCTCAAACCCTACTGGAAAATAATTTACTTTGAGGTTACTCTTGTGAAGTTTAAAAAATTAATAAAAATAGAAGCGATTTTATCAGAGATGTAATAAAAGAAACAAAGTTCCTAATAATCTGAACACCTAGGTTTCAATTCTGACTCCAACATTTGTAAGCTCAGGCAAATCACTATTTATATCTGAGACTGTTTTCATAGATGTAAAACAAGGGTAAGGATTATTAATTAATAATAAAGCGGTCTTGAACATTTATATACAAAGAACTATGCTAATTACTGGAAAGTGATGCATTAATAATGTAAATTACCCTGAATGTTTTTTTCAAATATTATATTCTGTGATTCTATGAATTTTCTAGGTTGACACTGCAATGCAATTAGGTAGCTTTTAGGAATTAACAGTCAGCAGGCAATTTTACAGCAGACACACTTTTTTATTTGCCAGTAAAGAAGAATGTTTCCAGCCTCTGGGTTAAAGTTAGGCTGTAACATGAAAATATACATGAAACTGGTAAGAAATAAAATTATTAGTGGCCCTTTTAGTTCTGCTCATGCATGGGATTAAGGGGATAAATTGGTTCTTTGATGCAGATGTAGTAAAGCTTACTACAAGTGTATCTGGTGGCCTCTCATTCTGAAGGTTTTGGTGAGTCATTGAGAGTCTCTGATTAGGAACATGACTAGAAGCTTTGCATTAGAACAGTTCGTTTGATAATGTATGCATGTGCTTCCAAATTTGGAGGGCAAAAGCCTGGGGAATATGCTAATAGCCTCATGCTGAGAATGAGGAAAGGGGGAACATGCTGTTCATTAGCCATAATGAAACCATAAGGAGACTCACCTTTGTGTTCCCTTTGCTGAGGGAGGTATATTCAGAGAAGAAGGCAGATCTGCAGAGAGGTCCCTGGCTCTCCTTTTGAAACAGTAGAAACCAGGTCTTACCTTTTATTATGGGGCTTGAGAGTCCAAAGAAAAGGACTACATTTCTAAACATACTTTAAGCGTAAGTGAAAGTCATTTTTCTCTACGGATTCAGACTCAGCCATGATGAGTTGAGCCCCTACTATGTGCTTGGGCCAGGCCTGACTAGACTGTGTAATTCCTTCCTTTCTGTGGTCCTTGGCTTCTCCTTGTGTCAGTAGGGGGTTTGGACTTTAGCTGTGACACTCCACCTTTGGAGTTGGAGTCTGTATTAGTCCATTCTCTCATTTCTATAAAGGAATACCTGCACTTGAGTAATTTATAATGAAAAGAAGTTGAATTGGCTCACAGTTTCACAGGTTGTACAGGAAGTATGATGTTGACATCTGCTTGGCTTCTGAGGAGGCCTCAGGAAACTTACAATCATGGTGGAAGGGGGAACAGACATGTCACATGACTGGAGCAGGAGGAAAAGAGTGAGGGGGGAGGTGCTGCATAATTTTTAAACAGATCTCATGAGAGCTCACTATCATGAGGACAGTATCAAGACGAGCGGTACTAACCTACTCATGAGAAATCCACTCCCATGATCCAATCACTTCCCACCAGGCCCTACCTCCAACATTGGGAATTACTATTTGACATGAGATTTGGTGGGGACACAGACCCAAACCATATGAGGGTCCCTTCTAGATAACTGGCAGCTCTTGAATACCAATAAAAAATTATCCTGAATGAGGCAGCATATTTATTTTGACTTTAGCTTCAACTCTCTGAGAAACTTTTGGAAAATCACCTCCTCTTTCTAAATCTGTTTCTATATTGTAAAATAGGGGGTTTGGAAGAGAAGTTCTGGAACCATTGTGTCTCATTTTGGTACTCAGTGGTTCGCTTTGGGAATACCTGAGAAGCTGCTGAATATGTTCCCAAGTAGCCTGAGAAAAGGTAAACCTACCCATTGGAGAAAAGAAGCAATGACCATGGTAACTCATTCTCCAACCAATAGAGAGCCTCCCCCTCTTTCTCTGTGGGTATTATGTTTGCATATTGAAGTCAGTCAGGAAAGCAGAGACCAGAATAATCAAGGATGTGGAAGGAAATGAAGATGCTAAATCTGCAGTCTGATAACAATCTGTAGCTGAAAATAGGAGACCAATTCCTAAGACAAAATCAGCAGAAAATCTCAACAATCAGATAATTTGTCACTATGACAATTGGGTTTAAAAATCTCCTAATTGAGTGTAGTCCTCTGTGGGAGTGGGTGACATACAGCAGCAGCATGAACAGCAGTCACCCTGTTTTCAGTGCTCTGGGAAGTATTTTGAGCCCGTCAGCAGAGCATCCATCTGCTCTGCCTTCCTCCTTCCTGAAAAGTGCATCTGCAAGAAAGTCCAGGGCTGGGGGCCAGAACGGATGCGTTTGAAGCTTCCAGGATTCCTTTCCACTTAGATGAGGTCAGCGATTTCTGAAAAGAGCTCCCTGTTCTTTCTGGGAGTAAGAGCAAATGCTTTTTGAAGCTTTCCGAGGCTCACATGTAGATGCTCTGTCCAAATGAGCTACACATACACCCTCCCAGCATTGCTCTGGGTGGAAAAGAGGCTTGTCTTCCTCCAAGAGCCTACAGAGGCCGTCATATAAACTTAGGTCATTTGGAATCTCCATAGATGCCTGGACTGTTATGGAAAGAGTGTAGTCACCTACTAAGTGGGTGGTTATGAGCCTTTCCTTACTTTTCACTTGACCATCGGCCTAATTCATGAATGGAAGTTTTGTCAGACACTTACTACGTAACAAATACTCCCCTCCCTACCCTGTTCTCATCCCTTTTAGAATGTAAATTCCAGGACAGCAAATATTTTGTCAGTTTTGTTCACAAATGAGTATCAAGTGGTTTTAGATATGTCTGGCACATAGTAGACTTTTATATTTAGAAGAACTGGGCTAGGGGCTCTAGACAGTAAGATAAAAAGAGGATTTACCATCTCTCGAGGAGCTTGCAGTACAGTAAGGGAGTCAGCCTACAGGCAGGTATTTATTACAATGTGGTGAGTTGTAGAATGGAGATACGTATATAAAAGAAGTGAAGATTCTAGTCTTTCCTGGATTCTTCCAGCTTTCCCAGAGTGTTGTGTTGAATTCTGGGCACATGAATTAGGAGCAGCCCTGGCAAAGCAGAGCAAGTTCTTAGGAAGAGACTAAAAGGGGTCTCCATTTCTGGGAGGCAGAGGGAGGCATTGTCTTGTTGGAGATTGAGAAGAAGAGATTTAGGTAGAAGCAAGAGCCACACCAAGCCTGGCGAGTTGTCAGGCAGAGGAGAGTTTACCATTCTCCTGTGTGGCTCTCTTTAGTAGACAGAACCAGGAACAATTGCTGGAGGCATCAGAAAAACAAATTGCCTTTCAGTATATATAATGAAAAGAAGTTGAATTGGCTTACAGTATCACAGGCTATACAGGAAGTATGATGTTGATCTGAAGAAGCCTCAGGAAACTTATAATCATGACAGAAGGGGAAGGAAAGGGGAACAGACATGTCACGTGGCTGGAGCAGGAAGAAAAGCGTGAGTAGGGAGGTGCTACATATGTTTTAAACAGATCTCATGATAACTCATTATCATAAAGACAGTACCTCAGTATAAATGAGAACTTTCCAGCAGTCAGGTCTCTAAGGCAAGGAGTTTGTTTCTCCTGGAGGCTTGAGCAACAGCGAGAGGAGATGTGGTAGAAGAAACTTGTGTGCTTAGGAAGATGAAGCTAGATCAGAGATTCCAAACTGAGTTCTCTGTGTGCCCCTGGGGTGCTGTGTGGCTACTGTAGGGGGTAAACTCATGGCTGAAAGGCAGGCCTTACTCCCGTGCTCCAGTGTGTATTAGGGGTGTGTAAGATTTCATCTGGGCCAAAGAGTTTTCTAATTTTGAATGAATGAGCCAGACGTCAGCAAGTTTCCTTTCAGTTTCTATGACCCATGATAAAGCTAACTTTAAACTAGATGGTGTTAGCATTTTACATTGATTTACAGAATTTTAGGGCTGCTTGCAACCTTTGACATAATCTCTAAAAGTCATTCTTAATATTTGGACATTTTTGGATGATTTTAAAGTTTCATAGAGGTTGTTGCCAGGAAAATGCACAGATATCCTCAAACAATGAAACATCTGCAAGAAAGTTCACAGAGTGCATTTTCCATAAAGCCCACTGAGGAATCCTTCAGCAGTCCATGGACTCTGGGTTCAGATTACTTAGTTTAGTCTCACTTGGAATTTTGCAGATTGGGAAGTGGAGGCCAAGAGGCAGAATGCAGAGAAGTCAGAGGACTGACTCCCTTTATTATAACTCCCAGAGGAGGCAGAATCAGAAGAGGCAGAATGCAGAGAAGTCAGAAGGTCTGACTCCCTTTATTATAACCCTTTCAAGCAAGGAACCTAGAGTCAGAAGGTCTTTATTCAAATCCTTTCTCTGCCTTTTTTAGCTGTGCTCTTGGAATGCTGAAGAAAAGTTTTACAACTAGGCAACAATTAAATTATTGAAATTGTCTAAAGAATGGCTTTTCATGTCTTCCTGAAATAGAGACTGGAAAAGACAAGTGATAAAATAGGCAGTAGAAGCAGAGCTGTAGTCACTGAATGGACAAGAAGTTGGAGAAAAGGAACAGAAGCTACACGAAATAGAACAGAAACTCAACTGTCATGGTCTAACAGCTTTGATCAGAACCTCTAGATTATGGCCAAGCCAGTGCAGCATGGCAGAGCTCTGCCCTGCAGGCACTCAGCTGGTACACTCAACCCTCCCAGGACCCCTTGGCTTCTACCTTCAGTTTATGATGGGCTAGTCTCTATCTGTATCTGTGGTGAGGAAGTAAAGTTGTGCCTACTTAATAGGCACTGATGGTTCTAGGGTATTTGTGAGCCTGTTTGGGTAGGTGTCATGATACCTGCAAATAACAGTGAAGAGAGACCTAGAAGGTTTGTGAGACCAAAGAAAATTGCTGTAGGTTGCAGCATACACTCTCCTTCCTTGGAGCCAAGAGCCTTCTACTGAACTACAGTTTATTAATCTCAATATCACTTCAGTAGCTGCAGAAATGATAGTTGCCTGAGAAGGGGGTCTCAGTTAATAGAACAGAATATTCAAACATGATAACCCTTAATTTCTTTGTTAACATGATACAGATCATCACACAGTGTGTTTATAGTCATATGAAAATGTTAAAGAAGGATATATGGGTACAATTGCTTTGTAAGCTTTGTCCTGGTGGGTGATATAGTTCTCTTCTTGTCTTTAGAGTTGTGTGATTGGGCAGTGGCCAGGGCACAGTAGAATCTGCTATTCTTGATACTTTGTTTGTAAATCATAATCTTCTAGAGACATGTTTTGCCATTCTTTCTCTGTATACTACTTATATGTGTTATTACATGGAGATTTTGGAATGAGACTGATCAGGTTTCAAATTTCTGACACTCATTGGCAGAGAAACTGTTTTGACGTCATTTAATTTTGTTAAACCACAGTTTTCTCCTGGACATAATGATCCTTGCTTGAAACACTTATGAAGAAAATCAAATGAGGATGAATTCAGGAGTGATTTATAATGTGTGTATGTATATGTATCTATATACATTTTTTCTTTGAAAATTTTTATTCAGAATTTTAAAATTTTTAGTAATCTTTATATTCGTAATAATAATACCAGCAACAATTATATAATGCATTCAGTGTTAAGTACTACTGCATTTATATTAACCCATTAAATTAAAAAAAAATTTTTTTTTTTATTTTTTGAGATGGAGTCTTGCTGTCACCCAAGCTGGAGTGCAGTGGCGCAATCTCGGCTCACTGAAACCTCCACCTCCCAGGTTCAAATGATGCTTCTGCCTCAGCCTCCTGAGTAGCTGGGATTACACATGTGTGCCACTATGCTGGCTAATTTTTGTACTTTTAGTAGAGACGGGGTTTCACCATATTGGTCAGGCTGGTCTTGAACTCCTGACTTCATGATCTGCCTGCTTCGCCCTCCCAAAGTGCTGGGATTACAGGCGTGAGCCACTGCACCCCACCAACCCATTAAATTATTATTATTATTATTATTATTATTATTATTATTATTTTTAAATT
Organism: Piliocolobus tephrosceles; assembly: GCF_002776525.5. NCBI lineage: Eukaryota > Metazoa > Chordata > Mammalia > Primates > Cercopithecidae > Piliocolobus > Piliocolobus tephrosceles. The sequence continues at coordinate 14,632,272 of NC_045448.1, read as the reverse complement.
TTTTTTGAGACAGAGTCTTGCTCTGTCCCTCAGGCTAGACAGCAGTGGCTCTATCTCAGCTCACTGCAAGCTCTTTCTCCCAGGTTCATGCCATTCTCCTGCCTCAGCCTCCCGAGTAGCTGGGACTACAGGTGCCTGCCACCACGCCCGGCTAATATTTTGTATTTTCAGTAGAGACGGGGTTTCACCGTGTTAGCCAGAATGGTCTCAATCTCCTGACCTTGTGATCCACCGGCCTCAGCCTCCCAAAGTGCTGGGATTACAGGCGTGAGCCACCGCGCCGGCCCCATTAAATTATTAACAACAACACTGTAAGGTAAATGAGGTGCAGAGATAAAGCAAAGTACCCAAGATCCCACTTCTGATAAATGGTGCAGGACCATTTTCCAAGAAACCTTGGAACCCCCTTTCTTGTTTGCGGTTCTCAAGAATAACAATAGAATGTGCTGGGAATACAACATCCAGACACAAGGAAAGGTCTGACTGAAACACACTCGCCTTTGATTCTCCATCCTCTAGGAAAAATAGGATGTTTCCCAGTGCTTTAGCCCAGTGATTCCCGTTACTCCAGGGAGTAAAACTCAGGGTGGGCTGCTTTCCAGCGTTCTTCAGCTGCAGTGCAAGTGGGACACATGCAGGTGAAACTCATCTACCGCGGGCAGCTTTCCCGAGCCTTAGGGGAGCAGCTCTTCATGAATTGTAGGCTTCTGTTGTCTTCTGTTGCCTATCTGTAAAAAATAAACCTGCTTCATATAACTTGCTGTGTATGTGGGTGTTCTGTCTCACAGGACTCAGACAAGTTGGTAACCAGTGCACAGTGAACCTACTTCATAAATGGCAGGGCTGGGATTTTAATCCTAGAAACAGTCTGTACTTGTCACAGTCTACTATGCAACCTGTCATATAGCCAATCAAATATCCCCACCCGCTACAGGTAAGAAGTGAACCCTCAGAGATGGGGGCTTGACCAGCAAAGTCTCCCTGCTCATTCTTCCTACTTTCTGCCCTGTTGCTGTGTTATCTTTTTTCTGCTCTTTTCTTTTAAATGGTAAACCTACTGTATGTTAGAGTTAGAGTTTGTCTTAAGCTGGTAGCTTCTTCTAGGAGTTTAACACATCCGTTTTATAATACTTAATGTTATTATTTTTTTGCCCATGGTATTAAGGCTCATTGGTCAACTCTCTGAGAATTGCATTCCTAGGTTTCTCAAAAAGGTAGTCTCCTCCCCGGCAGAACCCGCCTTCCTTATCAGCAGGGCTTCCCACACTTCTTGGAGACAGGTTAAAGTGTTGTCCTGTCTGTGCCCTGGAATCCATTCCTCATCACAGATCAGTTACTGCATGGCAGGTTTCACTCTGGTGCCCTCTTTTACTGCTTTCTTGTTTCTTTCCAGCATGTATCCCTAGCCTGTTTCCTCCCATCAACTACCACCTCAAATCTGCCCCAGATGCTCTTGACGAAAGATGAGATAACAAAGAGCATGGAGACACCACCCTTATCAGGTTGTGGCCAGTTATCTTGGCTTCCTGATGTGGTCAGAGGTGGCCTCAGAGATCAGATGAGCTTCTGCCTCCACATGCCCTCTGTAGAATACTGTCATTGCGTTGAATGAACTGATATTTCATCGTAAGGAAGCCAAATCCTTCTTTGTTCTGCCCCGGATTTCTCCTTAGAGGTGTAGCATGGAAACCTGGCTTAGGCAAGAAGGTACCCTAACAAAAACTCACTGATGGGTCCTAACAGAATTATACTTTCTAAGACTTTAATTTTTCATTCTTATTTCCCCAAAACTAAAGGGTAAAAATAAAAGAATAAATTAGATTTTGGTTGGCATTGGGTCAGTTTGTGCCAATAGAATTTTAATTCTTCTTTATAGGGTAAGTACAGACAGTTTGTAAGCTCTTTCCTAAAAGATCCCATAATTCTGCTATGGTTTTTCTTGCAGTGTTTGTTTTGGTGATGGTGTGGCACTGTCCCATTTAGGTTTGGTGCAGTTTAGTATATATTGACCTAAACATTATTGTTTTGATTGTCCTGGTAGAAACAACCTGGAAATAGTTCTGGGGCAGCATTACCTGGAGATGGCGTGGAGATTAGCTGAGAGACTGCATTCATGCTTTCACTGGAACTATTTTATTCAGATGAGTGTGATGAGGTTGAATTGGCCAGTGCTCTACTGAGACTCCTGCTTGGTGCCCTACTCTGGTTTGGCACCTAGGGGTGGGGCAGGGAGAAGCCCGGCAGTAGAGGCAGATGTGTGTTTTCACGATGAGGAGCCTGAGGCAGACAGACCAGAGGGCACACATGCAGGTTCTTCTGCTGAAGAATTCTGAAACAGCTAGAAGACACATTTCCAGCAAATGGGCTGGTGAGACTTAATGCATTATGATGGGCATTTAAACACGGTACTGTTTAAAGAGGAGGGATTATTGGCATAACAGACTTATGCAACTGTCAGGGAAAACCGTAACGGGACCCATAATGAGTCCATATTAACCTGCTTTCGTAAGTACTGTTTACATGGAAAACTAAGCATTACTGGATATTTGAGACAAATAAATGTGATAGCATAAAAAAAGGACCAAGATGAACAACAAAGTAAGTTCAAGGGGCATAAGGCACTTAAAAAATGACTTAATTATCTTTATATTTGGCAGCATATTGTATCAAATATAAAACAATATAAAAATGAGCAGATGGCAAATAAGAAATAGATGTAGGAACTTTTAAAAAATAATGGTGACATAAAAATGTCAATGGATGCCCTAAATAGGGATGTGGGTAGAACTAAAAACTGATCACAGAAATAAGGTCCCAGATGTAAACAGACAGAGGAAGAAAACATGAGAAACCAACTGAGAAATATGAAATAGAGATCGAGGGGTTCAGCCTCCATCCTACTGGAATTCTAGAGGGGAAAACAAAAATGATACAGGGCAGAAAGTAATAGGAGAACAAAATAAAAGATCATTCTCTAAGCTGAGAAAGTTGAATTTTCACATAGAAAGGCTCGTGGAGGGATGAGCTGGATTAATAGGAAAATATATATCCTGGATTAATGAAAAATATATATTTCAGAAATCCTGGGTTAGAAAGAAAATCTCACTGGCTCTGAGAGAAAAATACATGTGATCTACAAAGAAACAGCAGGATACCGTCATAGATTGTTTCTATCAGCAGCTTTGTGGGCTCCTGATACAGAGCATTGTCTTAAAAGTTCTGAGAGAAAATCATTTTGGATCTAGAATTCTATGTCCAGACAAACCATCCATCAAGTGAAAGACAAAATACAACACTTCTAAACAATCACGATTTCTTGATTTCATGAATTTAGCTCTCACATATTCTATATGAGAAAAATTACTTTAGGAGATACTTTAGCAGACTAAAAAAGAAATTCACAAAAGAAGATGACATGGGGTATTAAAAAGAGGGCACTATCGTATGGCCTGAATGAGTGAAGAAAGTTACAAAGAAATGGAAAGAGGTTTCATTTGACATTGTTGCTTGGAAAATTCTCTATTGTACAACACAGGGCTTTCTTTTATGGGTCCATCATACTACTCAGTTCTTTCTACTTTTAAGTTAACCTATGGACTGAATAGACTTATAGAAAAGGAGTTAAATGTTACAAAACTTGGCAAAGTTTAAGTAATACTTAATGTAGTACAAGAGAGGAGGAAGCGGAGGGAGGAGAAGTTGAAGTTTGAATAAATATGCTAATTTCTTCATTAATATATATATTTTAGATTAGACATTCATAAGCTGCTATCTAAAATTGACAAAGGAAAAAATAAGTTTTAAATTATATTATTTAAAGTCCCAAGAAGAATTTAACAACTAGCTGTTAATAGTGATTGTTTTTAGGAAGTGGGACTGGATGTTGAGAAAATGGGGTGGATTTTACTTTTCATATACCCCGATAACGTAAACATTATTTAAATACAAAATGATCTAGCCTTTCCTTTTGTAAATTCCCAGGCTGAGGAAGTTGGCTAGATCTTGGGATTTCAATTTCCCTGGATACCTCATTTTATATTGCCAAAGTACATTACACCACTCTCCATATTTGTACCTCTCAGAAATCAATATGGCTTTGTTTTTATATCCAACAAAGAGAAACATCTACAAGTTGACTTCCCCTTAGTGTGGTTTAGCTTCCACATGAATACGTGTGAATATTACAGCAATGAGCCTTTAAAAATAAAATACTTCTATTTCTAGGAGGTAAAATTCTAGCTGAAAGGCTGGTTAGAAGGTGTCTACTATCAGGATGAAAATAACTGCAAAGCAGCCCTGTGTAATTAAAGAGATTATTACAAACACGGTAGCCTTGAGAAAACAGCTCGTGTATCATCGTGACTTCCTACTGAATTCCCATCAAATCTGCTCATCTTGGGCATCCTTCAGGGAACAGCGCTCACCCCAGGTTTGCTAGGGCCCTCCTACACAGGCAAGATTACTCATTTTTTAAAAAAGAGGGTCATTTGTTCAGGATGCCAGAAAAAAAATTAGGAAACTAATGAGTTATCTGTGCACTTTGCCTACAGACTGGAAGATTAATCTTTGTTAACTGCTTGTTTAATGTTACAGTTAATAAGTAGTTACTTTGTTGCCCCAGAACATTCATCATTTTATTGAACTATAAGGTTTAGGTTGTGTGCTTTTTCTCCACTTTTAAAGGTAGCTGTTGATGTTTGCTTAGGTTGATTTTGGATAAAAGAAGCCTAGATGGTTGGTGAAAGAACTGTTGATATTAAGTGGTAAATTTCCACACAAAATATTTTTGTTCCTTACCATTTCAATAAAGGCATCTATCGATTAGGAGAAGAAACGTGAATGAAAAGAACATTGGTCTGGGACTCAGTCCCAGCCATGGGCATGGACTCAGTTCTGACTTGTTTGTTAGCACTGTGTGTTATCAAGCAAGTAACTTAACCTTTCTGGGCCTCCGTTTCCTCCTCTGTAAATGAGGGGATTATACCAGAAAGCCTCCAAAAACTTCTGCAGCTTTCACACTTTATAATTGTGTATGATAAACCAGAAATAAAGCTCATTCTTAGAAACGTCCTTCTTTCGACAAAAAAATAGCTTGCAGTAGCTGCCTGCCTTAACAATAGTTAGTAGAATATTAGTTCCATGTCTACAGTGTCGCCAATCTCAACTAAACATGCCTTTTTTCATTATCAGAAGTAACTATAGAAACCACATTGACAGCAGCTATTGTAAGGAGGCTTTAACATTTTTAGGTCTTCAAAAGACAGCCACAAAAATGGAGGTGGAGAAATAAACAATGGTTTTTGCTGTAACTGTCTTCACTTTTTTAGCAGTCTGGCCACAGCCTCAGCATAATTTCAAAGTACCAGGTGTTCCTGCAGTTTCTTTCAGGAAGATTAGGGATTCCATTCAGGAAAGAGTATTCACAGGAACTAGTTGATGCCTCAGTCATATTGATGCCTTTAATGTTAGGCAAACTTGGGCAAGTCATATCAACGCTCTTTTTCAGTTTGGTCTTTGAAAGAAAAAGGCAAAGAGAGCAGATGATGCAATGGAAAAAACAAGGGATTTGAATCCTGGGCTTTGAATAACTGCCTTAGTCATCAGCTGGCTGTGTGCCTCAGTGTCCTCATCTGTAAAATAAGAAGACAACAGAGCAATAGTTAAAAAAAACATACGAGAACACTCTGTCTTTGGAGCCCCAAAACAGTAGGTGCTATCAGTGGGTCATTAGTAGGGGGACTCTGGACTTCTGTCATTCTTGCTCCCTTCTTGTCCTTAGCAATAATTCTTTAAGCCTTTTTAGGAGCACAGTAGCATAATTAGAAGTCTCAATTGCAAAGGTTCTTTCAAGCCACCTCCTGACAATGAATTCATGGGTAGAGGATAAAAATAGGGTGAGGGTTCATGGTCCTGTGAAGTTTTACCCAAAAGGCCCAGAGGTCTACCTGGGGTGGTGTCAGGGACCCCAACTCTTCAGACCTCACTCTGCTGGCTTCTGCAATGAGAAGTAAAGACATTTCTGCTGTAAGGTGATATGTATAATCCTAAAACACTTCATGTTCTACAAAACTGTGAACTAAAAATAATGGGCTGTCAACTGTGTTACTATTACTATTGTACCAGAAAAAAAAAAAACAGTTAATAACCTTAACAAAAATACTATCCAGTAAAACAACAACACAGATCTAAATTCTAACACGTAAGAAAACAATGATAGTAAATACAGATTGTATCCTCACAAAAAGTGACAATACCTTGATGGAAGGGAGGATAAGGAAGGGTCAGGGCTGCTGCTTTTTGGAGAGAGAACAAAATGCACATGGATCAGGTGGAATCCTGTTGGGAGCCTCACACAACAGAATGTGTGGCCAAACTGAAGCCACTGGAAGAAAGTGGATAAGCTCATGGTGCGGAGTACTCAGATTTTCCACCTCATGCTGCACATAGCTATGCAGTGTCCTTTGTGCTCAGTTGCTGCTATTAGTAACATAGGACATGGATACACTGGGAAAAATTGCTCTGAACTGTGACTTCTGAACTATCTTGATATCCTTTCCCATTTGTCAGTTGCATACAAGGAAATTTGCATTACATGAGCATGTGGTGCAGTAGGATACCCGGGACTATCAGGTATATCTGTCCTTTTTAGGCCTACCGGTTTGCCATCTTAGAATCAATGATACACCAAAAACAAGGGGGCCGTTTATCTACTCTGAGCCTTCAAGCCCAGCAAAGCCCTCACATACCATGTCCTTGCAATTTCCCAAACAAAGAAACAAACAAAAACCCTGCAAAACTGCTCAAGTTTCTTGGACAACAAATTACTCAAGGCCACAGCTAGCGTGTGTTCATTCCCATGGCTCCGTCAGCCTGCTGGCTTCTTCTAGGATTCTGCCTCTGTATCCTGCTTCACTTCTCTCCCTTGTGCCTTGGGGTTTATCAATGCTGAAAATCTGGTGTTGGGAAATCCTAGTTCCTTAACATTCCTGTTAGGTATTCATTCATTCATTCAATCAATCATTCAGGGCTTTGGACCTCAGAACCTCAAGCACCATTGCTCTGGATTAAGAACTCCGTGTATCAGCCCCTGGTCTTATTTGACCTTCCTCTCACTCTTGTTGGAGAGGGGTAGATATTCAGTTAGCAGTGGAGCTTGTAAGACTCAGAAAATTATGTACCTTTATCCCTACCCTTTGTGCTGGTTTCTCTGTTTTAGGACAACAATTTTAAAAACTGATTTGTATTAATATTACCAAGGGTTCGGATTAGAAAAGCAATCTTTCTGCAGATTGGTCAATGATATAATGCATTGTCCTTTGGCATCTGTTTGTTAAATAGTGTCCAATGTCAAAGCCCGGCCAGATGTCCTATGCTGATAACATAGAAAATACTCAGGTTTATTGTCTACTCAGAAGCCATGGACATGAATCACATATGGGTGTCTGGTAGCAACAAAGCTTTAACTGGCTTATTGAACAGGTGAGACTCAGGAGGGTGTAAGCAGAAAACTATTTATTTGATCTCATATTGCCCCTCAATTCTGTTCTACCAGATATCATTTCCTTGCCCTTGGATGGCTTTGCTGGCAGAGCCTACAGCTTTTGCAGTCATTCTCAGGTACACGCAGTCTGATTTTCAGGTATTAAATGTTCAGCTCAGTCTAAGTCAAAACAGACATTGCTCGTCCTATTCCATGCTTCCACACTCCCCTAGCACAGGCTAACTCTCAAATGCCACACCACCATGCAGCTGAGTATAGCATGGTCCGTTTTTCATTTCTTTTCTTTTTTTTTTTTTTTTTTTTTTTTGAGACGGAGTCTCGGTCAGTCACCCAGGCTGGAGTGCTGTGGCCCGATCTCAGCTCACTGCAAGCTCCGCCTCCCGGGTTCCCGCCATTCTCCTGCCTCAGCCTCCCGGGTAGCTGGGACTACAGGCGCCGCCACGTGGCCCGGCTAGTTTTTTTTTTTTTTTTTTTTTTTTTTTTTTTGTGTAGTTTTTAGTAGAGACGGGGTTTCACCGTGTTAGCCAGGATGGTCTCGATCTGCTGACCTCGTGATCCGCCCGTCTCGGCCTCCCAAAGTGCTGGGATTACAGGCTTGAGCCACCGCGCCCGGCCTTTCATTTCTTTTCTATTTTACTCTTCTGATCCTCATTTCTCACTTCTTATGTTGCTTCTGTACTTTCCAGTATTAGAGTGGAGGACAGGGATAGGAGGAAAAGGGAGAAGTCCAATATATTAGTCCATTCTCACACTGCTGTGAAGGACTACCTGAGACTAGGTAATTTATGAAGAAAAGAGATTTAACTGACTCACAGTTTCACAGGCTGCACAGGAAGCATGGCTGGGAGGCCTCAGGAAACTTACAATCATGGCAGAACGTGAAGAGAAAGCATGTCTTCCCATGGTGGAGTAGGAGAGAGAGCAAAGGGGAAAGTGCCACACATTTTTAAACAACCAGATCTTATGATAACTCACTATCACGAGAACAGCAAGGGGGAAATCTGCCCCTGTGATCCAGTTGCCTCCTACCAGGTTCTCCTGCAACTACAATTCAATATGAGATTGGAGTGGCAACACAGAGCCAAACCATACCATCCTATATGACTGGTGGTGTTAAGCTCTGAAATCAGTGTCCTCTCTGCACTAATAACCCACGTGCTGACTTCCTCCTATGGGAATATTCGGAGACTTAACCCCATCTTCTCCTCTGCTATTCCCTGGCCATAAAAAAAATTTACTGCAAGCCTGGGAGTGGTGGCTTATGCCTGTAATCCCAGCACTTTGGGAGGCCAAGGCAGGTGGATCACCTGAGATCAGGAGTTTGAGATCAGCCTGACTAACATGGTGAAACCCTGTGTCTACTAAAAATACAAAAATTAGCTGGGTGTGGTGGTGCATGCCTGTACTCCAGCTAATCAAGAGGCTAAGGCAGGAGAGTCGCTTGAACCCAGGAGGCGGAGGTTGCAGTGAGCCAAGATTGCACCACTGCACTCCAGCCTGATGACAGAGTGAGACTCTGTCTCAAAAAAAAAAAAAAAAAAAAATTTACTGTAAAAAATTAATATTTCATATTCACATAAAATCCTTGTTCTCATGGAGAAAACTGCTGTCAGGGAACACTTTAGTGTGTGATTCTTATTTTATTAATAGATGTGGGTCAGTGGGTTCTCAAGTTTTAGAGCATGTAAGACTTACCTAGAAAGCTCCTAAAAGTGGACCCGTTTCAGAAACATCCTCAGTTCTGCTGATTCAGTAAGTCTGGGATGGGGCCCACACATCTGGTTGTTAAAGATATTTCTCCTTTGAAGTAGGCACTCCCTGGCTACTGGGAATTTTGTGCTTTCCAGTCCATACTAAGGTAGGGATCCAGGTTAGTCCAATTTCTTACTGAGAATGAAAGGGTAATAAGGTGAAAAGATGGCCCAGTTCAAGCCTGATCCTTGGAGAGCTCTCCTCACAAGAGCATACTTCAATCCAGGTCTCTGTTGTGTTCCAAGTCCTCTAGAGTCACCTAGAGCTTGGTTACAAATGTGTGCCAAAGTTCTGTTCAGAGCGTGGCAATTGTGGGCTAACTTATGACCTACAAGGACTGAGATTTGCTGTCCAATTTGACAGAGGGTATTGTTTCCCCTCGATCCTTTCCAACTCCAATAGGATTCCTAAAATTTTGTGATTTGGACTGTAGCAACTAACGTCGTAGTGAAATACATGGTCTTTAAAAAAAAAAAAAACAACAACTGGCTAACTCTTAAACTAAACTGAATTTCTTTTCATGCCAAAATCAATCAAGAAATATTCAAGTGCCAAAAATATCACTCATAAAAATGATTCTTATCACTTGTATTAAAATGATCGGTATGATAATACTTCATATACCCTATATATTATATGACTAGATCTTATATACAAAAATTATTTTTTCTTGTGTTTTCTACCTAAAACTCTTCCTGAGTGTGATATAAACTTGTAATAAATAAAACTATATTTAACTCCTTTATTTTCTCTTCTTCTATGGTAAAAAATTTTCTGTTTGCTTCCTATGTGCTGCGAGAGGCAATCTGCTTAGAAATAAAAGTAATCACTTTGGGATTGCAGTCATGTTGTGTTCAGTAGGCTTGCATTTGGAATCAAAGGCAAAGGGCTGTGCCATTAACTCTTCATGACAGGTCACTAGGGAGATTTTCAAATCAGAAGAAAATAGAAGAGATTACTCAGAGAAAACCCACTCATTTGTATGTTTCTGAAATAGCATCATTTTATTAGGAAGATGCTAATCACTTACAAAACTAACAAGTAGCAAAGCTTGAAAAACTAACAAGACAAAGGGAAAATAAATAAAGCGGAAAGCAGCAGTTATGAAAAGATAAAGAAAGGAATAAATCTTAGACAAAATACCCTATGGAATAAACTCATAATCTTGTAAATAATAAAGCTCCTCCTGTAACTCTTACAACTCAGAGTAACAAAAAACAAATGGTCCAATTAAAAAATTGGGCAAAGAACTTGAATAGACATTTCTCCAAAGAAGATATAGAAGTGGACAATAAGCACACAAAAGGTGCTTAACATGTTATCGGGGAAATGAAAATCATCACCACAAGGAATAACACTTCTGCACCTATTAGGTTTGCTACTATATAAACAAACAGAAAATAAGTGTTGGCAAAGATGTGGCGAAATTGGAATCTCTGTGCATTGCTAGTGGGAATGTAAAGTGGTGTAGACACTGGAAAATGTGCGATTCCTCAAAAAATTAAACATGGAATTACTACTTGATCCAATTATTTTACTTCTAGGTAGATACCCAAAAGAACTGAAAACACAGACTCAAACAGATACCTATATACCCATGTTCATAGCAGCATTATTCATAATAGCCAACAGTTGGAGATAGTCTAACTGTCCATCAGGGGATGGACAAACAAAATATGTTGTATACATACCATGAAATGTTGTCTTCAAAAGAAAGGAAATGTTGACATATGCTCAGCATAGATGAACCTTGAAGATAATATACTGAGTCAAACAAGCCAGTCATAAAGAACAAATATTGTATGAGTGTGCTTTGTATTAGTCAGGATTCTCCAGAGAAATGGAGCCAATAGGATGTCTATTTATATAGAAAGATATTTATTTTAAGGAACTGACTCATGTGATTGTGGAGGCTTGGTGTGTCCAAAATCTGATGAGAGAGGCTGACAGGCTGGAGACTCAGGAAAGGGTTGCCGTCCAAAGGCCATCCGCTGGGAAACCAGGTAGAGGCAGTGCTGCAGATGAAGCCTGAAGGCAGTCACCTGGGAAATTCCCTCCCACTCAGGGAGGTCGGTCTTTTGATCTATCCAGGCCTTCAACTGTTTGGATGAGGCCCATCTGTATTATGAAGGATGATCTGCTTTCCTCAAAGTCCATTGATACAAATTTAAATCTTATCCAAAAAGACCCTCAAAGGAACATCTAGAACAATGTTCAACAAAACATCTGGGCATCGTGGCCCAGCCAAGTTGACACGTAAAATTAATCATCACACACTTATATGAGGTTCTTGGAGTAGCCAAATCAATAGAGACAGAAAATAGAATGGGGAGTTGGTGTTTCATGGGTACAGGGTTTCAACTGGGGAAGATGAAAAAGTCCTGGAGATGGATGGTGGTGATGGTTGCATAACAGTGTGAATGTGCTTAATGCCACTGTACATTTAAAAGTGAACTTTTAAGTGAATTGTACACTTAAAAATGGCTAATGTGGTACATTTTATGTTATGCATAATTTATCACTATAAAAAAATGAAAAAAACCTCTCTTTTATTGAACATCTAGTTCATACCAGGAACTATTATGTGTATTTTCACTTATCCACACAACTGTCAGCTGGAATGATATTGCCCCCAATTTTTGTACTGCAAGACATAGCCAAGGTTAACAGCTAATTATTAGTGGAGGCTGTGTTGGAACCATGGTCATTCTCCCTTTAATCAAGGCTCCTTTTTGCTGGGTTTGTTGCTCCTTGAAAAGCCTTGCAAAGTACTGCTCTAGGGAAGCCTAGAGGACAGTAAGTGTGTGGTGGAAGAGGAGGTGTGGTAGGCACAGGCCTCTCTAGCTGCAGTGGAGGTAGGTGTGATCTCTGTTCCCCTAACTTGCAGTATGGGTCCCTAAGTCTGGTTCCATGACCTCCTGTATCAATAAGGAACTTATTCAAAATGCAAAATTTTGGCTCTATCACACCCTTCATAGAAATCTGAACTTAACAATCCTGGAGGATTCTTAAGCACAGGGAAGTTTTGGATTCACTGCGCCGGAAGGAAGGGAGTGTATGCTTTCCAGCAGCGGTATGACCAGGAGAAGCAGCAGTTAAACAGGCTGAAGGATTTGTGAGTTCTTACCAGCGGATCCTACATCCTCATGGACTTTGCTTTAAACACTAGCAATATATTCCTGAGGAAAAAAAAAATTGATCCGAAGGGCGAGTTGAATATTTTGGTAAATAAATTTAATTCCACACTTAGTCCATCTTAACTGTTTAATTATTTTATAGTATGACAGTGTAATAAGCCACAGTTCGTGCATTTTGGGGGTTCACAGTATAGTTACAAAGACAAGAACATATACATCTAGCCATGTGATAATCGTAGCGAGAATGAATCACCGAGGAGGCAGTGATAAACCATTCCGTGTGGGTGGGTCTCAGAATATGTCGCACTGACGCAGTGACTTTGAAAGATGAATGCAATTTTGCCATGTGGAAAGGGAAAAATGCCATTCTGCAAAGAGTGGGATGCATGAGCCAAAATGCAGATGGTTTTGCAATCCACAGAGTGCTTTGGACCATCTCTAAACTTTTAAATAATCATCACTTACATTTTTATGAGCATATTTTATGGGTTAACAAATAAAGCTAAATCAAATAATTTAATAATTGGCAAAGTAGGAGTGCATAGCCTAGTTTGGTCAGGGCAAATGTCAAGATGAAATGAGCTCGAGAGTTTGTGACTATTTCTTGTTGAGAAGTTTCTAGAATGACTCCTCTCTGAGGTGGGAAAAAGAGCTAAGGCAACGTCCAGAGATCTCAGTGGGAAATTGCTCGTGAGATGATACTGGTGAGAACTCTGTATATGGAAAAGGAGAGAAAATAATGGGAGAAATTATTATCAATACATAATTATAATAAACTTAGCAAGTGCCATCCATAGTAGTGTTTTCTGATCTGCATGGCCCAGCACACCAGGCTCTGGGTTTGCGAACTGATCTTTGTGAAAATTCCTTGGGGAACACACCTGTAATTTCATGAAGCCTTGGGAAAGTAGAAGTTAACTTTGTCAGAATTCACTTACCTTATTTGAGTCACGTACGTGTCTTTCCAACCTCAGCTGTCACTCTGAGTAGGTAGATTTCTGTCAGGTGCCAGAGAATAATAGATTAAAAATAATTCAGACTAAAGTGGGAACCGCTGAGAGACCTAACTTTCTTGTAGGGTATATTTGCATTTTAAAAATATCATGCATGAATTTAAGGGACCTTTCCCTGCAGAAGTAATTGTGTAGGGAGAGGGATTATTTTGAGGAAAGAAATCCCTCAACTCAGAACTAACAGAAAAATGAAGTGAGGTCTTCAGCAACTTTTCCTGTAAGGCTCCACCATGACCGGAGTTAATATGTCTTTGAGAAAATGAAAACGGAAGCTCACAGGAGGTTGTTTTTCTTGGCAAAAGGAAGTCTATAAGTATCGGTCTTTTCATATTATCAGGGGACGTTATTAATATGAAATCGCAAGGAAACTGAGAGGACACTGATGGAGTGTCTCAGCTCCACTGGGGGGACTGTTTTGGATTTGCCCTAAATTTGCTCAGGTTTCAAGTTGATGTCTGATAAATTAATGCATGCTGGGAAGCCTTTTGCATACATCTGGAGAGCAGACTTAGCAGGCAGGCCTGTGGTGGCTCTGTGGATTCAGCTGTGAGGCATTTGTAGCAGAAGGAATATAAAACAACTTCCTAGCGATTTATTCTGAAGCAGACTTTCAAATGAGCACCACCTAGTCCATTACATATTCCTGAATATATTTGGAGGGATGTTTAAATCTCTTACATCATCTCCATGACAGGAATCTGCATTGAGCATTTTCTCAAAGTTTCAAAGAAGACCCCTGAAAAAACTTGATTTGATTGTGTTCTTAGATTGATTTTAGTTTGTATCATTCAAAATCTCTTTACTCTTCAATTTCCAAATTGCTGTATCCTCCATATTTATGTGTAGAATCTTGGGAGTATCAGAAGGAAGATGTGGTGGCAGATGTATTCTGTGTGAGATTCTTTAGAGGGAGCTTCCAAGTGATTGCATATGCGAGGAAAAGGTCCAGCCAGGTGAGGGAAGTATAGACTTGAAGAGGGTGGGTAGCAACTTTCTCCCTCCATCTATTATAAATTACTGTGCATCTCTCCTGCTTCCAGTGTCGTTTTCCTTCAAACTAGTCTCCATAAAGCTTCAGGGAAGATTTTTCCAAAAATGCCCATCTGATTAGGCCACCCCATCCCCAGCTTAGACAGCTTTCCATTCACCCTGCCCTCTTCATGGGTGGCTCACAGCAGGTGGGGTATCTCAGCCTAAAAATCACTTCTCGCTCCTCAGAATGCATGCTTTGTGGGGACAGGCCACTTGAAAATTTCTAGGAATCCCCATCTCTTTCATACTGTGAGTCCTGGCCTTCTCTCCATGTCCTACGCTGTGGAATGTCTTCTTTGGCCTTGTCTAATGGATAGACCCCTACCTTTCCTTTAGGGCTCTGATAAGAGCTTTCCCATTACAGAGTAAGCTCCATGTGAGCAAGGGCCTTGTCTGGTTCACCGTGGGACTGCTGGGGCTGGCCTGACACTTGTCACAGAGCAAACACTAGGGAAGTATGTGGTGGATGAAAGATGTGCCACCTCTTCTGGGGGCCCACCCACCACAGTTAGCTCCTCTTTGCTTCCACTGCATTCCCACAAACTCTGTTAGCATGTACCACCCGCAACTGCAGTGATCTGCTCACTGCTCTGTTCTCCAGAGCCTACGAGCCCCTAAAAGAAATTAACTAGTTATATGTACCTATTTTCAACAGCCAGAGAAGGGCTTCACACAGCATTGACTTATAGTAATGTAACTGAATGAAAGAATGAATGAATGGAGAGCCAGTGAATAAATGAATTAACACTTTTTTTTTTTTTTTTATCAAGGATGAATAGCAAGTAAAATGGCCAACTTGGCTATAATTGATATTTTTTCCACTTCCTTTCAGTTACTAGTTTTTTTTGCAAACTGTCTTTCTAAAAAACCTACTGTCTCTCTGTTGTGGACTAAATTGTATCCCCCTAAAATTCACAGGTTGAAGCCCTAACCCCCAATGTAACTGTATTTGGTGGTAGGGTCATTAAGGAGGTAGTTAAGGTTAAAGAAGTTCACAAGGGTGGGGCCCTTAATCTGATATGATGGGTGTCCTTATAAGAAGAGAGAGACACCAGGGATGTGCACGCACAGAGAAAAGGCCATGTGAGGATGCAAAGGAAAGGTGGCTTCTGCTCACCAAGGAGAGAGGTCTCAGGAGGAGCCAAACCCACCACCTCCCTACCTTGAACTTCCAGCCTTTAGAATGAGGAAAGAGATGTCTGTTTTTTGAGCCACTAGTCTGTGCTATTTTGTTCTGGCAGCCTGAACAGACCTGTACTCGACCCAACAGGACTTCCTCTCCACTCTGGACTTTCCTAATCTCTCCATTTTACCATTATTAAAACTTAAATGCTCTTGAATCCATCCCTACCTGCTTGTCTTACAGATGGGAAAGCCAGTGTCCAGTAAAGGAAAGTGATTCACTCACCATGATTCCTCCAGCCCTGCCTGGACTCTCTTTCTCCACCTTCCTTTTCTGACATCTCTGTTTTCTAGACACTCAGGTCTTGCAAGAGGCTTTTCAAATTGGTAAGATACTCAGAGGTGTTATTAGTTTAATATTCTCCACCTCCAAGGTAGCAGCTGCATTATTATAGGAACCTTCAATTTCTCAACACATAGATGCCTCCTTGGGTTCCTGGCATGTGGTAGATAGTCAGTAAATGATATTTGAATATGAATAGTGGTAGGCTAGAAGGTATGGGTTTGAAAAGGGGGTGGGGATGGATTTTGCTGAGAAGATGCTTTTAGCAGCCACATTTGTCATTAAAGCAAAGATGAGTCTGTAAAAAATGTATAATAGCAATTACATTTTGGAATTTTGTATATGAACATTTCTTAGGTCTCAGCCAACTATGATGCTTGGGGCTTGGAAAGGATGACTTCTATAGCTTATACACCAACCACACACACACACAATCACACACACACTTGCTCATTCACAATGCATGCCTGTGAAGATGGTCCCCTAAGCCCAGGCCTTCCTGACTCTAACTCTGAACTTGATCGGCACCTCATGCTTCAGAAGCATCTTGATTCTCCTAATGGAATTAGAAAGGACATCACACACGGGGGCCTGTTGTGGGGTGGGGGAAGGGGGGAGGGATAGCATTAGGAGATATACCTAATGTAAATGATGAGTTAATGGGTGCAGCACACCAACACGGCTCATGTATACATATGTAATAAACCTGCACGTTGTGCACATGTACCCTAGAACATAAAGTATAATAAAAAAAGAAAAAAAAAGTACACTTTAAAATAATAAAAATTTTAAATTAAAAAAATAAGAAAGGACATCACAACAGTTGAGCTCCAGGTGTTTGCATTTGCTGCCGGAGCCAAAATTCAGACGTTTATTTTTAAGTTTAATTTCTAGGACTCCCTAAACTTTCAGATGGACAGGACTAAAACCATCCTTTCTGGGAGAAAAGGTTATGATTTTAAGAAAGTTGCAAAGATCTCTACCTTGAGCTCCAGATCTGTATGTACACTTATCTACTACAGGTATACCTCATTTTATTGTGCTTGCTTTATTGAGCTTTGCAAATTTTTTTTTTTAAACAAATTGAATGCTTGTGGCAACCCTGTGCTGAGAAAGTTGATTGGCACTTTTTTCCATGAGCATGCGCTCACTTAATGTCTCTGTATCACATTTTGGTAATTCTGACAATATTTCAAATGCTTTCATGATGATTATATCTGTTACTGTGATCTGTGATAGGTCATCTTTGATGTTACTGTTATAATTGTTTTGGGGTGCCATGAACCACACTCGTATATGATGGAGAACTTAATCGATAAATGTTCTGTGTGTTCTCACTGCTCCATGTATCGGCCATTCTCCCATCTCTCTCCCTCTCCTTGGGCCTCCCTATTCCCTCACATACAACAGTATTGAAATTAGGCCAATCAATAACCCTACAATGGTCTCTAAACATTCAAGTGAAAGGAAGAGTCTCAGGTCTCTCACTTTAAATCAAAAGGTAGACATGAGTAAGCTTAGCGAGAAAGGCATGTCAAAAGCTGAGCTAGGCCTCTTGTACCTATTTTAGGGCAAGCTGTGATGGCAAAGGAAAAGTTCCTGAAGGAAATTAAAGGTACTACTCCAGTGAACACATGAATTATTTTTAAAAAAATGTGAAACAGCCTTATTGCTGATATGGAGAAAGATTTAGTGGTCTGGATAGAAGATCAAAGCAGTCACATCATTCCCTTAAACCAAAGCCTAATCTGGAACAAGGTCCTAATTTAATTCTATGAAGGCTCAGAGAGGTGAGAAAGCTGCAGAAGAGATGTTGGAAGATAGCAGAAATGTTGGAAGACAGCATAACATAAAAGTGCAAGATGAAACAGCAAGTATTGATGTAGAAGCTGTAGTAAGTTATCCAGAAGATCTAACTAAGGTAATTGATGAAGGTGGCTACACCAAACACCAGATTTTTTATCTAGACAAAACAACTCTATATTAGAAAATGATACTATCTAAGACTTCCCTAGCCAGAGAGAAGTCAATGCCTGGTTTCAAAGCTTCAAAGGACAGACAGACTCTCCTGTTAAAGGCTAATATAGCTGGTGACTTTAGGTAGATACCAATGCTCATTTAGCATTCTGATAATCCTAAAGCCCTTAAGAATTATGCTAAATCTACTCTGCCTATGCTCTTTAAATGGGGCAACAAACCCTGGATGACAGCACATCTGTTTACTGCATGGTTTGCTGAATCTTATTTATTTATTTATTTATTTAGGGATAGAGTCTTGCTCTGTCGCCCAGGCTGGAGTGCAGTGGCCAGATCTCAGCTCACTGCAAGCTCTGCCTCCTGGATTTATGCCATTCTCCTGCCTCAGCCTCCCGAGTAGCTGGTATTACAGGCGCCCGCCACCTCGCCTGGCTAGTTTTTTGTATTTTTTAGTAGAGACGGGGTTTCACCGTGTTAGCCAGGATGGTCTCGATCTCCTAACCTCGTGATCCGCCCGTCTTGACCTCCTAAAGTGGGATTACAGGCTTGAGCCATCACGCCCGGCCATGGTTTGCTGAATCTTTTAAGCCCACCATTGAGACCTACTGCCTAGAAAAAAGATTCCCTTTAAAATATTACTGCTCATTGACAATGTGCCTAGATGCCCAAAAGCTCTGATGGAGATGTGGAGGAGATGAATGTTGTTTTCATGCCTGCTACCACAATATCCATTCTGTAGCCTATGGATCGAGGAATCATTTTGACTTTCAAGTCCTATTATTTGGGAAATGTATTTCATAAGGCTATAGCTGCCATAGATAGTGATTTCTCTGATGAGCCTTGGCAAAGTACATTGAAAACCTTCTGGAAGGAATTCAGCATTCCAGATGCCATTAAGGTCATTTGTGATTCATGGGAGGAGGTCAAAATATCAAGATTAAAAGGAATTTAGAAGAAGTTGATTCCAACCCTCTTGAATGACTTTGGGGAGTTCAAGACTTTAATGGAGGAAGCAAATGCAGATATAGTAGAAATAACAAGAAAACTAGAATTAGAAGTGGAGCCTGAAGATGTGACTGAATTGCTTCAATCTCATGATCAAACTTGAGTACATGAGGGTTGCTGCAAATGGATGAAGAAAGAAATTTGTTTCTTGAAATGGAATCTACTCCTCATCAGGCTACGAAGATTGTTGAAATGACTAGAAACGATTTAGATTATTACATATACTTAGTTGATAAAGCAGTGGTAGGCTTTGAGAGGACTGACTTCAATTTTGAAAGAAATTCTACTGTGGCTAAAATGCTATCAAACAGCATGGCATGCTGCAGAAACATCTTCTGTAAAAGGAAGAGTCAATGGATGCAGAAACGTCCTCATCGTCTTATTTTCAGAAATTGTCCCAGTCACGGCATCCTTTAGCAACCACCACCCTAATCGATCAGCAGCCATCAACTTGGAGGCAGGATGCTCCAC
This sequence comes from Piliocolobus tephrosceles, assembly GCF_002776525.5. Classification (NCBI taxonomy): domain Eukaryota; kingdom Metazoa; phylum Chordata; class Mammalia; order Primates; family Cercopithecidae; genus Piliocolobus; species Piliocolobus tephrosceles. The sequence goes on along the minus strand of NC_045448.1, from coordinate 14,612,919 downwards.
CAGCAAAATGATTATGACACACTGCAGGTTCATATAATCACTAGTAATTTTTAGCACTAAATTATTTTTAAATTAAGGTATGGACATTTTTGAGACATAATGTTGCACACTTGAAAGAGTATACTGTAAAAAAAAACCCACAATATTTGGAAAGCTCAATATCTTTTATATGTACTGGTTAACAAAAAATATTATATGACTTTGTTGAGATATTCACTTTATTGTGGTGGTCTGGAACAGAGCCCTCAATATTTCCAAGGCGAGATGCATGTATTCATCTCACCTAGAATAAGTCACAGGAACAATATATTCCATAGGTGCAAAATTAACCTCAGCATCTTTCTGTTCAAACCTGCCCCAGGCCATATACAAATTATCCTGGAAATTGGTGCTTCCATCTCCCCAGTTGTCTTCTGTACCTTCCCTCCTCCATCTAAATGGTTCAGAGACTCTGACCGTAATTCTTCTTCTTGATACCTCTGTGCCATCCCTGTTCTTTCTGTCCTGGTTCAGGACAACTTCCCATCAATCACCACTCTGTCAACTCTGCCTCTCAACATTTCTCCTCCCCACACCTCCCCTGAATTTCCCACTGGGTCACTGAGAAAACTTCACTCCTAGTCCGCAACTTTAAACTTAGCCCTCTCTATACTTGTTTCCCACTGTAGCCATGGTGAGCTTTTTAAAACACCAATCTTGTCATGCTGTGGCCTTTGTAGGAAACACTTCAGGGGCTTCCTACTACCACTTGACCTCAGGGTCAAGTGCAGACTTGTCAATCTGGGCCCTAAGGCCATCAGGGACAAGACTAAGGACCACAACCTTCTCTATGGCATCAGGCTCTTTGCATCTGTGTTAATGGTCTAAACATGAAAATGATCCTGTTATAATTCTCCTGGCCTCTGTACAATCCCTTCTCTGCCTGCAGTACTTCTCTTTTTTCACTTAACATATTTTTATCCTTGAAAGGCTTAGCTCAAACCAAACATCTCCTTTCCTAACCCTTTTATGATATTATTCCTTCTTTGTGCTCTACTAACTCTACTCAGGTCAGATGGAGATCATGCACCAAGATCGAAACACCATTACATTGATTTTGTTTTGCATGGATTTCTTTCTTCTCCAGGGTGAGAATCTTGTTTTCATCCTCATATCAATGCTTAGTGCAGTGCCTGGCACAGAGTAGGTACTTGGTAATCTCTTACTGAATAAATAAAGCACAAGAAATTAGGAAGTGCAAGTGGAGGTTATAATGTTGATAAAATGACTTCAGGATAGATAATAGGGTTGAAAACCTAAGACCTGCCTTCCAGAGAGGGAACCTCCTACTCTTTTATTCACAAGTTCACAAAGACTGGGGCACCCACCCTTCTCAGAAGGAAGGGGCTGGAACTTGAATGCTTCAAGTTAAAAACAAGGGGTCTCTTTGGGAGGCCTGAGCTGCATTTGTCCCAAACAACTGGTTTATTTAGAAGATGTTATATCTGACAGGGTCACAAAGTTGTGGACAGGTGGGGGGAAAGAAATTGAGTGCCTTTACCTAGAATGTGAACTTTCCAGCTCCAAACCCTGCCTACTTATGGAGCTGCTGTTCTCCCTAAGTATGTGCATTTTGGACTCAGGGCTACTTTTACTACATTGGTGTTTTCCTGTAAAATGAAAGAGATACATTGCAAGCGGCCATTCCTTATCCAGGCAGCCACAGAAATGCCTCAGGGCATGTGACTCGGGGGAGCTGAGCAATGTTTAGTCTCCTGGTGTCCCCACTATATAACCATGCATGAAAGCCCAGTTTTGACCCTCCATGTGGCAGGCAGACTCTAAGGGGACCCTCAATAATCTCTGCTTCCTGGTATTCACATCTTCTAATTCATACCTTCTTATCTGCTCCTTTTGACTTGCTTCTAACCAATAGAGTATGGCAAAGGTAATGGATGGCACTTCTGTGATTAGGTTGTTACAAAAGTTTGTGACTTCCATCTTGCTTGCAGACCCTCTCTCTAGCTGGCTTTGATGAAGTGAACTTCCATGTTGATGAGGCCCACCTGGCAGTGAAATGAGGATGGACTCTGGCCAACAGTCAGGAATAAACCAAGACTTTCAGTCCAAAACCCTGTGAAGAACTGAATTGTACCAACAACCTTGTGAGTGAGCTTGGCAGCAGATTCTTCCCCAACCAGGCCTTCAGATGAGACCCTAGCCATGGCCAACGCTGTGATTGTAGCCTCATGAGAAATTGTAAAGCCGAATTCCTGACCTGAAACAACCATGAGACAACAAATGTGTGTGTTTTAAGCTGCTACATTTTGAGGAATTATAAAATGTAGCAATGGATAGCTAATACATTCATTTAAAATTTTCTGACCGTTTCCATGTAGGTAAAAGCCATGGGCCTTCTCACGCTTGGTCCAGCTAGCACATGACTTCTTTCCAGCAGGCATCTAAAAAAGCACATGTGTTGTTTATGCTTTGAAATGTTATTCATGGATGACAAGGAAGGAAGATGTTACAATCTGGCCCACCTTATGGACAGGGAGTTGAGAATAGGCCTGGGAACAGAACAAACATTGTGCATGTGATGCACTGTCTGCTTTGCTGAGACAACTGGAAAGAAGATAACCTCAGACTCTGAGATGGTAGACTTAGCCATATCTGAATACATGATGCATCTTCTGAGACAACAGGGAAGAGTCAATAAATTATCAAACAGGGCTTAGCAGCGAGCCATTACACAGTGGTCCATCTGCTGTGCAAGATTGCTGTGCAACATTACAGTAGTTACAGTGAGAAAAATCACTTTTCACCTTTGATATATACTATCATTCATATACATATATATATTACTGAAAGCAATCTAAGCATGATATTTAGCTATGCTACAAAACAGACTGTCAGCAGGATATAACTTAGATGCGATATGCGTTATCTTGGTACTGACAAGTAGCTCTCTGATTTTTTAAAGGAAAATAAAAAAGAAAAGAAAACAATGAAAATTTCCTGCACAGCTGCAGTATACTTATTTAAAAGCCTTAAAAAATTCACAGAATGTTCTTGCCTTATATTGTATTGCATCCTGAGGAGTGTTAGTCCTTTATGTTGCTTTACTAGAATGTTGGTGATAGATGGGGCTTAGGGATCTTCTAATTGAGGCTTATTTTACAGATGGGGAACCAAGGTCAGAGAGATGCCTGGATTTGCTCTGTATTATAAATCAGGTTAGCAGCAGAGAGGAAACACATTAAAGTCCAGGCTTACTCTGAAGCATCTTGATTTAATCCGTATGACAACCTGATAGTATTACCATTATCCCATTTTAAAGATGAAAAAAACATCTCAGAGAGGTTAATATATTAGTTCGTTTTCATGCTGCTGATAAAGACATACCTGAGACTGGGCAATTTACAAAAGAAAGAGTTTTATTGGACTTACAGTTCCATGTGGCTGGGGAGGCCTCACAATCATGGTGGAAGGCAAGGAAGAGCAAGTCACATTTTATGTGGATGGCTGCAGGCAAAGAGAGCTTGTGCAGGGTAACTTCCCTTTTTAAAACCATCAAATCTCATGAAACTCATTCATTATAATGGGAACAGCACAGGAAAAACCCAACCCCATGATTCAATCATATCCCACTGGGTCCCTCCCACAACACATGGGAATTATGGGAGCTACAAGATGAGATTTGGGTGGGGACACAGAGCCAAAACATATTCTATCCCTGTCCCCTCCCAAATCTCAGGTCTTCACATTTCAAAGTCAATCATGCTTTCTTAACAGTCCCCCAAAGTATCAACTCATTTCAGCATTAACTCAAAAGTCCACAGTTCAAAGTCTCATCTGAGACAAGGCAAATCCCTTGCCTCTATGAGCCTGTGAAATCAAAAGCAAGTTAGTTACTTCCTAGATACAGTGGGGGTACAGGCATTGGGTAAATGCAGCCATTCCAAATAGGAGAAATTGGCCAAGACAAAGGGGCAACAGGCCCCATGCAAGTCCAAAATCCAGCAGCATAGTCAAATCTTAAAGCTCCAAAATGATCTCCCTTGACTCTCTGTCTCACATCCAGGTCATGCTGATGCAAGAAGGAGGTTCCCATAGTCGTGGGAAGCTCCACTCCTGTGGTTTGACAGGGTACATCCTCCTTCTCAGCTGCCTTCACTTGCTGGCTTTGAATGTCTGTAGCTTTTCCAGGTGCATGGTGCAAGCTGTTAGTGGATGTACCATTCTGGGGTCTGGAGGATGGTGGCCCTCTTATCACAGCTCCTCTAGATGGTATCCCAGTAGGGACTCTGTGTGTGGGCTCCCACCCAACATTTTCCTTCTGCACTGCCCTAGCAGAGGTTCTCCATGAGGACCCTGCCCCGACGGCAAACTTCTGCCTGGGCATCCTGGTGTTTCCATACAATTTCTGAAATCTAAGTGGAAGTTCTCAAACCTCAGTTCTTGACTTCTGTGCACTTGCAAGTTCAACACCACGTGGAAGCTGCCAAAGCTTGAGGCTTCCACCATCTGAAGTCACAGCCTGAGCTCTGTGTTGTCCCCTTTCAGCCATAGCTGGAACAGCTGGGATGCAGAGCACCAAGTCCCTAGGCTGCACACAGCATGGGCATCCTAGGCCCAAGAAATCATTTTTTCCTCCTAGGCTTCTGGGCCTATAATGGGAGGGCCTACTGTGAAGACATCCGACATGCCCTGGAGACATTTTCCCCATTGTCTTGGGGTTTAACATTCGGATCCTTGTTACTTATGCAAATTTCTGCAGCAAGCTTGGATTTCTCCCCAGAAAATGGGATTTTCTTTTCTATCACATTGTCAGGTTGCAAATTTTCCAGACTTTTATGCTCTACTTCCCTTATGAAACTGAATGCCTTTAACAGCACCCAGGTCAAATCTTGAATGCTTTGCTGCTCAGAAATTTCTTCTGCCAGATACCCTAAATCATCTCTCTCAAGTTCAAAGTTACACAGATCTCTAGGGCCGGGGCAAAATACCACCAGCCTTTTTGCTAAAACATAACAAGAGACACTTTAGCTGCAGTTCCCCGCAAGTTCCTCATCTCCTTCTGAGACTACCTCAGCTTGGACCTTATTTTCCATGTCACTATCAGCATTTTTGTCAAAGCCATTCAACAAGTCTTTAAAAAGTTCAAAACTTTCCCACATTTTCCTGTCTTCCTATGAACCCTTCAATCTGTTCCAACTTCTGCCTGTTATCCAGTTCCAAAGTCACTTTCACATTTTTGGGTATCTTTTCAGCAGGGGCCCAATCTGCTGGTACCAATTTACTATATTAGTCCATTTTCATGCTGCTGATAAAGACACACATGAGAGGGCAATTTGCAAAAGAAAGAGGTTTATTGGACTTACAGTTCCACATGGCTGGGGAGGCCTCACAATCATGGCGGTAGGCAAGGAGAAGCAAGTCACATCTTATGCGGATGGCAGTAGGCAAAGAGAGGACTTGTGCAGAGAAACTCCCATTTTTAAAACCATCAGAGGCCAGGCACGGTGGCTTATGTGTGTAATCCCAACGCTTTCGGAGGCTGAGGTGGGCAGATCATGAGGTCAGGAGTTTGAGATCAACCTGGCCAATGTGGTGAAACCCCATCTCTACTAAAAATACAAAATAAGGTGGGCGTGGTGGCAGGTGCCTGTAGTCCCAGCTACTTGGGAGACTGAGGCAGGAGAATTGCTTGAACCCGGGAGACAGAGGTTGCAGTGAGCCAAGATTACACCACTGTACTCCAGCCTGGGCTACAGAACAAGACTCTGTCTCAAAAAACAAAAAATAAAAAGCCCATCAGATCTTGTGTGACCCATTCACTATTATGAGAATAGCATGGGAAAGACCCAATCCCGTGTGTCAGTCATCTCCCACTGGGTCCCTCCCACAACAAGCGAGAATTATGGGAGCTACAAGATGAGGTTTGGGTGGGGACATGCAGCTAAACCAAATCAGTTAAATAACTTGTGCCAGGTCACACAGCTCATAAGGGAGAAACAGAGCCTGGATTCAAATGCAGCTGTTCCTGACCTCAGGTCCTCAGCCTTTAACCATTAGCCATACTGTTTTTCAGCACCGAGCTCCTAATTTTGGTTAGACTCTTTCTGAAGGACCCAGTCATAAAGGTAATAATATCTTTCACCAGTAAACTTTGATAGTAAGCTAAGCATCTAAAAAAGCAGAAAAGAAAGCAATTTAACCAATCACCTGTATCTGCTGTCTCCATTATTGTCCCTCCGGGGCCAGTTCCATTGCTCACTGGAAGCCTTGACGCTCTTCCTCATTTCCAACCTGCATCCACGTGGATGACTCTGTATCAGTAAGCTTTTGCTGCATAACAAATACCATAAAAAACTCAGTGGCTTAAAACACAGACCATTGAATAGGGAGTGTGTAAAGAGAAAGAAGCCCATTAGGTGGAGAATAAAACTTCCTTGACTTCCAGATGTCTAATCCCAATTACTTATTAGGTATCTCCAATTCAACCTACAAACTTTTTGTACTCAGTCTTTTCTACTCTGTGTGCCCAATATAAACACATGATCATCTCCTTAAAATATGTACCTTCTGAATCCCTTATCTCAGGGAAGTTACCATCACACAGACTTTCCCCCAAACCAGAAACCCCAGAGACGTCTGGATTTCTCTTTCACATTCACTGTGTCTTTCAGCAACAGGCTACAATTAAGACTCAGTATTTTGAGTTCTTGACATCTCATAAAATCAGGTGGTCCTGGAATGACCTAGTCACAAGTTCCCCTTCCCAATCTGTTCCTGGAAATAAGGTCCCCTAACTGAACACTGCTCCTTGACAAGGGGCCAGGCACAGTTTCTGCTTATCCCTAAGTGGTGGGTTTCAGTTCTCTGCCAGTCCATGGAATTAAACAAGCCAATCACATCCTTCTTCAGAAGCCAGAGGACACCCATTCTCTTGATATTATAAAATCCTGCCTCTCACAGCCCCTACTGGTGCAGTGTCTTCCCAAGGGCAACCCCCATGTGGCCCTGTGGGGTGTGCCTGGGCTGCAAATATATGTGATTAATAAGCTGTTGTCAGTCTTATCTATCCAGTGTTGAGTGTGGTGTGTGATATGGTTTGGCTGTGTCCCCACCCAAATCTCATCTTGAATTGTAGCTCCCATAATTCTCATGTGTAGTGGGAGGGACCCAGTGGGAGATAATTGAATAATGGGGGTGGTTTCCCCTATACTGTTCTCATGGTAGTGAATAAGTCTCATGAGATCTGATCATTTGATAAGGGGTTTCCCCTTTTGCTTGGCTTTTATTCTGTCTTGCCTGCTGCCATGTAAGATGTGCCTTTTTCCTTCTGCCATGATTGTGAGGCCTCTCCAGCCAATGTGGAACTGTGAGTCCATTAAACTTCTTTATTTATAAATCACCCAGTCTCAGGTATGTCTTTCATCAACAGGATGAAAACAGACTAATACAGTGTGTCTGGCTATTTCCATAAGGCTAGGATTGAAATCCCTTCCTCACCAATAGGGTGAATAGGAGGTAATTAAAATACAGATCTTTGGTGTCTTTCTTCTAAACACTGCTTATATCTCTGTTCTCTTTCCCATTCACATGGCCACGACCTTTTTTCTGGCCCTCATCACTTTTCATGAGATCATTACTGTAACTTCCCAGCTGGTTCTGTTTCCCCCTGCCTGATGCCCTTTGCCCCACCATCCACATTGCTGCCAGGTTATCTTTCCAAAACACAAATCTGAACACATTCCTTCTTTGCTTAAAATTCATTAATGGCTTCCTATAACTTTCAGGGTAGAGATGAAATATCTCAGTTAGTTTAGCTTCCAGAGCTTTGCCTGGTCTGGGTTTAGCTTTCCATTCTAGCCTTGTCTGCCACTCCACCACCTACACATTTTACCTGTGCTTTCTCACCTCACCTTTAGGCCTTTCTGATTTCAGGCATGTGCTCCTTGTGGTCAAGGTCCTTTCCTTCTCTACCTAACTCTTCCTAATCCTTAATGACTTCTGTCTTGAGATACTCCTAGAGGAAGCCCTCCTGATTATCTCTCAGTGGTTAGTGGCATCAAGCTCTGAACTCCAACTGCTCTCCATGCTTAAGTCTGCTGTAGCATAGGCCTGTGGTCTGCGTTTATCTGTCCTTCTCTTTTATTTGTCCTTTTTTTCCAACAACTTCTAAATATTAATGCAGATTGTAGCCCCTGGCACACAGAAGTCATTCAATAAATATTTGTGAATAATGAGTGGATGAAAGTTAAATAAAGTTCCAATGTGGATGTGTGGCTTGTTTTCATTCTCATGAATGAGATACAGCTTCTTATAAATGGGTTTTGTAAAAGGTTTAATGTTCTTTCAACTTTCTTCTCTATCATTTCATGTTCCTATTAACCTGATTTCCAAAGAAACTTTCTATTTTAAGAACATAAATTCATATGGGCAGGAAATGAGAAACTGCTCTTTGAAATGCTCTTGGGAAATTTCAGTCCATGGCTTGTGTTGTTTAAAATAAAGTAGCTACAAACCAGGATATAGAATAGGAGGCAAAATAAAACCTTGGCCTATAACATTATTTGAGGTAAAAATTCCCTTGTAACAAATGAAAACTATAGGGCCTCTAAATTGACTTGCTAAAGGGATTTCTTTCTTTCTTCTTCTTCTTCTTCTTTTTTTTTAAATGAATGCATGGTGAGAAATTTCAAAACATACCTAGAGAAACTGGGACTGACAGAGGAAGGATTCCCAGTGTCTGAAGTGACTAAGCACATGGGAAAAGAGATCTAAAGTAGAAAAGTCAGGAGAAGGCATCAAGCACATTTGTGCTCAACCTTCCTTTTCCCTTCTCAGCCCTTGGGTCATTTTGCATGGCAGTGGCTTGATGGGAAACTTCGTTTCTGTGTTTTTTTTTGTTTTGTTTTGTTTTTCCTCTCTTGTATATGTTGGAGGCAAATTTTCCCAACTGGAATAGTTAGTACTTTGAGGTGAGGTAATGAAGGGTGAAATTTGGGGTTAGGATTTTCTATAATTAATGACATTTATTAGTGCTGCTTGGGTAAAGCCCAGGTTTTAGTGAATTCTTGTTAATTTGATAAATAATGAAAAAACTACTATGGACAGACACCTTTCTAAGCACTTTTCAAATACGGTCATGTGCCACCTAGCAATGTTTTGGTTAACGACAGACTGCATAGACAACAGTGATCTTGTAATATTTTAATACCACATTTTTACTGTACCTTTTCTATGTTTAGATATGTTTCAATACAGAAATACTGTCTATTGTGTTATAATTGCCTACAGTATTAGCACGGTAACATGCTGTACAGGTTTGAAGACTAGAAGCAGTAGGCTCTACCATAGAGTCCAGACACGTAGTAGGCCACACTACCTAGGCTTGTGAAGTGCACTGTATGATATTCACACAACAATGACTTGTCTAATGATACATTTCTCAGAACATAGCCCTATTGTTAAGTGACACATCCCTGTAATATATTAATTTAACCCTTATATTTAACCCAATCCTATATATTAGGTAGTATAGTTGTCCCTATTTTTTACAGATAGGGAAGCCGAGGTTAAGAGAAGTTAAGCAACTTGTTCAGGGACACACAGCTAGGACGCTACACAGCTGGGATTTGAGCCAGATAGCCTGGCTTTAGAATTTTATGCTTAACCATTACACCAGGGAAGGAAATTTCATTGCATGTTTACTCAGTGTTAACTATTGGGATTTTAGTCACTTTCTTTAATCTTGACAACAAATGGGTGACATCTTACTCCTATTTTATAGTAGAAGAAACTATGGCTCAGAGATTGTAGAAGACAGTTGTCAGTGGCAGATCTGGGCTGTGATCCTAGGTGTGCCTCACTTTAAAACCTATACATTATCCTGTACTGCCACTGGGTAATAGCCTCATGCCCCTCTCTCAGGGAGAGTCACTTCTTTCCAGCAAGGTGTAAGGAATAATAGCATCCAGGATGTATTCATGCCACCTCAATTGATCCTCATGGATTCCTGAGTCAGAAAGTGGAAGTATCACTCTCCAGTCTCATAGGGGAGAAAATGAGTTAAATGGGGGAGTAATTTGTTCAAGGTCAAACAGCCTGGAGAGAAAAACAAATGCACATTTTCTGACTTTAAGACTAGTGCAATTTCCACTTTTTCGCAGTTCCTTCAGAGTTGTTGAGTGACAGTTAAGTTGAGTGATCTTGAAAAGCTGGTAGATGGTTTGAAAATTTGCTTTCGATAACATCTTGAAAGCTAAATTTGAGGGGAAGGTTCAGAAAGGTAACTTTGAGTTTCTTTGTTCAAAGGAAGGAACAGAGAGACAAGTTTTCAAATCCTCAAGTGATTGACTTGGGAAAGAGAAGTTGATTTTGCTAAACTTTTCTGAAGTTGTAATGCAGCCAAGTCATTCTGGGTAATGCACTAACTTGAGACTCCTCTCACCCTGCTTCCTGCTGTGTGGGTAAATTAGCAAAGAGTATTGGAATTTTGATATTCTGATTCTTCACTATCCCCAGTATAATTTTGAAGGCTCTTATTTTGAAAGCCTGCCTTCTCAAATGATAATAAACAGTTTAGCCCCACTGAAAACAAATCCAATTAAATTGGCTGTAGAGCCATAAATTAAAAAATGTGGGGAAAATCAGAAGTTAAATCCTTGGGCGCAAATCCTAGCCACTATAAATCAAGTTGGTGGCTCCAAATGTCAGCCTCAAATCTGTCCAACCATGAAACTCAAAATCAAGTGAAAGCCTTGGTGCAGGGCTTTTGTGGCATTGCCTGCACCAGGCACCTCTCAGTATTGTCTCCCAACTACCACTTCTCTCCTTAGCTCAGAGTCAGAAAACCTGGGCATGGCCTGGCTGAGGGACCTTGGTTCTAAGATGGCCAGACAGGTTGACGCTGAAAAAGAAACTCTCTTCTGCCACAGTAGGATAGACTTGTGTCATAGACTCATAGGGCAAGATGGAAGCTTAGGGTAGTGCAGACTCCTTATTCTATGCAAGAGCTTGAGGCTCAGAGCAGAAAAAGGAGAGCTGGATTTGAATTATGTTTCATCCTTACCCAGTGGAGTGACTTTGGGCAACTGGTCCTCTTTGCACCTCGGTTTTCACAGCCCCTTTCAAGCAGTCATGTTCTTTGATTTCCCATCCTCTCTACCTTTGCAGAAACCTTTTAAATCAAGCCATTTTCTCTCTTGGCGAACAGCTAAGCACGTGTAATTATTCTGTTCTTTTTATGAACCTCAGGTGAAACCCAAAATCTCATACACAAATGAACCTAGAACTCTCCCCACTAAACTGATTACCTGTGGAGATGAAAGTCTCCAGGGCAACCGAGTCTGAGAAAGCTAGCAGAGCAAGTCTCAGGCAAATGCACCTGTTTTTAATTAGCAGGAACAACAACAATCCTGCCAGCAACAGACAGCCCAAGAGCATCAATTTTGGAATAAGTTAACCCTTTAGTGCTTCCTACTTCAAAAGGCTTGGGGGAAGCAAGCTCAACTGGGCTGTCCCCACAGCTGCTGCGGGACATGTGGGTGCCACTGGCCCTCATCTTCCTTCTGGCACCTCGCCCTGCCCATTGTTGTTCTTACCCAGTGGGCAATCTTGTCACAAGCCTCTTGCTGAGAAAGTCCCACCCAGGGTGGGAAACTTAATTCCCACCCTGGCACATTATTTTATCACCATGCACTGCCCTGGTTCATCATTTACAAGCATGGCTTGCATCATTTTCACAATTTTTCCTACAACAGCATGTGAGACGATAAAACTACCCTAATTTTTACAGGCAAAGAATCATGAGATTCTGGTAGGTCAAGGATTTGAGCTCACAAATGAGTTGTAATATCAAACCCAGTTCTCATTCACAGACCTGCTTCTGGACCGTCTGGCAACTCCTCCATCATTTTATAGCAGGTGCCTCTGGTTGACAGACATGCAAATGTTCTGGTTTTGTTCCAGTGCAGGTATGTGGGAAGTCATTTTTTTTTTTTTTTTGATAAACTCACCCCCAGGCTTAGTGATTCTCTTTTCTAGCCACAATTTAGAATCATTTGGGGGAATGTATAAAAAGAGATGGGTCAGACTCCATCTGAGACGAATTTAGGAATCTCTGGGAGTGGGCTGCAATTCTGGATCTTTCTACAATTCCCTAGGGGGTTCTAACACAAAGCCATGGCTCAGAGGGACTCTGAAGACCCTTCCAGCTCTGAGCAGCTATAATTTTTGAGGTGAGGGAGGAACACTGGCATCAGCATGTTGAGTGGGACAGTGGTCTGGGGCTGATTTCATCTTCAGAGCAGTTGGCCGACTCACAAAAATGCTCTTTCCTTTTGGACTCCTTGTTGGCCTGTTGCCCTGTTCCCTTAGCTTGTGTTCATCTAATCCATCAGCATGGAAATTAAGCCATGATTATGGAAATTGTCACATGTTCCTTTTCTTTCTAGTAATACTCCTGGCATTTTACATCAAGAAGGAACTGCAGGGCAAGACCTATGCAGGGATGCCTGTCTCTTTTTAAGGCCAGGGAACCTAAGAATACAATGAAAGTTAAGCAAGCCCTCTCCAGGTAAAAAAAAACATACTAGTATCTGTATGGACACATGGATTTTGCATATAGCTTTTAGGGCTCTCAGAAGCTCGGATGCTTTTCCGTACTTTCAAGGATAGCCATTCCTATACTTTAATAATGGGAGTCACCCACAGAGTTTCTGATTCAAGTCCAGGGTGGGCCTAATGCTTTGCATTTCTAATGAGTTTCCAGGTGATGCTGATTAGGAGAGGATACTTGGAGAACTGCTGCTGTGGGACAAAAATAATCAAAAGACAAAAGCCTCTTGTTTTGTCTCCCACTCCGGTTTCATAGATAAGTGGGTTCAGGTACAGAAAGTCCTCACACAGCAAGTTCATGGCAGAACTGATAAAGTTAAGTCCTTTCCAGTCCAATTAGATCCAACTCCATTCACCAGCTACAAGCAAGGTGAATGAGACAAGGTCCCTGCCACCGACTTAAAAATACATAAATGATAAGGCTGAAAGCCAGAATGTGATTATTGTCAAAAGAAATAGTCAAGGAAATATCTTCATAATTTTGGCCACGGTGGAGGGAGGCACTCGGGAAGAAGTTGCCAGAAGTCATTGCATTCAAGCCTTGTCTAGAAGGAAGCTTGAAAGGTAGGAAAAGAACTATTTGCCATTGAACATCTGCTCTGTGTCTCTGGATGGTGCTCGCTGCTTCATATAGATTTTGCTATTTAGCCGCATTGACTTCTCACAACAGTGGAGTGATGCACCAAAGAGGAAATCAGATGCTGTGCTCTCTCTGGTGTTGCGTCATGTGTGTAGAAAAAAGCCTTGTGCTGTTTTGCCCTGGGTTTGTATTTATGTGAAGATGTGCTTCCTTCAGACGCAGTGAAGTGCTTGAGTAAGTGTGTTGCCAGAGCTCCCATCTTCCAAACAGAAGACACCATTTCATTAGATAAGCCTCTGTGGTGGAGCAGGATGAACTAATTACCAGGGTAACAGCTGGGGACTGCAATGGCAGGAGGCTGGTCCAAGTGGAGACTCTACTCTCTCACTAGAGGCCAGTAGAGGGAGTAAATCCTTTCTACCCCACAGCAGCCAGGGCACTAGTCGGCCAAAGATAGTGGTGAAGAAACTCAGGAAGCAAATGCATTGGGTACAAGGCTGACATTTTAATTTCATTCACGGGAAGTTGGTGACAGGCACGGACACCTGCCTCTCAGGAGGTGTAAGAAGCATAGCCTCTGCTTGAGGGATTCAACTCGAAGTCATTTGACAGTAGGTTTGAGGGAGAGAGGACAGGAAGCAGAGTGGAATAGAGGAAACAGACCAAACTTAGGCTGTGTCTCTTGTCATCAATATTAAATAATGGGCACCCTCGACTTTGTCTTCCCAGATTTTGCCAGAAAAAATTATTCTGTGCCTCTCTTAGGGGTTTTCTCCATGTTGAGGACTGAGCTTGGCATCACAACATCGGAAAAATCGGGGAATAATGGAGAAAGCACTGAGCCCTGAGAGCCAGGCCACTGGGTCTAGTTCTGCCCCAGATTTTGGTGGGACATTGGGCAGCCCATGCCACCCCCAGGGCTTCTGCCCCTGTCGAGTTATCCCTGAGAGCTTTAGGACTCTAGAATTCCACAATTCTCTAAGGCAGAGCAAGGCGGCCTGGGTAGGAGCAATAGAGAGTAAAGGTGGGTTCCCAGGAACAGCGTGTGTCTTTGAATTCAGGTTCACATTACAGTTAGAGGCAGCCTTTGTGTGCCTTCAGTAGCTGAGCCAGTGCATTCATTCAATTAGAAAGAGAACAGACTGCGGGGTCAATGAGATGTGAGTGTGAATCCTGGCTCTGCCACTTATGAGCAGGCTATTTGATCTTGCTTATCTTTCTTTTGCTCACCTGTAAGAGGAGAAGCCTGCAAAATAGAGATAATAAGCACCTACTGTTTAGAGTTACTTTTAGAATTAGATGAAACAGGTAGACACAAATTGCACACAGTGCCTGCGAGAATACCAGGTGTTCAATTAAGGGTAGGTACTGCTGTGGCGGTGGCGGCTGCTGCTACTATTAGTACTACTACTACTAGTAGTGCTGCTACTACTACTAATACTACTACTACTACTACTACTACTACTGCTGCTGCTGCTATTACTACTTCTTCTGCTGCTGCTGCAGCTACCACTGCTACTGCTTACCACTGCTGGAGTGCCTACTGTGTTTCAGAAATTGAATTAGGGAGTGGGAATAAAATGATGTGTTAGAAATATTCCTTGCTCTTGGGAAGCTCCCGATTTGATAATACTGTACAGACAAGCATACTCATCAGTGTATACAGCTGACTGTGACACAGCCCATCATATTGAGACAAAGAAAGTGCACTGAGAGTTTACAGCTAGAAGGTGTTATTGAATGGGGCATCGGACAAGCCTCCTTGGGGAAGTTGCCTTTAAGGCTCGATTGGATTTGCATAATAAAGGCTTTGTAAAGAAGAGGCAACCCACCTGTTCAGCAACCACCCTCTATTCTTACCTCCCTGAACACACATGAGTCACATGTAGCCTGCAATGCTTTCATTAGGATGAATCTTATTTTGATCTTCCCGGATTACAAACACTTCAAACAGGTCACTTTTCTCACATGGCATTCAGTTCAAAACACATGAAGGAGGCAGATAAATAGGTCATCGGCATTTGACAGATCTTGTTTATTTTTCTGTTGGCCAGGCTATTTGGCCAGGTTACTTATTCCCTGAGGAGTCCACAGAGAGCAAGACAAGCGCACGAGAGAGAGTTGGGTTGTTGGCCCAAGTCTCCTGCAGCCGCCGAGCAGGACAGCTGGGCACAGGAGGCACTGAAAAGCACGTAGTTCTCTGCTCTGGTTTTATAGTTCCATGTCTGGGGTCTTCAGCAATCTACTTTTGGAGTCTTCACTTCGTTCGTTCGTCCGTCCATTTGTTTATTCAACAAACATTTACTGAGCACTCACTGGAGTTACTCCATTAATAGGTTGTGCACTGTGACGGTTAATATTAGATGTCAACTTGATTGGATTGAAAGATGTCTAGATGGCTGGGAAAGTGTTGTTTCTGGGTGTGTCTGTGAAGATGTTGCCGGAGGAGATAGACATTTGAGTCTGTGAAATGGGAGAGGAATACCCACCTTCAGTGTGGGTGGGTACCATCCAATCTGCTGTCAGTATGCCCGTAACAGAGCATAAGCACCTACTGTGTAGTAACTTTTAGGATTAGATGAAATACGTAGACACAAATTGTGCACAGTGCCTGCCAGAATAGCAGGTGTTCAATTCAGTGTCCACAGCTGATTGTGACACAGCCTGTCATACTGAGTTACAGCTGACTGTCACACAGCCTATCAGCCTGTCGTACTGGAGGAAGGTGGGATAAGCCGGTTTGCTGAGTCTTCCAGCCTCCATCTTTCTCCGGTGCTGGTTGCTTCCTGCCCTGGGACGTCCCACTCTAGGTTCTTCCGCCCTTGGACTCTTGGACTTACATCAGTGGTTTGCCAGGGGCTCTAGGGCCTTGGGCCACAGACTGAAGGCTGCACTGTCGACTCTCCTGCTTTTGAGGTTTTTGGACTCAGACTGAGCCATTACTGGCTTCCTTCTTCCTCAGCTTGCAGACGGCGTGTGGTAGAACTTCGACCTTGTGATCCTGTGAGCCAGTTCTCTCTAATAAACTCCCTCTCATATGTACATTTATCCTATTAGTTCTGTTTCTCTGCAGAACCCTAATACACACCCCTTGCCCTCTTGGGGCTGGTGGTCTAGATGGAAAAGAAAAATACAGATAATTATAAAACTTGAAAACACAAAATGAGAAATGCCCCCGTTTCTCTGAGTGTCCAGAAGGGAGCGCCTTGCCCAACCCAATGGGGTAGTGGATGGAGGGCGCTCGAGGCCGCCCCCTGCAGGTGGTAACCGGCACTTCTCCTGCGTCTCCTCTTTCCATTGCCCTCTGCCTTGCTGGGCACGCCTCCCCGCTCCTTCAGACCCTGTTGTGTCTAACATCCCATCAAGTGTGACGGGGGGATGCGGGGACAGGCATGCTTCTCCCCTGAACTTCGATTTTCTCAGCTTTAAAAAGGCAATGTTGAGCTCCGGTGTTGACTTTTGCTCCCCGATTCCTTTGAAACCATGATTTTGATCATTATTCGGCTCCTGTGAAAACAGCTGTGTGATTTTTGTACTAATGTGAAAGTTTTCCTCAAAATGTCTCGTTTCAGTCCTTGTGAGAAGCTGGTTCTGGGGATAGTGATACTGCCAATGTGGCTTTAAGATTCTCCTCCACCCCTTATTGTTTTCTTTTCATGCATTTCAATGAAAGACCAATGACAGGTACTCCTTCAAAGTGATGGGAGTAACATGGGAGCAGCTTTTCCTAAAGTGCTGGGCCAGGTCCACTTTGTCACCTGGGGGTGTCTTCTGAACACACAAGGCTGTTATCAACACTCTTGGAAAATACTTTATATGTATTTTTCATTTGACTTTACCAATTTCTGGCTTTTATTTTCAATATATATTTTTTTTTTTGCAAAGCTTATTTCACAAATTTTAAAAAGTCTGGATGTAGCATGTAGAGATCCTGTGACATTCAGAAGATGCCGATATTGACTGAATTTAACCATCTTCTGCAGATGGAATTGCTTGTACCGTCATTAAAAGGCTTGGCCACCACTAGAAAATGGGTTGCAAAATATTGTGGTTGGCCCTTACGTGCTAGGACACCCTGGAGAGGCCAAGACACTGTATGTAGAAGGTCTTGGTTTGTTCTCTTATTCATGTAATCATTTTTTTTTTTTTTTTTAACATCAAAGCTTCTTGCCACAAACTGCCTTTCACTGGGATGGGTCTTTGTCATTGGTTCAAACTGTGCCTTTGCCGTCTCTCTTCTTTTTGCCTAGCTTTTATCATGGGTTTACCCATGTGACTGCCTATTCCCTGGTCCCCTGACAGAATATTCTGACTTTGTTTATTTTCCTCAGAATGGCCAATGTGCTCTAATAATAACTATTTGTGTGGGTTTTGTTGGAACCCCTTCCTCTCAGACTTTCCGGCTTTGAGATTCTGTGTATTTGATTAATTACCTACCAATTCCAGTCTGGATTACCTCCTTATAAACTTGTTACCATTCTTCTATACTCCTTTCTTTTTCCCAACCTCCCAGAAGCTCAAGTTTCAGTATTGTGTTGATGATTACAATTTTGATTAGTGAGTAGGTCTCATTGCCAATGAGCAAAATTCCCAGGCTGACATTTAAGTCGGAAAGCAATGCTTCAGACCATCTCCCTGGCCATTTTCCAATGTTTGCACAGATATTCTACACATGGGTCTACATATACATAGCTTCTCTCTGTGTGTGTCTCTCTGTTTTTCTCTCTCCTTCTCTCCTTCCTCTTACAGGAAATATTAGACATAAAAATGTGAGGGTTAGGCCAGGTGCAGTGGTGCACATCTGTAATCTAAGCACTTTGGGAGGCTGAGGAGGGTGGATCACTTGAGGCCAGGAGTTGGAGAACAGCCTGGCCAACAAGGTGAAACCCCATCTCTACTAAAAATACAAAAATTAGCTGAGTATGGTGGCACATGCCTGCAATCCCAGCTACTTGGGAGGCTGAGGCAGGAGAACCACTTGAACCCAGGAGGCAGAGGTTGCAGTGAGCTGAGATCGTGCCACTGCACTCCAGCCTGGGTGACAGAGTGAGACCCTGTCTCAAAAAAAAAAGAGAAAATGTGAGAGTTAGAAGGGAAAAAGGAATGATTACTACACTAACTAAGCACTCCCATTTTACAGAAGAAAGAAGAAAATTCAGGAAGCTTGGGAGGTAGTCACAAGACAGTTTGAGTGACTCATAAAAGCTCAGTGGGGCATTTTCTGGTGAGAGGCTGTTATCACAAGAGGACAGCCAGATTCCACGGGTGTTTCCAAGCATGTCACTGCTGTTCCCAGCATGTGCTTTCTTGGGCATTGCCCGGGGTCCGTTCCTACATGTGGAACTGTCCTTCCACAGCACATTTAGTCTTTCATCAAAGTCAATGTTTTCAGGAGCCATCACTGAAGGAGAGAGCTAACTCTAGTCTGATTCCTGGTAGAGATGAACCTTTTGAGGGCTGTGGGCTGTCTATTTAAAAATGATGAATTAAATTTAATGAATATTTCCTTACTAGATTTCTATCCCTATTAAGTATTTTGCAAGATTTTTATTACTTCCTAAGAATCTAAGTTATTTCCCCTCATTTTTCTTGCAAAGGACGAGTTCAATATTTCAGCTGTTCTCATTTATTGTTAATTCTCTTTTCCTCCTCATTTATTAGAAGACCCATTTTTCTCTGTGGTTTATCTTTTTATCCCTTAAAGTGTTTATAAAATCCTCTTTAGCTCTTTTACCACTTAAAAAATTACCCTTCCGATTTTTTTTTTTTATTACCTGAGTCTTTCTGGTTTGGCCTTTAGCTGAAGAATAATCAAATTTTCTCCTTTATTCTGATTCTTTTTTTATTACTAAACTCCTTTAAACTTGTAATTTTTAAAAATCTCTCTGCTAAAGCTATAATGACAGTTTCTATTTTTACCCAGTGTGGTTGGAATGGAGCTGCAATTCCATTTAATTATGGAATAGACTTTTATTGAGCACCTACTAACTAATCCATGTGAAGTGACTGCCACAGTGCCAGGCACACAGTAAACGCTCAATATATGCTGATATTATTATTTCCAGGCACCATGCTGTTGACCCTAGGGTTACAAATATGGACAAGAAATGAGCTGTGCCTATGCTTAAACCTGGCAGTGACTTTCCCTTACCTCCATGGGAATTTCAAGTCCCTAAGATAGACCCCAAGGCTGTGAGTGCAAGTTCCTGTCTTGTGGACCTCAAGCATCAGTCACTACCCCCATAGCCATATGGAATTACAAACTTGGCATGGAGATTCAGGTTCAAGCCTTTGCAGATGGTTAGTATGGAATGATTGCCTTTTATTTCCTTAATCCAGTGTCACCTCCTTTCACAGATATTTCCTGATGCTTGTGTCTCCCCTGAAGTTCTTCTGCTTCGTTTGTGCTACTTTCTATGCCCTGTGCGTACTTTGTTCTTGTAATTATCATGCCTTGTGTGACTGCTGAAAAATTTCTCTCTCTCCTTCTCTTAAGAAGAGGACTTTACCTTATTCAGATCCGTATGTTCCAGTGCCCATCTTGCCATTCAGAAAAGTTTGTCAAATTAATACTGGGCATAATGAGAGTTGTTATTTTAGAAGTGATGATGAACTTATTGGGTGATATAGAAGAGAAGGAATTCTTTATATGTGCAGAGATTTGGGAAGGTTTCCTGGCATTTATAACCAAATCATAAAGGATGAATAGAATTTCAGTGGTGAAATTTCACAAAGTAGGACATAGCAGATGAGAGGAATACCTGTACAAAAAAGGCAAAAGTGGTAAAAATCTCAGGTTCCTTTTTTTTTTTCTTCTTGGACCAGAGTAAGCCTTTTAATACAGCTGAAACAGGCACATTTAGTGGGAATGTCATTTAATGGGTATGTCACATTTAATGGGTATGTCATTCATACCTTTTTTCCTTCAAATATTTGTTGAGCATGCTTATGTATCTTGCACTGAATACTTAGAAAGGTGGAATGGATCATGGAAGATGTGTTTAATATTAGGCTAGGGAGTCTCATGGTGAGAGAGAAAAGCAGCTGAGCAAATAGGTAGGTCTTTTTTTTTTTCTTGAAGAACTGGCTAGAACCAATCCAAAAAAAAAAAAAAAAAAAAAAAAAAAGGATGTGACTTAAAATCTGCTTCGGAACTCTCATTTCCATTCTTTCTACCCACTTTTTGGATGTCCTTTTGTTCTAATGTTATCTCCCCCTCCCCTTTTATAACTGCTCTCCTGGAGCATCTAGCAATAGTCAGTGATGACTAATGTCTTAGCAAAGATTCCACGAACTCTGTCCTTCTTGTAAGCTAACTTTTACTTTGTGGAATGAATTACTTTGCTCCCTGAAAACAGTCAGCAGGTGAGAGAGCCACAGATTTGTAGATGTGTTTCCTTTCTTAGCCTCCTGAAATCATGGGCTCCAGGTGGCCACTTTCCCAGGGTAAAAAAGTAATTTCAGGAGCCTGATACCTGAGGCTGAAAAAAACAAAAAAAGAAAAAGTTGTGATCTTGCTTATTAAAGGAGCCTGAAAGAATGGGCAGAAGTATTTTGAAAACAGCAACCACACAACCAGTTCCAAGTTAAATTGGTTATGATCACATCAAGTCATATGGTCTTTTAAAATATTAGATTGTAAAATCAGCAATGTTTCTGAGGCAAGCTCATGAATGGCCTATCAACACAGTTGCTAGTTAAATGGGTGTGGAAAATAATCTATCTGAAGAGCCTGTGCTGAGCCTGACAACATTCTAAATGGCAGCTGCTGCAGATGAGCCAGCCACAAATTTAACCCTTCTTCATTTTATTTAGACAGAAACTACAAAACAGTCTGGACTAAGGAAAATCATTTGTGTGTTCATTTAGTCATTTGACATTTATTTAATGAAAAAGTTCTGTGTGCAAAACACAGACTAGTATTACTCATGGACTTCAGCCATCTGGACTGCCGTGGGCAGAGGTCTCTGAGTCCTCTCTGGGCAGCTTTTCTGTTCCCACCCCTTCTGTCTGGGCTGAGCCTGGGACTGCTTTCCTGCAGAATGTGGAGGAAGTAATGCTCTTGGGCTTTGAGTCCAGGCATTAAGAAAGCCTGGAAGCTTCTGCTTCCTTCCTCTTGGATCGTCCGCTTTTTGGGAGCACAGAGCTGCCACCTAAGAAGTCCAGCCACCCTGCTGGAGGGACCACTTGGGGAGGAAATGCCTGGCCACCCTAGTTTCCAGGTGGAGCTTCCAGATGAGACCCATTTAGCCACCATATGACTGAAACCACATGAGAGACCCCAAGTGAGGCCCATAGAAATTCCCAAACTACAGAAACATAGGCACAGTAACTGCAACTAGAACTCAAGCTACAGAACCATAGAGACAATAGAAAGGTCCAGATTCATTTTTACGCTGCTGATAAAGATATACCTGAGACTGGGCAGTTTAGAAAAGAAAGAGGTTTCATTTAACTTGTAATTCCACGTGGCTGGGGAAGCCTCACAATCATGGTGGAAGGCAAGTCCCGTCTTACATGGATGGCAGCAGGCAAAGAGAGAATGAGGAAGACGTAAAAGCAGAAACCCTGATAAAACCATCAGATCTCGTGAAACTTACTCACTACCAAGAGAACAGTATGGGGGAGACTGTTCCCATGATTCAGTTATCTCCCACCGGGTCCCTTCCATGACATGCGGGCCTTATGAGAGTATAGTTCAAGATGAGATTTGGGTGGGACACAGAGCCAAACCATGTCAAGTGCCTTATTATGCAGCCTAGAAACACAAAATAACTCTTCCAGTCTGAAAGCCTCTCTTTCTGTATCCTTTCTACCATTTGCTGTTTTTAATGGGTATAACTTCACATATGGGTCCATTGCATAATGACTAGCCATGGGAGATTGATTTCCCTAGCACCTCTCGAGTCTTACTAGGAAAAGCTACCCTGTGTCTCCTTAGAAACACCAACATTATTTTTCACCTTTTCAAGGAAGAGAGAAGCTTTATATTTCCTAAGTTTCTGTAAGCACATGTTGGCATTTAATGTGAATTAGCTGATTAAATCCTCACAAAATCAATTAAAAGGCAGTCCTATTTATCTCTAGTTTATAAGAAATATAAGCAAAGGCTAATTAAATTGTCCGAGTTAGCTGAGTCTGTAGGCCACGGAAAGGCCTTTAAGCCTAGGTTCTTCTGATTCTAAATCTGGAACATATTTCAGCAGACCAAAACTCCTATTTTGAACAAACACTGGGACCCTCCTCAGCATTGCTCCCCACCTCACTCTGGCCCAGCCAGGAAAGTGTCCAACATCAAGCCTTGGGATGTGCTATGAAGGCAAATAACCCCCTATCTTTCCAGGAGCCAAACTTGTTCCTCTTATAATGGAGGCCTAGACACTTCCTCCTCACTTCCAAGACCACATTCTCATTCTTAACCACTGCCTTCTTAGTAAACTTGTCGTCTCTTGAGAATAGAAAGATGCCTTCTGAGGCCAGAAATTCGACATCCTTGCTGCTGATGAGATATGATGTCTCAACAGAAGATGTTGCAAAGAGGAGCTGATGTGCTGAGACGCTGGTGCAATGTTGTGTGCTGGCCAATGTTGTGTGCTGTCTTTGGAAAAGAAAAAAAGAAAAAAAGCCAAATGTGGAAACACACTTCTGAATTAGTACTTCCTCAACAAAAATTATTCTGAAGCTATAGGGCCATTAGACGAGGGTGGAGACAAAAGAGAGGACAATCAATATTTCATTATAACGTCCCTGGGGTTTCCAAAGCAATGGATATGGGAGAGGGGAAGCTTTTAAGGAGAAAAATGGTGCATATAAATGGCTCAGAAAAATAAGTGTTTTCACATTTTACCTAGAGAAAAACAGTATACATTTTAGCAGAGAAAAGTGGATATTTAAATAATTTATCAAACTTCTCTCCTTAGGGGAAATGCATAGCAGTAACATCTCCATAACACTCTAAAAAGGAATACATTTTTAGTTTTGATAAAGAGAAAAACACCCAAAATAAGAAAGACAGGAAAAGACAGCTGTGAAAATACTGAAGCAGGAATCAGGAGACCTGTGTTTGTTTCCAGCTCTCCCACCTGCTCGCTGCGTGATACTGGGCAAATTTCTTCCTTTTTCCTGGAGGCCTTCATTTCTCCCACGTGTAAAATGATGGAAAAAAAAAAAAAAAAAAAAAAAAAAAAAAGAGGAACGGCTCAGGCTTTTAGGGGCTCATAATTACTGCTCCCCTCCCCTGAGAGCCACAGAGCACAGAGGCTCCTGAGATATTTCCATGAAGCTCTAGCAAGGGCTTCCAACTAGGACTTGGGAATCTCTGAACTAGAGGCTCTTCTTTTGCATTCAGGTTATGTGATCAAATGTTATCCACGTTTTTAACAAAAAGTAGAATATTTACATTAAAATGCTTGTACATTATTAACAGAGCCATTATGGTAAATGAACCATAGTTGTCCACGGTGATTTGTTCCCCAGCTGTTAAATTCCAGCTTCTTCTTTGCAATGGCCTGCAGACTTCTTCACTCACAGGCCTGGGCTCCCTGTCTTCTGTACCCTCAAAGTCCAGAAAGAAGTGGTGGCAGCTGCAGTACTGATGTACAGTCAGTGCTCCTGGTTTTGCAGGGCTGTGATCACAACACAAAATCTCAGGGAAAAAAAAAGAAATGGCAAAAAAATGGCAAGAGAACTCCGCAGTGTGTTTCTTAGCAGCTAATTGGTTTGTTGTGCTTAGGATCGGCTTCCAGATTTATGCTATGGAGCCATTCCCCCCATGACACGGAGGAAGGAAGATTTGTTCAGTGTGGGAGCGTAGGAGGGAAAATGACTAAGGGAAAAATTAAATTGCTGTGAGAAACAGAATAAAACCGCTCTTAAATTTCAGGCAGTAAATTATCAAATTTGAAAAAGGTTTAATACACATACTAGTTTGGCATTTGGAATAAAATGAACATTGATACTATTAAGATACTACATAGTGTATTGGCTGAGCTGAAGCAAGGCCTCTAATATGTTGAGGGCAGAGTGAGGCTCTAGTGCCTTTCCTGCTTGTGTTAAAGAGCCTCCCCAGAAACTGGGCCGGTGGACTACTGAGATTGAGAAATAGGGGTCAGTTCAGGTAATTCATACTACGTGGTTATGGGCTCTCTTCTCCCAGATTAATTTTGTTGTTTTGTTCATGGTTGCCTGACAAGGGAAAGCTGAGATTCTTAGTTTTCTAATTCTTGTATTTTAAACATTTATCTTCTTCTCTTTCCCCCCCTCCCCCCCCCCCCCCGCCACTGCCCTTACCTTATAGTCTCAGGAGGTAACACATACAGGTTTGTTTCATAGATATGTTGTATAATGATGAGGTTTGGACTTCTAGTGCCCATCACCTGAATAGTTAATATTGTACCAAGTAGGTAATTCTTCAGCCGTTACCCTTCTTCTTCCCTCTCCCCTTTTGAAGTCCTCAGTGCCTGTCATTACCCTCATGTATCCAAGTGTACCCATTCTGTAGGTTGTCTGTTGATTATTTCTTTTTCTATGCAGAAGCTTTTTAAAGTCTCATTTGTCTATTTTTGTTTTTGTTGCATTTGGTTTTGAGGTCTTAATCATAAATTCTTTGCCTAGTCCAATGTCTAGAAGAGTTTTTTCTAGGTTTTCTTCTAGGATTTTTTAAGTAAATATTTACCTTCTTGTCAAAGTAATATATTCACATAGTTTAAAAAGTCAAATAGAATAATAAGGCTCATTATACAACCACCACCACAACAAACAACAATACAACAGTTATTTGTTCCTGTCTTCTACACACCTGGATCCTTCCCTCTCTTCTACACACCTGGATCCTGCTTCCTAGAATAACTTCTTTCAGTTTTATGAGCTTCTGGTATTTACCTCCTAATTCCCAAATAATTTGATTATTATGCCTTTTTTTTTGAGACGGAGTCGCGCTCTGTCACCAGGCTGGAGTGCAGTGATGTGATCTTGGCTCACTACAACCTTCACCTCCCAGGTTCAAGTGATTCTCCTGCCTCAGCCTCTTGAGTACCTGGGACCATAGGTACTTCACCACGCCCAGCTAATTTTTAAATTTTCAGTAGAGATGGGGTTTCACCATGTTGGCCAGGATGGTCTCGATCTCTTGACCCCATGATCTGCCCACCTCGGCCTCCCAAAGTGCTGGGATTACAGGCGTGAGATACCATGCCCGGCCTATTATGCCAGTTTTTGATTTATCAATTTATATATTGTGCATTGACATTCTGCTGTGGAATTAAGGACTTAGAGTCCTTGTGACCCCTCTCCACGCTTATTCATTCTCTCCTCCTTCCCGTCAATATGGCAGTATTCCAGTTTTTGGTTAAATCAGTATTCAGTGTTTATGTTACTATGATTGTATAAACACTGCTCACAGATGAATCACATGGTATTTTATATTTATATATATACATTTTACATTTCTTTTAGTTCATGATTACTTTTTTCTTTCATTTTCATAGCTATTATGGTATCTAGCACTCATATTTTTTCAAACTCTTCAAAATACCTACAAATCTTCTGTCAACACAGTCAGACATATCAGATAAGATATCGGTTCCAGGTTTCTATATTTTGTTATTAAAAACATCCTCTTGGTGCCCCCCTGTACTCCTGCTCCATTCCGGAGCGCATCACTTGCATCTGAGGACTTCCTTTCCGATCATCGGGAAGTGTCTGCCTCCTGCCTGTTGGATCCCCTGCTTTCTGGATCTCACATATTCTTTCTTGGTTTACTCTCTTATCTTGGTGGAGCACATTCTTTAGTAGCTTTCTGAGAAGGTGTGTATGAAAGCTATATCTTTTTGACTCTGTAAGTCTAAAGGTAATTAAAAAAACACCGATAGAGTCTTAACCTTTGGAAATTAAGAAATACTCTCCTAAGTAATATTTGACATTGGATAAAAGAAGAAATCAATTTTGAAATAATAAGCCATGTACACAACAATAAATATTTTGTATCAATCCCAGCAGGAAGCAGAACTCCATTCAGATAGTTCAACAGAATAGATTTTACTAAGGTGATTATTTTCAAAGATTTGGGCAGAATTAAGGAACATTGCAAAGACTAGCAACAATGGGAAGCTGTTGTCCCCCCTAAGCTTGAAGGGACAAGGTGAGTAAATCATGTTAGAGGAATACAGTGTGCACTGGATGAGATGGCACCTGGAGGAAATGTAGCAATTAACACTGCAAAAACTGCTAGGATGGAACTGGGGTAGCGGGGAGTAGAGCAGAACACTTTTCTCCTGTTCTCTGATTTCCCATGGCTGCGTGGCATTGGCCAAAATCCACTGAAAGTTATTCAGCAAGAGAACCTGGGTAATACAGTCCTTGAAGGAAGGGTTCCAGGAGCATAGAGTAGAACAGAAAAAGGTAAGAATGAGTCTACTGGGTACAGATGGAGAAGAACAGCATGTACTTCCTGCCAAAATTGAGATACAGCTAAGAGTGAATTCAAAGGAAAATTTATAGCTGCAAACATATTTGTTTCAAAGAAGAAAGAAAAAAAGAAAGACATCCATCTTAAAATTTTTTTAAAAATTAGAAAATGTTAACAAATCTAGGAAGAAGAAAATATTAAAGATAAAAGTTGAAACAAATAATACAAAAAGCAAAACAATAAGCAGAAAGGATAGATCAATCCAAAAGCAGTTTTCTTGAAAAGACTAAAAAAATAGATAATGGTCTTCAGAAATCTGATGAAGGAAAAGAGGGAATAAAAATGCTTGTAATTAGAAATGAAAAGGTGATAGTCACATGGACATGCAACTTCATTGCCTGAAAACATGTAACTTTATTTTCTTACAAAATTTAAATGACCAAAACTGACTCAAGAACAAGTAAAAAACTGAAGAATCCAAGTACTGTAAAAAATAGAAGATTAATAATCAGTAAATTTAAAAAAAAACATGAAGCAATGTTTCACAACTGAGTTTTAGCTAACTGTTAGAGAACAGGTGAGTCTCACATTAAGTAAATTATTCTAGGCTTTAGAGAAAGATTTCTTTGATTCACTTAAGCAAATGTGGTCTAATCCTATAAGGAAGGACAAAGAATAAAATAAAATAAAAGGAAATAGGAGATTAATGTTAGGAATAAAGTTACTACGAGTCTGAATAAGATGATAAAAATAGAATCCAAACAGAGTATTCAAAAAGTAATACATTATGACAAACAGGTTTATCCCAGAAATATAAAGATGATTTGATACCAGAAAAATCCATAAACATAACGTATTATATCTACAAAATGAAAGAGAAGGAAAAAAGGGCATATTGATTTAATCAATTGATGCTGAAAAGACATTTGTTAAAGGTAGGCAGAAATTCCTAAATACAACTAAGTTACCCAGGACTAGAAGAATAGTTAAATTAAATAACAGCCATAGAGTCAGTATAGTATAAACACACTATTGCATAAAAGAGGAAATGGATTTCCTTGGAAGAGAAGGGATTTAAAAAGTATGCAGAAAAGTAGTTGCGGGACAGGGAAGAGAACTCAGGTGTTCTACACGGTCTTGATCTATGTCCCTCTGTGAGCCCATTGCACCACAGGTGTGGGACCCAATTTGGTTTATGCTTTAGTCTCAAGTTGCAACATTTCCTTGATGTGACCTTGAGGTTTGCTTGCTTGTTTATTGATCATTGCTGCCCCCTGTCCTCCTTTCTCTTTTTCCTGTTTATTCTGTATCTCTATGTGGCCATTGTGTTTGCTGAAGGCTTTACTGTGGGAAAGGAGGACTACTTACAACAGAGCATTGACTCATACATGAGGAATGACTACCAATGCTGCATTCATTTTCTTTAAAAATAATTTAGATTGGGTGTCTCCAGGGTTCTGTGTGCCATGCTAGGGAATTAGAGCACACATTCACTGATTAGCTTGCCTCATGGTAACAGTGGAGGGAAGAGTCAGTCGCATGTTATAAAAGAGGAAACTGAGGTTTAATGAGATGATGGGTAAGTGATTTTGGCCCGGAAATAATTGTCAGTGCTGGGATTTGATCTATGTTACTTGACAACAAGCCCAGTGCTTTTCCTATAACACCACAGCTACCTCTTGTCACCCTGAGAATTTCAGAAAATTGTAGGATGTGGTGAAGGTAAAGTAAGTAAAGCTCCAGATTCTCTTGGTTAAAGGCATGCGCTGTAGTGGCCTAGGCCTTCCATGAGAACTGGATTCTGGATGAGAGTCATAGCTACTCACTGATTGAGGAGAAAGGCACGGGCCTGGGAATTCCTTGCTTACATTAATAGTTCTGCTGTTTACCAGCTGTGAATGTTTGGACTGCTCCCTTTGCTCTCTCTCATGCTCAATTTCCTTATTTTTAAAACGGGAATGACAGTATAGATTTCCCAGGTAGTTCTGAGGATTGAGTAAAATTATGTAGGTAAGGTGTCTGGCAAAAAGCATCCACTCAGTGATTATAATAAATAAGTAAGTGATCCCTTCTACAAACTGACATGATCCACTTGCCTCACACACACTTACTGACAGGCTCGCTGTGTCAGAACGAGGTACCTGTATGTGGAGGGAAATAATTAGAAATTAAAATCTGCTTAATGTTAATTTCTTTTAGTTTTAGCAAAAAAATCAAACATTTTAAAGCACTTTAATCTCAACAGTCTAATTTTTATCTCTACCTTTTATTTATGTCACATCAACTTAGTGGGAAATATTTTCCTGGTTGGGTTTGTCTGTGTTGAGAACAGGGACCCCTGTCCGGTAGCCCAGCCCTGTGGTCTGCCCACCAGGTGGTACTGATTTTTCTGCTTTTTCTTCCAGTGACCATGAAAAATTGACAAAACATTTAGATGTGGCATAACATATGTGTGCTAATTTAGCTATTTCAGAATCATTTTTTCTCTTTAGCTTCAAATCTCTCTGGGACTAACTTGGCAAGAAAGAAGGTGGTAATTTTTACAGATATTAGTAACTATAATCCTTTTATTTTAAAAAAGATTTGCTACTAATAATCTTTTTCATTTATCAATGGGTATTTTTGAAGCTGAATTCTAGGTCAATTTACACTTTGATTTTAGTGTCTGCTATTCTAAGAGAACATGGTTTTTGTTTGTTTGTTTTGTTTTTGTTTTTTTTGTTTTTTTGAGACAGAGTTTCACTCTTGTTCCCCAGGCTGGAGTGCAATAGTGCGATCCGATCTCAGCTCACTGCAACCTCAGCCTCCTAGATTCAAGCGATTCTCCTGCCTCAGTATCCCGAGTAGCTGGGATTACAGGCATGTGCCACCATGCCCGGCTAGTTTTTGTATTTTCAGTAGACACAAAGTTTTGTGATGTTGGCCAGGCTGGTCTTGAACTCCTGACCTCAAGTGACCCCCCTAACCTCGGCCTCTCAAAGTGCTGGGATTACCGGCATGAGCCACTCACTGTATCTGACCTCCATTAACAAGTTTTAACTTCACAGCTTTCAGCAAAATAATTTTTAAATTCTTATAGATAATACATAGATAATGCCCTTATCAGTATAAAGTGCTTAGTATTGCTAAATAAAGTTAAAAATTATGAAATATGCGATATGCTCGCATTATATTTTTTTGTAAGGCCATTTACTGGGATTGAGATAGAGATTTTTGCTGTGTTGAAGATATGGAAATTTCTATCTTACATCATAATACATTCCACTTCCTTAGCTAAAACTCTTTCATTATCTCTTTTGTAAAATGAATCTTTAAGCTGTAGAGAACAAAATTCTTAGGAACTATGAATAAAGGATAAATTTTTCTTTTCATAGTCCCCCCAGTTGAAGGGAAATGATTCAGGAAAGATAGGTATTAGCATTTACAAACAGTAGGGCTTCTAAGGGAAAAAAGTCTAATTTTTTAGAATAATATATTAGGAATTTGCACACTAGTATGTTTCAAACGAATTGCTAAAGTAGTTAATTACTTCAAAGCACATATTTTAGAATGATTTTAATGTATTTTGAATATAAAATCCCACACATACATCCACGTGCATATATTAGGATGCCATTTTACAATTTAAAAATATTAGTCCCGTGAATATGTGTATGTGATTATATGTGTTTCCCAGTGAAAGGACTTGTAAATTCATTGATCATTTACTTTGTCCAGGTGACTCCAGGCATGTTTTCCTTAAAAACTATCCTGTTGGTTAATTTTCATCATCTCCATTTTATAGAGTAGGAACCTCAGAAGGGCAATATACCGTCGTGAAATTCCTACATCTAGCCATTGGAAGAACTGCATTTCTAATCTCATGTGTATTTCCCTACCCCTTTTCTAACAAGATGGAAATAGAATCTTGGAAGGCTTTTTATGCCAGGCCAATGCATCTGTTCCTCAAAGCTCCCTATATGGTAGGAATGTGGAGAGTCAGGATCTCTCTTTTGGATTTTAGAAAATCATAGGAATCTGTTCTGGGGGTCAGCTACGTGGGCTCGTTTTGGTGGCAGGGAAGTCTTTTGATTCTTATACTTCTATATGATACACGCCTTGGATTAGGAGACGTCCAGTTTGGGTTTTTGTGCTCACAGAAGTGTGGAGTCAGTTGGTTTAGAAAAATATTTTCATTTAGAACATTTATGGAAACCATGAGCAAATCCTGTAGTTTTCTTGATGGCATTACGTCAGTCTGAGTGGTGAATGGAGCACACGTTTGCTGAGCAGCAACAGCGTGCAAAGTAACAGGCAGAGACTGCACAGATACAAAACAGGATGCTGCTGTTCTCAACCGGATACTCAAGCTTAAATAAATCACCATCAAAACAGATTATCAAGTGGAGCCAAGAGAAGGACACAAAAATGTCCTAGGGATTGAAAGGGTGGCAAATGTGTCTCTATTTAGAAGGGTAAGAAAATAACCTGCTTTGGTAGAGAGATGTGATGGACTTTAATGAGGTAAGTAAGATTGGAACAAGCAGTAATAAAGGTCAAAAGGGAAGTTCCGGACAGAGGACACAGCCCAGGCACAGGCCCGCGGGGAGTGCGGGAACATTCAGCAAAGAGCAAGGTCCTGCTGGCTCAGGTGATTCCTGCTCAACAGCGCTGCTCAGTTCAACTGACCTCTACTCTGCTTCCAAATCTTCCTCACTTTTTCTGACATCTGACCTTAAAACTGGCCTTCTCACTCACATCTTTATCTTCCTCTCTGGAGCTGACAGCCAGCTGCATCTATCTGACTTAGACCTTAAGAATAAAACATCCTAGTGAACAGAAGCAGGATTATATTATGACTTTCATGAGCTCTAGAGACTTTGAACTTCATGGACACCCTCCTGCATAAAGAAATATTAAATTATACATTAAATTATAATTAATATTTATGACAGTGTTGGGATTAAAAAATGTACTATAATACTACCTGTTTTCTTCAACTTAAACCCAAAAAAGAGGAGAGAATGGTCAACAGTTTTGATGGATGTAGAGAAATCACAGAGAATGAGATCTGATGGGTCCGATTTTCTATGGTCAATAAAAAAAAGGGGGGCTGGGTGTGGTGGCTCAGGGCCAGGCCCGGTGGCTCACGCCTGTAATCCCAGCACTTTGGAAGGCCGAAG
The DNA here is from genome assembly GCF_002776525.5 of Piliocolobus tephrosceles. Classification (NCBI taxonomy): domain Eukaryota; kingdom Metazoa; phylum Chordata; class Mammalia; order Primates; family Cercopithecidae; genus Piliocolobus; species Piliocolobus tephrosceles. The sequence continues at coordinate 14,581,163 of NC_045448.1, read as the reverse complement.
CAGGCGGATCACTTGAGGTCAGGAGTTTGAGAGCAGCCTGGCCAACAGGGTGAAACATTGTCTCTACTAAAAATATGAAAATTAGCCTGGTGTGGTGGCACACACCTGTAATCCAAGCTACTACTCAGGAAGCTGAGGCAGGAGAATCACTTGAACCCAGGAGGCAGAGGTTGCAGTGAGCCAAGATTGCACCACTGTACTCCAGCCTGGGCAACAGAGTGAGATGCTGTTGAAAAAAAAAAAAAAAGGACGCAAACTCATCCTTTTTTATGGCTGCATAGTATTCCATGG
>NC_045448.1:14575487-14580472 GCF_002776525.5 Piliocolobus tephrosceles | reverse complement strand
ATTTCACTGAGCAGTGGTTTGTAGTTCTCCTTGAAGAGGTCCTTTACATCCCTTGTAAGTTGGATTCCTAGGTATTTTATTCTCTTTGAAGCAATTGTGAATGGAAGTTCATTCCTGATTTGGCTCTCTGCTTGTCTGTTACTGGTGTATAAGAATGCTTGTGATTTTTGCACATTAATTTTGTATCCTGAGACTTTGCTGAAGTTGCTTATCAGCTTAAGAAGATTTTGGGCTGAGACGATGGGGTTTTCTAAATACACAATCATGTCATCTGCAAACAGGGACAATTTGACTTCCTCTTTTCCTAACTGAATACCCTTGATTTCTTTCTCTTGCCTGATTGCCCTAGCCAGAACTTCCAACACTATGTTGAATAGGAGTGGTGAGAGAGGGCATCCTTTGTAGAGACATGGATGCAGCTGGAAACCATCATTCTTAGCAAATTATCACAAGAAGAGAAAACCAAACACCGCATGTTCTCACTCATAGGTGGGAACTGAACAATGAGCTCACTTGGACTCGGGAAGGGGAACATCACACACTGGGGCCTATCATGGGGAGGGGGGAGGGGGGAGGGATTGCATTGGGGAGTTATACCTGATATAAATGATGAATTGATGGGAAAAAAAAAAAAAAAAAAAAAGGAATAAAATATTCTTCTCAGTCACTCCTATTTCAGACTCTTTCTCTACTTATATATTAACCATCCTGAAAAGATCACTTGTCTCGGGGAGCTCAGCCCCCACCCCCAGAATCGTCCACCTTACGTACAAATCTTCCTGATGTTGCTTTCATGGGTTGTTACTGTCACTCCAGTTCTGCCAGAGAAAACTAGGTGACATGTAAAGAGAGAGTGTTCTGAGATAGAAATGGTTAATTTAATACCTTTCAGTCATACATTATTCAATTAAAAAATAGCCATCAGTAAAGCTGGCCAGACTGTGGGAGGCTTTAATAGCAGGTAAGAAGTTTGGTTTTTGATATTTATTGGCAAAGGAAAGCAATGAAGATCTGTGAGCAGAGGATACACATGATCCATGTGGAGCTGGCGTGATGAACCGGGGGCTGTGCAGTAGCCTAGACAGGAACTAGCAGGGGCTTAGACTTGTGGAGTGGGGCATGGAGATGAAGTGATATGTTCTAGAGATGTGAACCTGAAACAGATGAGATGTAGTGATCAAGTAGGTGTTGGGAACGAGGCAGAGGGAAGACACAAGGTTCTCAGTCCACCAGTGGGTGGATGTCGCAGCTGTGATACGGCAAAGGACATGCTACTCCTGGTCCTCTGCATCGGAGCCCTCCCTGCCTCGTGCTTCTCAGAGGCTTCTCCTCACACACCGTCTTCAGAAGCAGAGGACATTCTAAAGCCTCTATCTTTTTTTTTTTTTTTTCTGAGAAGGAGTCTCACTTTGTCAGGCTGGAGTGCGGTAGCACGATCTCGGATCACTACAACCTCTACCTCCTGGTTTCAAGCAATTCTCCTGCCTCAGCCTTTTGAGTAGCTGAGATGACAGGCGTGTGTCACCACGCCTGAATCATTTTTGTATTTTTAGTAGAGATAGGATTTCACCATGTTGGCCAGGCTGGTCTTGAACTCCTGACTTTAAGTGATCCACCCACCTTGGCCTCCCAAAGTGCTGGGATTACAGGCGTGAGTCACTGTGCCCGGCCACCTCTATCATTTAAAAAAGCAGGTCAGTTCCATATGAATTGTGAAAGTTTATGGGGTTTCTAAGTAAGCCTGCTATGACAAATTCTTTTTTCTGTCAATCAATTTAAGAAGGTTAAATTTCCAATGGGGTCATGTTTATCAGCCTGGATTTTACTTCAGATAAAACAAAGGTCATATCCTCAACTCTTTTACGTTTTATAGAACCCTATGCAATTTTGCAGGAAATATTGATCTTCTGGTGATCCTAGCTTGTGTAAAACAGGAGATTGGCCCTCAGGCTTGAGAAATTAAAAATTGTTGATATGCCTTTACCCAATATTGGGATTCTACTGAGCCCTCATCACCACTTCATTTTTTGTTTAACAGACCTATTCACCTTGGGTATTTCCCTCTGAGGAAGGTGGGAAGGAAAAAGAATGGTAATAGAATTTGGATACATCAATGTAGACACTGCCTCAAGGTATGATAGAGGTGACCTGAAACTATTGCCTCAAGCTATTTTGATAGCATCTGCAGGTACATGTCTTCATCTCCCATATACCTATGAGCTATAAGGCCTATGTTAGGTACAAGTTATAGAGAAGGGGAAGTGGCCATCCCTGCCTTCAGGGAATGCATAGCCAAGGAACAGAAACACACACAGATCATTATCAATGCTCTGATAGAGAGATATACAAGGCAGATGAGGGAAGGAACTGCAGGTTTGTTGGAAGACTTCATGCAGGAAGTGATTTGAACTGAACCTCAATGAAGAATTAGGAAGGAAAAGACAGTTCTGGCAAAAGGAAGAGCATGTAGGACAGCATAGTGATTTGAAAGAAAATGAAAGGATAGGAGAATGAGGACTATTATGATATGGGTGTAGAGAAAATGGTGGGCTTGGAGATGGCAAGGACAGAAAGAGAGGCAGGAATTAGGTGGAATTGTGGAGGTCAGGGCTGTGCAGTCCTTGCCTGCCTGCCTATGGAGTCTGAGCTTATCTCGAGGGCAATGAGAGCCAAGCGTGTGTTATTAACAAAACTGGGAGGACTTGCTTTGTATTGTAGGAATCTGATCTGGGCTGGGTTACTTGATCTGCCACCCCCTCCAGCTAAGGCCCCATTCCTTGCTTTTCTGCATAGCAAACTTCTCAGAGGAAGTTGCTCTTTCTCTTTATTTCTTTGCCTCCCATTTACCCTTTATTCCGAGCCCATCTGGCTTTTGTTCCCACCACTTCAGTGAAACTGTTTTTGTTAGGATTACCACATGTCAAATCTAACAGGCACAGCTTTGCTCTCATTCTCTTTAACTTTGTAGTGATATTCCAAAGCATTGTTATCTCCTTACCTGATATATATTCTTGCTGGCCCCTCTGTGTATCCTTGCCCTACTACCTCACAGGCCTCTGCTTCTCTGATTCTTTGCACGCTTCTCTTCTCCCTGACTTCGAATGGAAGAACGCTACAGGACTGAGTCTTAGGCATTGTTTCTTCCCTATTGAAAATCTCTCTCTAGGGGACTTCATTCCTCCATGGACTTTAAATTTCACCTGCATGTGGATGAATCTCAAATGTGTATCTCCACCCCTCACATATATACTCAACTCCAGACTCATCAATCCAACTGCTATTTAGACATCTGTAGACATACTGATGTGGACATCTCTAGGCATCAAAATGAAGTTGTTGATGCTGCCTCCCCCTCATTCATACTTCTACCTCTTCTAGTATTCTGTATCTCAGGAAAAGACAATATTTATCTACCTTATTACTCAATCCAAAAACCCAGGTGTTGATATAATCCTTGGTTCTCTCCCTTCTCTCATTCTGCATATTCTATCAGCTTTTTAAAATATATATCTCAAACTCTCCCATTTCTCTCCATCTCTACTCTCAATACTCTAGTCCAAGCTACCATTGTCTCTTGCCTAAACAACTAATTTTCTGGAGCTTCCATGCTTGTCATCACCCCAAATCCATTCTCTACATAGTAGTAAGAGTAACATCTACCTACATAAATCAGAATGTGTTATTTCCATCTTTAGAAGTCTTTCATGACTTCTCATTCAACTTGGAATAAAAATCTCAAATCCTGGGCCCGGTCTTCAAGGCCCTATACAATGTGGACTCTGCCTTTTCTCTGGCCTTGTGCGTTCCCTCTCCCTCTGTCTCACACTCTCTGTCTACCAAGGGCTTCTTTCCTCCTCTTACCTCAGCGCCTTTGTACTTACTGCTTCATCTGTCTGAATTCTCTTTACCTTGGTTTTCATATCAGTTCAAAGGACATCTCCTCTGAGAGAGCTTCCTTGATTACATTCCTGAAAATGATCTTCCAGTCAGCTTCCATTATGTCACCTGTTTATTTCCTCCACAGCACTTGTTAGCATTCGGTCTTACTTGTTTTTGTACTGTATGACTCCTCCCACTGGAATGTAAGCTCCCTGATGGAGAGCACTGGGCTGTGTTGCTTACAAGAGTATTCTCAGTGCTAGATTAGGGCATGCACTTAGTAGGTCCTCAATACAATTTTCGTTGCATAAAACTAAATACAAAATCATGCCAGGTCTCTCATCTCTGTGTGCACATCTTTGGGATGCACAGTGACACAGAACAGAGTTTCCACCCTTTTTGATCATTGTTCTTAAGGTGGGTGAGCACAGTTTTGATTCATCCAGGTTCCAGGAAGTTTTTTCTCATGAGTGTGCTGTGAAAGGTTGTGCACATGAATTAGCTTCTCTCTCTAGTGCAGACTGAGCCTCTCCAACTCCCTTCCCATCTGAAATGTTACTCCAACCTCAGTAGTCAGATGCTGGTGCTGGTTTCTGGAGTCCTTGAGGGTCCTTTGCATTCTGGTTTCATGTTGCCATGTAGCTTCGAGATGCTTACAAGCCCAACTCTTTGTAAAAGTTGGCACATTAACTACACTCAAAATGAAACTTGCCATCATGAGAAGGATCCCTGGATGGACCATGGTGGTTACGGGCATGCATCCTAAGGGAATCTGTGTTCTCTTTGCTGCCAAGAGTCCCCCCGGTTAACCACTGGGTAGATATCAATGCTCTGCTCTCTTTCCATGTTATATTTAAGTTCCTTTCCTTTCCCTTCCTTTACTTTCCCTTTGTTTACTTTCCCTTCCCTTCCCTTCCTTTCCTTTCCCTTCCCTCCTTCCTTCTCCTCCTCCTCCTCCTCCTCCTTTCTTTCTTTCTTTCTCTTTCTTTTCCTTCCTTCCTTCCTTCCTTCCTTCCTTCCTTCCTTCCTTCCTTCCTTCCTTTTCTTTTCTTTTCTTTCTCCTTCCTTCCTTCCTTCCTTCCTTCCTTCCTTCCTTCCTTCCTTCC
>NC_045448.1:14524701-14575477 GCF_002776525.5 Piliocolobus tephrosceles | reverse complement strand
TTCCTTCCTTCCTTCCTTCCTTCCTTCCTTCCTTCCTTCCTTCCTTCTTTCTTTCTTTTCTTTCTCTTTCTTTTTCTTTCTTCTTCCTCCCTCCTCCTCCTCCTCCCTCTCATGTCCCAGGCTCAGGCGATTCTCCTACATCAGCCTCCCAAGTAGCTAGGACTACAGGAACATGCCACCATGCCTAGGTATTTTTTGTAGAGATGGGGTTTTGCCATATTGCCCAGGCTGGTCTTGAACTCCTAGGCTAAAAGATCCCCTGGCTTGGTCTCCCAAAGTATTGGGGTTACAGGTGTATTCATTACCCTTTCAGCAGTCATTTTGGGGGGAGAAGGGTAGACACCTCTGGAGAGGTTGATCAATTCAGCATGGATGTGCTACCTGTAGTGACGGGGCTGATGTTAGAATTCTTATTTCTTGACTCCAAATCATAGTGATTTTGGCCACAACTTTCTGCCTGTGGACATTGCCCATAAAATTTTTTTAGGGATTTTCTTTTTTTTTTTTTTTTTCGAGATGGAGTCTCGCTCTGTTGCCCGGGCTGGAGTGCAGTGGCCGGATCTCAGCTCACTGTAAGCTCCGCCTCCCAGATTTACACCATTCTCCTGCCTCAGCCTCCCGAGTAGCTGGGATTACAGGCGCCCGCCATCTTGCCCGGCTAGATTTTTGTATTTTTTAGTAGAGACGGAGTTTCACCCTGTTAGCCAGGATGGTCTCGATCTCCTGACCTCGTGATCCGCCTGTCTCGGCCTCCCAAAGTGCTGGGATTACAGGCTTGAGCCACCGCGCCCGGCCTCAAGGGATTTCAAGTTCAGAGCTCCTTCAACCTAAGTATCTATCTTGAGAAATTTCCTTGTATATCGTCCATGTTAATAGGATACGAGAGAGATTGCAAGCATAAAGCATTTACAAATTTGAGTTATATTATTCAGGTTAAGTAAATAAAATGTAAACCACAACATTAGTACTAAAGGGCATACACTTAATATCATGCTATCTTACAGTACGAGTTAGAAATATATGAAGATGTTTTTTGGAGAAAATATGAACAAATTTTCAAAGGATGAAGAAAATGCTTTCAAGAGGAGACACATGCACACCTTGAAGCTTCTTTTCATTTTCTTTGTCCCAGCTAAGCACAAAATTACCATGTCTTTCAATAGAATCTTTAATATGTAAATGTGAAATTAAGCAAATGCTTAAGTTGACATATTTCATGCACATTTTGGCAGTTATACACTTTGTCACTGCCGTGCTTGTGTCTTCAATCACCTCTTAAGACATCTAATTTTAGGTTTTATGTGGGCAAATATCACCAGGGGATGCAGAGTGGTTCATGTAAACAATAAAATAACAGAACCGCGGATAGGCAGCTGAAGAGAAACAGACAACACTGATACGAGTCTCTATGGACAGAGTGCTAGAGGATGTTGTTGCATTTTTGACATGATCATTAACAAGAACCTATCAGAGGCTGGGCGCGGTGGCTCAAGCCTGTAATCCCAGCACTTTGGGAGGCCGAGACGGGCGGATCACGAGGTCAGGAGATCGAGACCATCCTGGCTAACATGGTGAAACCCCGTCTCTACTAAAAAATACAAAAAACTAGCCGGGCGAGGTGGCGGGCGCCTGTAGTCCCAGCTACTCGGGAGGCTGAGACAGGAGAATGGCGTAAACCCAGGAGGCGGAGCTTGCAGTGAGCTGAGATCCGGCCACTGCACTCCAGCCTGGGCGACAGAGCGAGACTCTGTCTCAAAAAAAAAAAAAAAAAAAAAAAAGAACCTATCAGACTCCTACTATAAACACAGCATTTGATAATGGCTTTATTATTTCTCTAATAAAGGCACAACTCTTTCCCATCAACTTCTGGGAAGAGTTAAAGACAAAATGTAGTCCTCAGAAATATGTGTTTAGGCCATCACACTAGATGAGAAATCATTTGGTGGGAAGAGTGATTAAAATTCTCTCTTACATGGAACCCATGGGGATTCTTCTGTTTTCTTGATAATTTCACTTTGAGGATCACCTCACTCTCTTCTTTTCCAGGTAGCTGGCAGCATGAAAATGCCTTGCATGAGAGGACCTTTCCAATGAGCTCATTTTGGAATGTCAAGGGTGGAACCCTAGAAAAGGAGACAAGCATAGCTTGGGCAAGTTTCTTTGTGTCTTGGGGAAGAATCCTATCTTTTCCAGGGTTTATCTTTCTATTCCATAATGATTTTCATGCCTCTTATACAGGTAAAACTTTAAAGGTGAAGATCTGGGTGTGGGTCTGGGGAAGTGGTTTCAGGAGGTTGCTCATTCCTCATTTTGGTCTAGAAGGACAAAATGAATCATGTAACTCAAGTGTGGATCAGTTCTTCTAACAGATAGGATTAATTAGTAGGATTGGAATCAAACTTTGGATTTAAAATCAGAGCAATTATTTTCTTTAATCATGACTAATACACTGTGTTGAGCATTGCAGCCAGCTGAGTGTGGGGATGGGGAGAATAGGGTCTGGGGGCAGTGCTAGGGTAATAGAGAAAGTAACAATCCATGAAATTATTCTTTCTCTTTTCTTTCTTCTCCTCTCTTACTTTGGATGTTACATGGAACATTTACACATTATTCTTCCACCTTTGTCCCCATCTTTGTTCTTCTCTCAGATTTACGATTATATTTATTCTGTATTCACCACTAGACATTCTGGCAGGTTCCCCAGTAATTCTCTTATTTGGTTAAAGCCCATTCTCTGATGTAGGAATTGGCAAACTTTTTCTGTTAAAAGGCCAGCTGGTAAATATTTTAGGCTTTATGGATCATACAGGCTCTGTTGTAACTACTCAGCTCTGCCATTGCAGTATAAACACACATATAAACAATAATAAATGAATAGGGTGGCTGTGTTCCACGAAAACAAAAACAGGTGGCAGCTGGATTTAGCCCACAGGCCCTGGCTGGCTAGCCCCAATCTAGTAGATTCCTCAGAAAAGATTCAATAGTATAGTATTCTTTGAGTTTTTAAATGTTCTGCTTTAGATGGTTCTTGAAAGATACCTGGGCTGGATGCAGATTCCTGGATTCACACTTTTTTCTTTTTGAAAATTGTTTTTAGATTTGGAGGTACATGCGCAGATTTGTTACATGGGTAATTGCATAGTTGTAGGGTTTAGGCTTCTAGTGAACCCATCACCCAAATAATGAACATAGCACTCAACACATAATTTTTGAACCCCTCCCCTTCTTCCTCTTCCCCTCCTTTTGGAGTCCCCGATGTCTGTTGTTTCCAATGTTATGTCATGTGTACCCATAGTTTAGTTCCTACTTATGAATTAGAACACATAGTATTTGATTTTATGTTTCTGCATTAATTCACTTAGGAAAATGGCCGCCAACTGTATCTGTGTTGCTGCAAAGGATATGATTTCCTTACTTTTATGGCTGCATAGTATACCATGGTGTACATATATTACATTTTCTTTATCCAATTCACTGTTGATGGACACTTAGGTAGATTCCATGACTTTGCTGTTGTTGGCTCACACTTCTTCTTTCTTGAGTCTTCAAGAACTTCTTTTCACTCATGCTTTCTGTGCTGCTGTTGAGAAGTCTGATGCCAATTTGATTTTTTCTTCTTGTAAATAAAACTTTTTTTTTGCTATCCTGGAGGCCCAGAAAATTCCTTTTATTTTCTTTTGACTTTAAAGCCTAATAATTTCTGTGGGCTATCCTTCAAAGTTAACCATTCAGAGTACATTTTTCCTAAGGTACATTGTGGGTCTTTTTAATCTGAATATTTAGGTCTTATTTTATTTTAGAGTGTTTTCTTGGATTATAGTATTAAATATTAGTTCTGTTATATTGTTCTAGTTTTCCAGAAAATATATATGTTGAATCCTCTTTTATTATCCTTCATATCTCTTATTTTCAGATTTCTTTTGGTCTTTTTCATTTTATTTTTGTTCTCCTGACTGATTCCATTACTCTTTTCAGTGTCACTTTTTATCGTTTCAGCACAGTCTGTCCTCCTTTTTACCTTATAATGTAGCTTTAATTTCTAATATGATTTTGTCTTCAATCAATTTCTTTCTTGAGTTCGTTCATGTTTCATATATCCATTTTTATTCCATTTTGAATTTCTAATTAATGATATTGTTTTCTATTTGCCATTGCTTGTTCAACTTACTTCATGCTGGTATGTTGTGTCATAGTTTACCTTTATTTTACGTGGAATTGATAGAACATTTAAAGCTGAAAATTTTTGGTGCTCATTTTTAATTTTCTTCTTATAGTGATTTCATATGGATTTTGCATTCTTTTCCTGTTCATCCTAGAAGGTCTTAGATTTTCTGAAATAGCAATAATTAATGTGTCTATGAAAGGATTTGGGGGATTTGGGTATCCCTACTGGGTTTCTTTGTTCAAGGGTTCCTTCATCTGCATATGGTTTTTAAATTAATAAAAAACTTTCTTTTGAGGGGTAGGTGTTGTTCAACAGTGTCTTCTAATTCTATAATATACTTCTTTCTTTATCCTCACTGCTAAGTCTCTAAGGAATGGCTCTTCTTTCAGGTTGGCTCCCTCTGCTCCGGATCTGGTGTTTTTTTCAAGACTGCCTCTTTTATGCCTGTGTACTTTCAAACTGCTTCCCGTAGCTTCTCCAATTGCTACTCTACCCTGTCTTAGACATTCTACTGGCATTTTCCATTTAAAGTGAGATCCTCCCCTGAGCATGATATTATCTGTCTTTCTCCATCACTAGGAGTATGATGCACTCTCTCTTCTGTGAAGTCTGTCTCCCCATTCTCTGCTCTGGGAAGAGCCCCAAAGTGGTCTCTGTTAGTTGGATCTTTATTTTACTGCTTACATAAATATTAAAGTTTTTAGCATAGTGTTCTAATTATCCTGCAGGCACGCTGTAATCTGTGCTGTTTATAGTTTCACTTGAGTTTCTCTTTAATCCATGGGTTATGTTATTATCCTATGAGAACTGAGAAATGAAGTCTTCCCTATAAATCCTTAATCACAAATCTTGGTAAACAGACTTGTAATCTGTTTATATTTTAGTAATGTTTGCATATTGATACACAGATAAAAATTATATCAAAATAAAATATACTGTTAATGTTACCATTGGTAAAGGTGGGTTAGAGAACATAACTTTGGCCTATGATTTTCTTCTGAATTGAACTTGTTTATCTACCTGTATGCAAAGTGGCTGGAAAATTATTCTGGTAAACTTTCTACATGGCAGCAAAATCAATGAGAAGAATGTACTCTAGTTGAGGTCTAGCAGGTCCCCCAAAATGCTGAGTCTGCAAACAAAAATCTGCACATGGATGCTTGTGGCAGCTCTATGTGTAACTTTCAAAACTTGGAATCAGCCAAAATGTTCTTCAGCAGGTGAACAGATAAACTATGGTATATCCAGCCAATGGAATGTTTTTCAGTGCTGAGAAGAAATGAACCATAAAGCCATGAAGAAACACAGAAGAAGCTTAAATGGATATTACTAAGTGTAAGAAAGCAATCTAAAAAGTCTACATAGTATATAATTTTAAATATGTGACATTCTGGAAAAGTAAAAACTTCGGATGCAGTAAAAGGATCGGTGGTTGCTGGGGGTTCATGGGGATGCCGAGGTAAACAGACACCTCACAGGGGATTTTTGGTGCAGTGCCACTACTCTGTATGATGCTATAATGGTCGACACATGACATTATACATTTGTCTAAACTCATAGTATGTACAACACAAGCAGTAAACCCTAATGTAAGCTATGGATTTGGGGTGATAATGACGTGTCACTGTAGATTCATCAACTGTAACAAACATACCACTCTGATGGGGGATGTTGACAGTTGGGGAGGCTGTTTGTATGAAGGCAGGGAGTATATGGGAATTGCAATTACTTTTAAGCATTCCATTTTTCTGTGAACCTGAAACTGATCTAAAAATAGAGTCTACTTAAAAATAAAATAAAAACAGTGAGTGCATAGGGGATATTCTGGGATCCTGCTCAGATCCCAGCTTCTGAGTGGAGGTAATCCTTTTACCAGCTTCCAGGAGTGTTGGATGCTAATGACTCACAGCTGAGGACCTCTCTGAGCATTTCCCTTGGCCAAAGGAAGCTGGTCCACCCAATGACATGGCTCCTTTTGGTAAGCAGCTCACATGCAAGACTGGCCATTGTGAGGATACAAAGTCAGCGACCCCCTTCCTTTAATTTGGCACAACTGTGAAGGGCATCCCAGGCCCATACCTGCCGAGGAGACTGCCTTTAACCTTTGCTGCAATGGTGTTGCAGTTCAACTCCCCCTGTTCAACTCTTCTTTCTTCTCTTCCGGTTTGCTCTTGAGAACATTCCCCATTAAGTTCCATGTAGGAAAACTCATCTTAAAGTCTGTTTGCCAGTGGGTGCCAGGAGTGTTCTGAGGAAGGAGGCAAAAAGGTAGGATTTTAGTGTTGCATCATTTCATATTTTAAGCTATTTTAGTTGTATTTTTAATTTTAATATTTTATTGTGGCTAGTTTATTAAACTAAAATTTACTATCTTTTTATTTTTTTGAGACAGAGTCTCACTCTGTCACCCAGACAGAAGTGTAGTGGCACGATCTCAGCTGAATGCAACGTCTGCCTCCTGGGTTCAAGTGATTCTCCTGCCTCAGCCTCCTGAGTAGTTGGGATTACAGGTGCCCGCCACTACACCAAGCTCATTTTTTGTATTTTTAGTGGAGACGGGGTTTCACCATGTTGGCTGGGTTGGTCTTGAACTCCTGACCTCGTGATTTGCCACCTTGCCCTCCCAAATTGCTGAGATTACAGGCTTGAGCCACCATGCCCGGCCCTGAAATTTATTTTTACTTGTGATTTCATACCCTGCAATCTTGCTAGTCTCATTTGTTGTGTGAGAGTACTAGTTCTAGCAGTGTTTGTTTGCTTGTTTTTTGTTTTTGGTAGATTTCTTGGGATGTTCTACATAGACAATCAGCTCATACAGTCTACAAATATAAACAGTTTATTTTCTCTTTTCTAATCTGTTTATATTTTATATCTTTTTTTGCCAAATATCCCTAGGATCTTGAGTGAAGTGGCGCGATTGTATATTCATGCTCTCTGTCTGTATTATCCATTACCATTAAGTATACTTGGTGTTATTTGCAGTTTTTTTTCTTTTTGTAGATTACACTTTTTTTCATAGAATAAGAAGTTCCCTTCTATTTCTAGTTCTCTCAGTTTTTATTATGAATGAATTGTTGAGTTTTGTCAAAGGATTTTTTTGCATTTATTGAGATGGCCAAATGAGTTTGGTTTTTTTAGTTTATTAGTAGAGTAAATGATATTATTTATTTGTGACTGCAAAAGTAAACTTGCATTCCTGAGAAAATCCCACTTGGTCATAAACCTATTGTTCTTTGAAAATATTTAAAAATTGTATTTTCCATGTGTGTAGTTTTACATCTATGCTTGGAGAGATAATGGTTTGTAGCTTTTACTTCTTGTAATCTCTTTATTTATTTTTATTTTTATTTTTTAGATGGAGTCTGGCTCTGTCACCCAGGCTGGAGTGCAGTGGTGCAATCTCGGCTCACTGCAAGCTCCACCTCCTGGATTCACGCCATTCTCCTGCCTCAACCTCCCAAGTAGCTGGGACTACAAGCACCTGCCACCACGCCTGGCTGATTTTTTTCTTTTCCTTTTTTTTTTTCTTTTTTTTTTTTTTTTGGTAGAGAAGGAGTTTCACTGTATTAGCCAGGATGGTCTCGATCTCCTGACCTCGTGATCCACCCGCCTTGGCCTCCCAAAGTGCTAGGATTACAGGCGTGAGCTACCGCGCCCGGCCTCTTGTAATCTCTTATGTTTTGTTATCAGGGCAGTGCAGGCCTCATAGAAAGAGTTGGGCAGTGTTTCCTCGTTAACTGTTTTGGAAAAACATATGTAGAATTACTATTATTTATGTGTTTTTTGATGTACCTATTTCTTTTGAGTGAATCTGTATCTTTAAGGCATTGGTCCCTTGAAGCACAAATTACATATTCCCTTTTTATCGCTTTATTGTCTCTAAGATCTGTAGAAATGTCTCATGGCTCATTCTCTATGTTAGTAGTTTGTGCCTTTGCTTTTTCTCCTGCCCTGGCTAAAGGCTTATCAATTTTATAAACCTTTTCAAATAACCAACTTTGATTTTACTGACTTTGTCTGTTTTTTTTTTTTTCTGTTTTCTGTTATGCTGATTTATCCTGTTATCTTTGACATCCTTTTGATTATTATGTGTTTAATTTGCTCTTATGTTGCCATTTCTCTTTAGTTGAAATTTTAGATCATTGATTTATACTTTTTTGGTAAAAAAAAATGTAATGCAATATATTTTTTTTCTAAGTACTGCCTTAGCCACATGTTTTGATATGTCATGTTTTCATTTCTTTAGTTCAAAATATATTTTAATTTTGTTTGGTATTTTGGACCTACATGTTATTTTAAATATGTGTGGTATGTGTGGGTTTTTTTTGGGGGGGGGGGGAACATCAAGGAATCTTCCAGATATATTTGTTATTAATTTTTAATTTTCTTCTGCTGTGGTTGGTGAGCGTAGTTTATATTATTTCAATCCTTTTAAATGTATTAAGATCTGTTTTATAACATAGAGTATAGTCTATTCTGGTATATATTTTATGTGCATTTAGAAAAGAATGCATGTTCTGACTGGGCATGGTGGCTCACCCCTGTAATCCCAGCACTTTGGGAGGCCAAGGCGTGTGGATCCTGAGGTCAGGAGTTCGAGACCAGCCTGGCTAACATGGCAACACCTCATCTCTACTAAAAATACAAAAATTTAGGTGTGGTGGCACGTGCCTGTAATCCCAGCTACTAGGGAGGCTGAGGCAGGAGAATTGCTGGAACCCGGGAGGCAGAGGTTACAGAAAAGATTAAAAAAAAAAAAAAAAAAGCATATTCTGCTTTTTTGTGTAGATGTTGTAATAAATATCAGGTCCAGTGGCTGGCAGTTTTGTTCAAGACTTCTATATACCTGCCAAGTGTTTTGTCTACTTGTTCTTTCTCCATACTTCTAATTGTTGAAGGAAGGCTATTGGATTTCCCTGTTTTTCCTTTCAGTTTTATCAATTTTAGAGTCATGTCTTTTAAAGTTCTATTGTTATACATAAATATTTAGAATTATTATGTTCTCTCAATAATTCTCAAGTGAACTTCTCTTTCCCTAGTTTTATTTTTTTACTCTGAAATTATTCTCTGATGTTAATATAGTCACTCCAGTTTTCCTTTCATTTGTGTAAGCATGTTTATTTTTTCCATCCTATTACATGTAATCTATATCTGTTTTCATATGTAATTGTGTGTATATATGCATGTATGCGTGTGTGTGTGTTTGCAGTCAGCATATATTTGGGTCTTGATTTTCTATTCAATTTGACAATCTCTGTCTACAAATTGTTGTGTTTAGATAATTAAAAATATCACATTATTTAATGTGATAATTGACATGATTGGATTTAAATCTACCATTCTTCTATTTAGTTTTCTGTTGGTGTTATCTATTTGTGGTCAATTTTGGCCTCTTATTTGCTGTCTTTTGGATTAAGCATTGAAAAAATTTCATTTATTATATTATCACAATATTTTAGTGATTATTTTAGTATTTAAAGTGTACACAGTCTACTTTTGTGTATTACAACAAATTATATACAGTCTAAGTATTTTACAATAATATACTTCTCTTTTTCCTCTCCTGTCTTTTGTGCTACTATTACACATTTTACTTCCACATATGTTATAAACCTGCAATATCTTGTCATCATGTTTGCTTTTATCTTTTACAGGAATTTTTAAGAAAAAATAATTTTATATTTATCCATGTTTTTGCATTTCTGATAGTTTTCATATTTTTGTGTAAATTCAAATTTCCAATTAGTCTCATTTATTTCTGTCTGAAATTCTTATTTTCACATTTTTTATTTTATGGCTTGCTGACAATGGATGTTCTCAGATATCATATATCTAAAAAAGTTTTTATTTCACTTTCGTGTCTGAAAACACCTTTGTGTCTTTATGTGAGACTTGGTTCTATGAGTCCATAAATTTCCTGGTTCCATAAGTTTTGTTTGTTTCAAATGTGTCTTTTTTTTTTTTTTTTTTTTGCCATATTTTCTTTAGATTTTTTTTCTCTTCTCTCATCTTTCTCCTCTATTTCTGTTCAGAATCTTCAATTATATGTATGTTAGGCCTCTTGATATTGCCACATAGCTGATCATTTGTTTTTTATTTTTTTAATCTTTTTTTCCTTCTGTGTGTTTCACTTTGGGTAGTTACTATTACTGTGCCTTAAAGGCATTAATGTTTATTTTTCTTTATTATGTAATCTGCTGCTAACCCTATTGAGTGTATTTTTATTTTAGTTTGTTTTTTTTTAGTTTATTTTTAATCTCAGACTTTTTTTTATGTCTTCAAGTTTGATTTGGGGTTTCCTAATTTCTTTTATGTTTCTCATTATTAAGCAATTGCATCATTCTGTCTTCTGGAATATAAGGAACATATTTATAATAATACTTTAATATCTTTGTTTACTAACGCCTGTTATCTGTGTAATTTTGGATTGCTTCCATGGGTTGATTGTTTTTCCCCTGCTATGGGTTGATTTTCCAGATTCATTGCACAGCTGTAATTTTTGCTGAATGCCCAAAATTGTGAATTTTCTGTTATTGCACGCTGGATTTTTTGTGTGTTTAAATTTTTTTGTCTGTTTGTTTTACATTTTTTTCCACCCCTAGGACATAGTTAAGCTACCTGGAAGTAGTTCAATTCACTTGAGGCTTGCTTTTAAACTTTGCTAGCTAGGACCTAAGCCGCCTTTATTCTGGGCTAATTTGACCCACTGCTGAGGCAATACCTTCTCAAAATTCTGCTCAGTTCCCTATATGTTAGGTGGCTTCACCACTAGAGCTAGGGGAAGACAAACTTCCCTAATCCCTGTGAGTCCTAGGGGTCATTCAGCATGTTCCTTTCTGATGACTTTTCCCTGCACTTGGTAGTTTCTTCAGACCCATAATTGGATCAACACTCAGCCAAAGACTCGAGGGTTCCCTTTACAGCTCTCTGGAAAATTGTTCTCTGTGCAGCCCTCTGCACAGAGCCCTTTGGCCTCCCTGAAATCTAAACTGGCTCTGCCAGTAAGGGAACCCCTTAGTCTGGGTTTGGGCTCCTCCCCTTGCATGGTAGCATCTCTTGAGGCAGTAAACTGAAGGAATTTATAGGGATCACTGATTTACTTCCCTTCTCTCAGGGACCACTCTTAAGCTCTGCCTGTTGACCAATGTTTGAAAACCATCATTTTACATATTTTGTCCAGTTTAAAATTATTTAAAGAAAAAAGTAAACCCAGTTTTTGTTACTTGATTATGAACATTCCACTTTAAGTTATGTCCACCACTTATCAGTGTTGACTCTGTGATGAAAGTCCCATAGGCAAGGAAAGGCATCCTGCCTAGTTTTGGTGGTAAATGGATAAGGGCAGCAGTCATGGCCCAAGAAGGACATGGAAACCAAGAGTTCAGAAATCTCGGGGTTGAGGACTTTGGTCACCCCACCCATTAAACCACCCAGACCAGGAGCAGTGCTGATTGAGGGTAAGAGGAGTGTAAAATGATTAGTGGAGGAGGACGATGGTTTGGACTGCTTGTGACCTGGTAAAACCACATGCAGAGTTAGGGAATATGGTTGGTTTAATTAAAAATCCCAGATAAATTAAAACATAAAGAGTACAGAAGGTGACACAGAGAAGGGAGTGAAGCCAGTGAAGGGTGGATGTTCGATCTGGTACCATGATGGGTAACTTTGACCCAATCCTGCTAGAGATTTCCTGAATAACCAGCTTGAATGTGTTCCAGAATTACCCAAAAGAGGGATCGAGAAACAGATACTTTCCACAGATTCCTGGGATCCTTTTGTAGTTAATGGTTGCTCTAGGCACATTGAAACTCTCACACTTCTGAGCAGCTCTGCAGAATGAATGAACACCATTCTAGGCACAAGGGGAAGTCGTCGGCAAAGAGGCAGAAAGATGCAGGTACTGAGATAGGAAATTGTCTTGGGAGTCAGTAACAATAACACTTAATATACTGTAAAACTTGCTTATTTATTTCATTTTCTGTCTCTTTCCATTAGCTGCAAAGACCACAAAAGTAGAGGCTTTTCTATTTCTTCAGCTGTGAATTGACTTCATTCTCTCAGGGTCAAACATATAACTGGTGACATGTCCCCTGGAACCTTGAAAGTAACATACGATTTATAATCCAGGTGCAGAGAGACAACTCCCTTTAGAAAACTCTGGGGAAGGATTCTTTTGGGCTCAGTCTGGCTCATGAGCACCACCCCTCAGCCATCTCTCCATTCCCTACACTCTGCTGTAAGGCCAAGTGTATTTTTATAATTTGCAGCCTTACCAGAAATAAATGAAGGTGGGAAGGGATACTTTTCTAAAGGAAGAAAGGGGTGTTAGAAAGACAAAGTCATATAGATTGATTACACAAGACAATCTAGTAGCAAAGTCCCTGCTTTGTTGGTTAGACTAAATTCAGTAAGGAGAGGATATACCTAGTACAATCACTGAAGAAACCACAGAAAGGTTCTGAGTCTTGGACTGTAACACACCAAGAAAAAATTCCGTCCATGCCTACAGCCTCAGCTGCACAATAATAAAGAAAGTATCAGGAAAGCAACTTTACTGAGAAGGTTTTTTTTTTTCAGTAATACCATGTACCAGTTACATGAATATATTTTTTATACTTTCCTATAGACCCTTATTTTCAAATCATTATTGGTAAACCACATGTAGATGTTGCCATGGTGAAATTTTAGTCATTTTCAAGACTACATATTCTACTGTAGTCTTGTTAAAATCCAAAAGTAAAATAATTACTTCAAATATTAGAAAGATAATAAGAAATACCTGATCAAGGTGCCCTGAAGCAGCAAATGCCATTATCAATGGATTCCTGACTATATAGACTAGATGGGATGCATGGTATGGTAGAACAATCAAAAGCTTGAGAACTAAACCCATCTGGATTTAGCTTCCAGTTTTGTTATTTATAAGGTATAATGTTAGGCAAATTGCTTAACTTCTGTGACCTTCAGTCTTGTTGATTATAAAATAAAGATAATAATTGAGATACCCTATGTAAAATACACAGCAATGTCTGGCCCAGAGCAGGCGCTCCATAAAAGGCACCCAGTGCCAAGGTCTAGTAGTAAAGAATTACTTTATTACTTTGAAGTGAGAAGTTGTGGGTTTGAATCCTACTTCATTTGGATGACCAGGGGCATGCTTTTTCCTTTTTCTGTGCCTCTGCATGGCTGTCGTGATGATTAGGAAAGAAAATATTTGATAATTCTAAACCATAGTAAGCAATGAAAAATAAGGTTTGCTTTTTACTCTTTTATTTAAAAAAAAGTGTAAGCACATTTAAAACAAAAGATAAACAGAAAATGTATAAACATGGTCCTTTCTTTATAATAGCAAATAAACCACAACAAAAGACAAGCAAAAAATTCCACCTTTCAGAAGCCGGGGAAGAGTAATGTCTTTCTCATTTTTACAACAATCATGTGCATGGTCTATTATGTATTCTAATTAATGATAACCATTCCTTATATTCATCCACTTTTCAGTTTACAAAGCACTTTTGGCATGCATATTATAGTGCTCAGTTGATGCTTGCAGAATTGTAAGATGGAGGAGCCAGGGCAAGCATCTAGAAACGTCAGATTTAAAATATAGACCCTGCCAAATAAAGATGTTTGCCCTTAGCTGGGTCTTAAGGTAGAGCATTTATATATTTTATTCTTCTAGGCCAGTTGCTCAGGTCTTACCCCAAGAGAAGGTTGACTCCGTGCTTCCTTGGGCTTTTCAGATTGTTAGCAAACATGATATAATTAATCTACCAATCTGCCACCCCTCAACCCTCCTGAGCCATAATGTAGAGACAAAGCTGTTGAGAAATGTTTTGTATTGCTTTCTATTTAGAAAACTGCTATGGCTCTATGAAGATTTTATTGACTGCTGGACCTTAGCCAGAAAGGTTAGCTTTGCGACCTACCCACAGAGCAGTCTGTAAACTTCACTTAATGATATATCAACTTGTTTCATTTACCCAATAGGAGGTTTTGTTTGCCACTCTTAAGCTCTTACAGTTTATTCTGTTTGCTTTTCATTTCTCTGCATAGCTTATAAGCCATGCAAGATCTTTTTGGCACAACATTCTATGGGTTTTCTATGACTAAAAGAGTTAGGCATATATCATTATTATGACTCAGTGTCACAGTTAGATCTGTGAGTTGTTAGTAGTCTCTTAGCGTTAGATTTTACCAAAGCCATTTCTGAATTGCACAAATATCACTTAAATGCTGAGCCAAGGCCCATTTCAGATAATCTATTTTTTTGTGGTTCAAATGGACATTGACTCTGGTTGTTCATTGACATTAAATCTGCTTAGCAGCATTTTTCAGAATGATCCTGATGTCTCTTATGCCTTCAGTGGTCAATTTTAGCCACATAGCCTCATTTGACCATTATATTTTAATCAGTACATGACTAAGTGGAGTGAGTGAGAAGAATATTTGACTAGGCATCCAGAAACATGGATTTTACTTACGCTCATTCCAAAAAGCTGAGAGGTTTTTGGCAAGTCACTTAGCATTCTTGAGATTTGACTCCTGCATCTAAAAAAGTAAGGGACATTCTAGATAAATAAAAATATGGATGATAATTATTGTTTTTGCTCTTGTAGCATATTCTAGACTTATTTGTATTAGCAATTTATAACAAACCAGTAACGAAACATTTTTGGTACCACTGCAATTGAGAAACAGATAAGACTGACAGCTAGAGAGAAAAATATTACTAGTATTGCTGTGTTGGAGAACATGGGTTGGTCTTTATCTAGAGTCAGCCTTCTTGTCATCTGCTTGATTAAAGCACCCAGAATTGCTAGTCACTAATTGCAAGGACAGAGCCTGCACTGTTAAGCTGACTATATAAAAGACAAGATGGCCTCTCTAAAATAATGGAGTGGGAAGGGCCACATGGCCAATATGGACTTTGAACATCAGATCCTTGTTCCATGGAATGATGTGAACTAATAGATGTCAGTCTCATGATTTTTGCCAATAAGATAAAGCTTCCCACCTCTCATGTAGTGGCCTGAGAGACTGTAGCTGATAAAAAAAAAATCCCTCTGAAAATAGAGACCAGGGAAACAATTTCTTCTAAGGGCATGTTTAGTAAAATTAAGAGCATGAGATTTGGAGTGAGTGAGATCTTCGGTTTGGATCCTGATCTTGTTGGTTAAGAGTTTTCTGCCAATTTGGTCAAACTTCGACTCTCTGAGCTTCAATTTTTCTAGTAGCATGGGAATAATAATAATACCAGCTTCGTGGGATTGTTGTGAGGATAAAATGCGATCTCATAGAGAAGGCATCTAGGCACATTATGGATACTGTTTGTGTATTACTATTTTCTGTAAGTCTAGTACATATTTAATTATAAGATGTTTCACTGATTTACTCTCAGCAATTGTGAAGAACAAAACAAAACAATATTAGATTAATATACATGTTGGGGATAAGACAATTTCACATTTCAGGGAGGTTAAAATGTGAAAACTAATACATGCTTTACAATTATAAGGGATTTTCTTTTTAAGCCAGTTGAAAATTAAGCTTCCCCTGTCTTTCATGGCAAAGGAGCTATGCTTACTGACTTGTCTAAGACAGTGAAGTTGGATTTTCATATTCTTGTTCCTCTCTGGGTCCACTTCTTTTGCTTGCTTACACTTTTTGTCTCCAAGACATTTCTCACCTTTTCCTACTTCTTTCCCTCTAGACTCCCTACCCCTACCTGCTTCCTCAGCCTGAATTCCACTGAGATGTAAATTACTAAGAACAGGCTAACAGAATATTGATACAAAAGTTTATAATTTTAATGTTATAGGAGGTGATGGGGAAAGAAGTTAGAGTTATCATTCTCCCTCACTCACCCCACCACCTCCTACCATTTTACAGATGGAGAAATGGAAGCTCAGTGAAGTGGGAGTGACTTCTCTAAGCTCTAGTATAGTTAAGAAGTCTAGATCAGAAAGCGGTGGTTTCTATTTACTTTTAACACAGTATCCCTTGTTGGAGGAGATTCATGTATATAGAGACAGCTAATAATAAAAACAAAAGCTGCATTGCTCCGATTGAAGTCCGGTAGGAGACTAAGGGGTCTCTGAACAGAGGGCCTTCTTAAAGCAACAGAACTGATGGCATGACTACAACAATTGTACACCGTCTTTAATAACACAAGCTGTTTTTGAGTACTTACTACATGGCAGGTTCTGTTCTAGGTACTTTATATGTATTACCTTATTTAATTCTTTCAACTACCCTGGAATGTAGATGCTATTATTATCCCTTTTGTACAGATGATTTAACTGAGTCAACGAGGTGTTAAATCAACTGCTCATGGTCACATAGCTAGTAAAGAACAGCTTGGGCAGCCAGAATAGTACACCTTTAATGTCCTTGTTCTTAACCCCAAAGCTGTGAGCCCATGTGGTATTGGGCACTGTTTTCTCCTTTACAATAGGTTATTTCCTTTTAATTCTCACCACAAACTCACAATGCAGGTCTGTTTTTCACATTTAGTGAAAAAGGAATCTGAGTTTAGAAAACTTAAAGAACTGACCAAGACTTGAACAGCTATTAGAAATGGGAGAATGGGACTTGGATATTCGCTGTTTCTGTACATGTGCCACTACCTGGTTACCTTGTGGCTGCCTGTCGGGTAGTATGATTTGTATGAATAGTCTTGAATCTTGTAAGAATAAGGATTCAAGTCTTGGATTTTTTTTTTTTTTTTTTTTTTTTTTTTGAGGTGGAGCCTCGCTTTCTCACCCAGGCTGGAGTGTAGTAGCACAATCTCAGCTCACTGCAACCTCTACCTCCTGGGTTCAAGTGATTCTCCTGCCTCAGTCTCCTGAGTAGCTGGGACTACAGGTGTGTGCTACTATGGCCGGCTAATTTTTATATTTTTAATTGAGATGGGGTTTCACCATGATGGGCAGGCTAGTCTCGAACTCCTGACCTTGTGATCTGCCTGCCTCACCCTCCCAAAGTGCTGGTATTACAGGCATGGGCCACTGCGCCTGGCTAGCTCTGTTACTTAGTAATTACATGCTCTCAGTTAAGTCATCCTGTTGGAGTGTTAGTCTTGTCATTTGTAGAAAATTAACTTTTGCCCTCAAATGCCACTCCTCACTGGAAGAACTGATGTGAGACCAAGGAGATCAATATTCTACTTCTGGTTTTGCTACTCACTACTTGCCATCAGGTGACTTGCAGGAAGGTAGTAAGCTTTTAAAACCTCAGTTTCCTTGTCTACAAAACTAGGTATTAGAAGTGTTAGAATATAATATTTAAATCTCTCATTTGACATATCCATGTATTAAAAGCCAATTCATTTCCGACTATCTTTTCAAGAATATTTACATAAGCCAATGTCAGGCCTCTGAGCTGGAGCTAAGCCATTGTGACCCTTGTGACCTGCACGTATACATCCAGATGGCCAGCAGGAACCAAGAAGTCTGGAGCAGCCAAGAAACCACAAAAGAAGTGAAAGAGCCAGTTTCTGCCTAAACTGATTAACCAACCTTACGACATTCCACCATTATGACTTTTTCCTGCCCTACCCTAACTGATCAGTCGACCTTATGACATTCTTCTCCTGGGCAACGGATCTCATGATCTCCCCACCATGCACCTTGTGACCCCCTCCCCTGCTGACAACAGATAACCACCTTCAACGGTAACTTTCCATGGCCTACCCAAGTCCTGTAAAGCTACCCCTCTCCTATCTCCCTTTGCTGACTCTCTTTTTGGACTCAGCCCACTTGCACCCAAGTGAATAAACGGTCTTGTTGCTCACACAAAGCCTATTTAGGTGGTCTTCTATATGGACACGCATGACAACCAATGGCCTTAGAAAGATGATGACTTCTTTCCTAGCAAATTTAATCCCATTTGAGATTATAAAGGTGGAGCTATCTCATGCTCTTCTGTAGAGCAGATGTGCCATATTCCAGAGTAAAGAAGACAATGTGTCTGCAGAGAGGACAATGTGAAGCTTTGCCAGGCGTCTATGTAAGGACAGAGTTTCCAAATCTCAGGGTTCCTGAAACATGCCGCTGATGTGTCACTTCTGGGTCAAAACGTGTAAAAGTGGTGTGCCTTCTCCATAGCTTCCTTTTGCTCTCATTAGCTGAATCGAGGGAATACCAGCAACCTCAGAGACAGTGGCCTCACCCGATGGGAGAAGCCTGAGTCCCTGAATTACCCCGTGGGAGGCTGCCCGACCGCCAAGGCTGCCACTGTGCTGCACTGTGAGTGAACAAAGAATTTTCACTGGCTTAAGCCACTTCGAATTCAGGAATCATCTGCTATAGCATCTCACATTACCTTAAATAATACAAGCTGTGTTGGGAAAATAGTATTTATTAATTGCCTTTTATATTCCCAACATTGTACTAGGCAATTTTACATGTGCTATCTCGTTTAACTGTAAAGCAACCTTGAAATTTAGTTGTTATTTTAATTTTACAGATGAAGAACCTGAAACTTAGAAAGGTTACATGTTTGTTTGTTTGTTTCTTTCTCCTCGCAAGATTACACAGCTAACAAAATAAGGTAGGATTGAAACCTGGTCTCCCTGGCTCTGGAAATTATGCTGCCCTGCCTTCTAGAAGCTAATTATTTCATTAAAAATTGTTTAAATAGGCCAGGCATGGTGGCTCACACTTGTAATTCCAGCACTTTGGGAGGTCGAGGTGGGTGGATCATGAGGTCAGGAGTTTGAGACCAGCCTGACCAATATGGTGAAACCCCGTCTCTACTAAAAATACAAAAATTAGCCGGGTGTGGTGGCACATGCCTGTAGTCCTAGCTACTCAGGAGGCTGAGGCAGAAAAATCGCTTGAAACCGGCAGGCGGAGATTGCAGTGAACTGAGATTGCACCACTGCACTCCAGCCTGGGCGACAGAGTAAGACTCCATCTCAAAAAATAAATAAATAAATAAATAAATAAATAAATAAATAAATAAAAGAAAAGAAAAAAAGAAAAAAACATGTGTAAATAAATCTTGCTCACTTCCAGAATGCCAGGAATGGTTGAAAACAATGCCAATGATCTCCAGCATTCACACTGATTCCCTTCTTGAGATGTGTCCTGATCTGTTACTCCTTGCTTCTTAGGCATTTATCACTGACCCTTGGCTCCAGATACCAGCCTTAATTCCTGTCTGGGACTTTGATACTTTCCTGATGGGTTAGAAATGGTCTTCTAGGTCTGTTCTGTGGTCCTAGCCTTCTGGCTATGCACATAAAGAACAGTAAATGTAGGAAAGCCCCACATTTCACTCTGGCGTTCTAGGGCCTGTATTCACCAAGACAACCCTATTTCACCTTCTTTCCCACTTTGGGGAGAGAATGATGCTGATATTATGAAAGCATTTCCAAGCTATTTTACATTGCCTGTTGTGCAGTGCAGTGCAGTGCCAGACTCTTAAAAAAATGCAATATAAAATTTTAAGCCCAGTAGTAAAGTATAAGTTGCCACATAATAGAACACTTAAATTATTGAGGGGATAGCATCATCCTGAGATTTCTCAAAGGAGTACTTATTGAAGAGCTATGTCTGCTCAGTGCAACCCTTGAAAGCAATAATGTGGTCTAAAGTCTGTGTTTTTCAAGAACTAAAAGAGAAAATGTTTTGTTTTGCTAAACTGGCATGTGCATTTTTGTCTCCTCTACCAGACTGAGTGCTCCTCCACCAGACTGAGTGCTCCTCCAGGTGTGTCAAGACTTCCTGTACTTGAGTCTCTCAATTCACATGCAGACTGCTGGTGCACATGCCCTAAAATGCTCATAAATTCCTGTGACTCCTTTGAGAATGCACTACCCTTCCCTAAAGACACCAATGAGATAAATGAAGACCGTAAAACAAAACACATATTCTGTTGGAATTAAGTATTCAGAATAACTCCCAAATGAATAATGTCATTATCCGAATTAGATTCATTGTGCATCTGTAATGTGCAAAGTTCCAAGATATGTGTTAAGAGTTGTAAGTGCATAGAACTCAAAGTAGGAGACTTCAAGAAGATTATATTACTGACAATGAGATAGATTACAAATAGAGAATGTAAACTTCACATAAGCATAACTTAGATGTAATAAAGAGGTATTGTACAAAACAGCTTGCATATGGACTTTTAAATTTTTGGAAATTTTAATTTATTTTTAAAATTGATACATAATTGATGTACAAAGCTTTGGGGTATATGTGATAAATTAATACATTAATATACATTAATATAATTTGTAAAGGTCAAATCAGTGTAACTGGGAACTCCACCACCTTAAATTTTTGTCTTTTCTTTATGCTATTAATGGAAACACTTGAATTACTCTCTTTGAGCTTTTTTTTTAATTATACTTTAAGTTCTAGGGTACATGTGCACAACATGCAAGTTTGTCACATATGTATACATGTGCCATGTTGGTTTGCTGCACCCATTAGCTCATCATTTACATTAGGTATATCTCCTAATGCTAGCCCTCCACCCTCCCCCTACCCCACAATAGGCCCCAGTGTGTGATGTTCCCCTTCCTGTGTCCAAGAGATCTCATTCTTCAATTCCCACTTATGAGTGAGAACATGCAGTGTTTGGTTTTCTGTTCTTGCAATAGTTTGCTGAGAATGATGGTTTCCAGCTGCATCCATGTCCCTACAAAGCACATGAACTCATCCTTTTTTATGGCTGAATAGTATTCCATGGTGTATATGTACCACATTTTCTTAATCCAGTCAGTCATTGATGGACATTTGCATGGATTCCAAGTTTCAAGTCTTTGCTATTGTGAATAGTGCCACAATAAACATACGTGTGCATCTGTCTTTATAGCAGCACGATTTATAATCCTTTGGGTATATACCCAATAATGGGATGGTTGGGTATTTCTAGTTCTAGATCCTTGAGAGATTGCCACACTGTTTTCCACAATGGTTGAACTAGCTTACAGTTCCACAACACTGTAAAAGTATTCCTATTTCTCCACATCCTCTCCAGCACCTATTGTCTCCTGACTTTTTAATGATTGCCATTCTAACTGGTGTGAGATGGTATCTCATTGTGGTTTTGATTTGCATTTCTCTGATGGCCAGTGATTATGAGCATTTTTTCATGTGTCTGTTGGTTTCATAAATGTCTTCTTTTGAGAAGTGTCTGTTCATATCCTTTGCCCACTTTTTGATGGGATTGTTTGTTTTTTTTTTCTTGTAAATTTGTTTGAGTTCTTTGTAGGTTTCGGATATTAGTCCTTTGTCAGATGAGATTAGAAAAATTTTCTCCCATTCTGCAGGTTGCCTGTTCACTCTGATGGTAGTTTCTTTTGCTGTGCAGAAGCTCTTTAGTTTAACTAGATCCCATTTGTCAATTTTGGCTTTTGTTGCCATTGCTTTTGGTGTTTTAGTCATGAAGTCCTTGCCCATGCCTATGTCCTGAATAGTATTGTGTAGGTTTTCTTCTAGGGTTTTTATGGTTTTAGGTCTAACATTTCAGTCTCTAATCCATCGTGAATTAATTTTTGCATAAGGAGTAAGGAAGGAATCCAGTTTCAGCTTTCTACTTATGGCTAGCCAATTTTCCCAGCACCATTTATTAAATAGGGAATCCTTTCTCCATTTCTTGTTTATGTCAGATTTGTCAAAGATCAGATGGTTGTAGATGTGTGGTATTGTTTCTGAGGGCTCTGTTCTGTTCCATTGGTCTATATGTCTGTTCTGGTACCAGTACCATGCGGTTTTGGTTCCTGTAGCCTCGTAGTATAATTTGAAGTCAGGTAGTGTGATGCCTCCAGCTTTGTTCTTTTGCCTTAGGATTGTCTTGACAATGAGGGCACTTTTTTGGTTCCATATGAACTTTAAAGTAGTTTTTTCCAATTCTGTGAAGAAAGTCATTGGTAGCTTAATGGGGATAGCATTGAATCTATAAATTACCTTGGGCAGTATGGCCATTTTCACGATATTGATTCTTGCTATCCATGAGCATGGAATGTTCTTCCATTTGTTTGTGTCCTCTTTTGTTTCATAGAGAAGTGGTTTGTAGTTCTCCTTGAAGAGGTCCTTCACATCCCTCGTAAGTTGGATTCCTAGGTATTTTATTCTCTTTGAAGCAATTGTGAATGGGAGTTTGAATAGTCATGATTTGGCTCTCTGTTTGTCTGTTACTGGTGTATAAGAATGCTTGTGATTTTTGCACATTGATTTTGTATCCTGAGACTTTGTTGAAGTTGCTTCTCAACTTGAGGAGATTTTGGGCTGAGATGATGGGGTTTTCTAAATGTAAAATCATGTCATCTGCAAACAGGGACAATTTGACTTCTTCTTTTCCTAATTGAATACCCTTTATTTCTTTCTCTTGCCTGAGTGCCCTGGCCAGAACTTCCAACACTATGTAGAATAGGAGTGGTGAGAGAGGGCATCCCTGTCTTGTGCCAGTTTGCAAAGGGAATGCTTCCAGTTTTTGCCCATTCAGTATGATATTGGCTGTGGGTTTGTCATAAATACCTCTTACTATTTGAGATACATTCCATCAGTACCTAGTTTATTGAGTTTTTAGCATGAAGGGCTGTTGAATTTTGTCAAAAGCCCTTTATGCATCTATTGAGATAATCATGTGGTTTTTGTCTTTGGTTCTCTTTATATGCTGGATTACATTTATTGATTTGCATATGTTGAACCAGCCTTGCATCCCAAGGATGAAGCCCACTTTTTTGATGTGCTGCTGGATTTGGTTTGCTAGTACTTTATTGAGGAATTTTGCATCGATGTTCATCAGGGATATTGATCTAAAATTCTCTTTGTTTGTTGTGTCTCTGCCAGGCTTTGGTATCAGGATGATGTTGGCCTCATAAAATGAGTTAGGGAGGATTCCCTGTTTTTCTGTTGATTGGAATAGTTTCAGAAGGAATGGTACCAGCTCCTCCTTGTACCTCTGATAGAATTTGGCTGCGAATCCGTCTGGTCCTGGACTTTTTTTGGTTGGTAGGCTATTAATTATTGCCTCAATTTCGGAGCCTGCTATTGGTCTATTCAGGGATTCAACTTCTTCCTGGTTTAGTCTTGGGAGAATGTATGTGTCCAGGAATGTATCCATTTCTTCCAGGTTTTCTAGTTTATTTGAGTAGAGGTGTTTATAGTATTCTCTGATGGTAGTTTGTATTTCTGTGGGGTCGGTGGTAATATCCCCTTTATCATTTTTTATTGTGTCTATTTGATTCTTCTCTCTTTTCTTCTTTATTAGTCTTGCTAGCAGTCTATCAATTTTGTTGATCTTTTCAAAAACCAGCTCCTGGATTTATTGATTTTTTGGAGGGTTTTTTTTGTGTCTCTATCTCCTTCAGTTCTGCTCTGATCTTAGTTATTTCTTGCCTTCTGCTAGCTTTTGAATGTGTTTGCTCTTGCTTCTCTAGTTCTTTTAATTGTGATGTTAGGGTGTCAATTTTACATCTTTTCTGCTTTCTCTTGCAGTCATGTAGTGCTATAAATTTCCCTCTACACACTGCTTTAAATGTGTCCCAGAGATTCTGGTATGTTGTGTCTTTGTTCTCATTGGTTTCAAAAAATATCTTTATTTCTGCCTTCATTTTGTTATGTACCTAGGAGTCATTCAGGAACAGGTTGTTTGGTTTCCATGTAGTTGAGCGGTTTTGATTGAGTTTCTTAGTCCTGAGTTCTAGTTGGATTGCACTGTGGTCTGAGAGACAGATTGTTATAATTTCTGTTCTTTTACATTTGCTTAGGAGTGCTTTACTTCCAACTATGTGGTCAATTTTGGAGTAAGTGCGATGTGGCGCTGAGAAGAATGTATAGTCTGTTGATTTGGGGTGGAGAATTCTGTAGATGTCTGTTAGGTCTGCTTGGTGCAGAACTGAGTTCAAGTCCTGGATATCCTTGTTAACTTTCTGTCTCGTTGATCTGTCTAATGTTGACAGTGGGGTGTTAAACTCTCCCATTATTATTGTGTGGGAGTCTAAGTCTCTTTGTAGGTTTCTAAGGACTTGCTTTATGAATCTGAATGCTTGTGTATTGGGTGCATATATATTTAGGATAGTTAGCTCTACTTATTGAATTGATCCCTTTACCATTATGTCAAGGCCTTCTTTGTCTCTTTTTATCTTTGTTGGTTTAAAGTCTGTTTTAACAGAGACTAGGATTGCAGTCCCTGCCTTTTTTTGTTTTCCATTTGCTTGGTAGATCTTCCTCCATCCCTTTATTTTGAGCCGATGTGTGTCTCTGCATGTGAGATGGGTCTCCTGAATACAGCAGACTGATGGGTCTTGACTCTTTATCCAATTTGCCAGTCTGTGTCTTTTAATTGGACCTTTTAGCCTATTTACTTTTAAGGTTAATATTGTTATGTGTGAACTTGATCCTGTCATTATGATGTTAGCTGGTTATTTTGCTTGTTAGTTCATGCAGTTTCTTCCTAGCATCAGTGGTCTTTACATTTTGGCATGTTTTTGCAATGACTGGTACTGGTTGTTCCTTTCCATGTTTAGTGCTTCCTTCAGGATGTCTTGTAGGGCAGGCCTGGTGTTGACAAAATCTCTCAGCATTTGTTTGTTTGTAAAGGATTTTATTTCTCCTTCACTTATGAAACTTAGTTTGGCTGGATATGGAATTCTGGGTTGAAAATTCTTTTCTTTAAGAATGTTGAATATTGGTCCCCACTCTCTTTTGGTTTGCCGAGAGATCTGCTGTTAGTCTGATCAGCTTGCCTTTGTGGGTAACCTGACGTTTCTCTCTGGCTGTCCTTAACATTTTTTCCTTCATTTCAACTTTGATGAATCTGACAATTATGTGTCTTGGAGTTGCTCTTCTCGAGGAGTATCTCTGTGGTGGTCTCTGTATTTCCTGGATTTGAATGTTGGCCTGCCTTGCTAGGTTGGGGAAGTTCTCCTGGATAATATCCTGCGGCATGTTTTCCAACTTGGTTCCATTCTCCCCGTCAGTTTCAGGCACACCTATCAGACGTAGGTTTGATCTTTTCACATAATCCCATATTTCTTGGAGGCTTTGTTCATTTCTTTTTACTCTTTTTTCTCTATACTTCTCTTCTCACTTCCTTTCATTCATTTGATCTTCAATCACTGATACTGTTTCTTCCAGTTGATCGAATCAGTTACTGAAGCTTTTGCATTTGTCATGTAGTTCTCTCTTGGTTTTCATCTCTATCAGGTTGTTTATGGACTTCTCTGCATTGGTTATTCTAGTTATCCATTCATCTAATCTTTTTTCAAAGTTTTTAGTTTCTTTGCACTGGGTTCATAGTTCCTCCTTTAGCTCTGAGAAGTTTGATCGACTGAAGCCTTCTTCTCTCACCTCATCAAAGTCATTCTCCATCCAGCTTTGTTCCGTTGCTGGTGAGGAGCTGCATTCCTTTGGGGGGGAGAGACACTCTGATTTTTTGAATGCTGAGCTTTTCTGCACTGCTTTTTCCCCATCTCTGTGGTTTTATCTACCTTTGGTCTTTGATGATGGTGATGTACAGATGGGATTTTGGTGTGGGTGTCCTTTCTGTTTGTTAATTTTCCTTCTAACAGTCAGGACCCTCAGCTGCAGGTCTGTTGGAGTTTGCTGGAGGTCCACTCCAGACCCTGTTTGCCTGGGTATCAGCAGCGGAGGCTACAGAAGAGAGACTATTGCTGAACAGCAAGTGTTGCTGTCTGATTGTTGCTCTGGAAGCTTCATCTCAGAGGTGTACCCTGTCGTGTGAGGTGTGAGGTGTCAGTCTGCACCTAGTGGGGAGTTTCTCCCAGTTAGGCTACTCAGGGGTCAGGGACCCACTTGAGCAGGTAATCTGTCCATTCTCAGATCTCAACCTCCGTGCTGGGAGAATCACTACTCTCTTCAAAGCTGTCAGACAGGGACATTTACATCTGCAGAGGTTTCTACTGCTTTTGGTTTAGCTACGCCCTGTCCCCAGAGGTGGAGTCTACAGAGGCAGGCAGGCCTCCTTGAGCTGTAGTGGGCTCCGCCCAGTTCGAGCTTCCCAGTGGCTTTGTTTACCTACTTAAGCCTCAGCAATGGTGGGCACCTCTCCCCCAGTCTCGTGCCGACTTGCAGTTAGATCTCAGACTGCTGTGCTAGCAATGAGGGAGGCTCTGTGGGCATGAGACCCTCTGGGCCAGGTGTGGGATATAATCTCCTGGTGTGCCGTTTTCTAAGACCCTTGGTAAAGTGCAGTATTCGGGTGGGAGTGACCCGATTTTCCAGGTGTTGTGTGTCATGGTTTCCCTTAGCTAGGAAAAGGAATTCCCTTCCCCCTTGTGCTTCCCAGGTG
The DNA here is from genome assembly GCF_002776525.5 of Piliocolobus tephrosceles. Lineage (NCBI taxonomy): Eukaryota > Metazoa > Chordata > Mammalia > Primates > Cercopithecidae > Piliocolobus > Piliocolobus tephrosceles. Next base: position 14,549,040 of record NC_045448.1, on the reverse strand, counting down.
AGTTGATGCCTCACCTTGCTTCGGCTCTCGCTCGTTGGGCTGCACCCACTGTCCTGCACTGACTGTCCAACATGCCCCAATGGGATGAACCCAGTATCTCAGCTGGAAATGCAGAAGTCACCCGTCTTCTGTGTCGCTCATGCTGGGAGCTGGAGGCTGGAGCTGTTCCTATTTGGCCATCTTGGACGCCCCTCTTTGAGCTATTTTGAAATCTATCTCAGATTATTATAAATAATACTCACCCTACTGATCTATCAAATGTATTCAATTAGGAAAAGAGGAAGTCAAATTGTCCCTGTTTGCAAATGACATGATTGTATATTTAGAAAACCCCATCGTCTCTGCCCCAAATCTCCTTAAGCTGATAAGCAACTTCAGCAAAGTCTCAGGGTACAAAATCAGTGTGCAAAAATCATAAGCATTCCTCTACACCAATAACAGACAAACAGAACCAATAACAGACAAACAGAGCCAAATCATGAGTGAACTCCCATTCACAATTGCTTCAAAGAGAATAAAATATCTAGGAATCCAACTTACAAGGGATATGAAGGACCTCTTCAAGGAGAACTACAAACCACTTCTCAGTGACATTAAAGAGGACACAAACAAATGGAAGAACATTCCATACTTATGGATAGGAAGAATCAATATTGTGAAAATTGCCATACTGCCCAAGGTAATTTATACATTCAATGCCATCCCCATCAAGCTACTGATGACTTTCTTCACAGAGTTGGAAAAAACTACTTTAAAGTTCACATGGAACCAAAAAAGACCCCGCATTGCCAAGACAGTCCTAAGCCAAAAGAACAAAGCTGGAGGCATCATGCCACCTGAGTTCAAACTAAACTAAAAGGTTACAGTAACCAAAACAGCATGGTACTGGTACCAAAACAGAGATATAGACCAATGGAATAGAATAGAGCCCTTGGAAATAATACCACACATCCGCAACCATCTGATTTTTGACAAACCTGACAAAAACAAGAAAGGGGGAAAGGATTCCCTATTTAATAAATGGTGCTGGGAAAACTGGCTAGTCATAAGTAGAAAGCTGAAATTGGATCCTTTCCTTACACCTTATACAAAAATTAATTCACGATGGAGTAAAGACTTAAATGTTAGACCTAAAACCATAAAAACCCTAGAAGAAAACCTAGGCAATACCATTCAGGACATAGGCATGGGCAAGAACTTCATGACTAAAACACCAAAAGCAATGGCAATAAAAGCCAAATTGACAAATGGGATCTAATTAAACTAAAGAGCTTCTGCACAGCAAAAGAAACTACCATCAGAGTGAACAGGCAACCTACAGAATGGGAGAAAATTTTTGCAATCTACTCATCTGACAAAGGGCTAATATCCAGAATCTACAAAGAACTTAAACAAATTTACAAGAAAAACAAACAATCCCATCAAAAAGTGGGCAAAGGATACGAACAGGCACTTCTCAAAAGAAGACGTTTATGCAGCCAATAGACACGCGAAAAAATGCTCATCATCACTGGCCATCAGAGAAATGCAAATCAAAACCACAATGAGATACCATCTCACACCAGTTAGAATGGTGATCATTAAAAAGTCAGGAAAACAACAGGTGCTGGAGAGGATGTGGAGAAATAGGAACACTTTTACACTGTTGGTGGGACTGTAAACTAGTTCAACCATTGTGGAAGAAAGTGTGGCGATTCCTCAAGGATCTAGAACTAGAAATACCTTTTGACCCAGCCATCCCATTACTGGGCATATACCCAAAAGTTTATAAATCATGCTACTATAAAGACACATGCACACATACGTTTATTGTGGCACTATTCACAATAGCAAAGACTTGGAAACAACTCAAATGTCCATCAATGACTGACTGGATTAAGAAAGTGTGGCACATATACACTGTGGAATACTATGCAGCTATAAAAAGAGATGAGCTCATATCCTTTGTAGGGACATGGATGAAGCTGGAAACCATCATTCTGAGCGAGCTACCTCAAAGACAGAAAGCCAAACACAGCATGTTCTCACTCATATGTGGTGATTGAACAAAGAGAACACTTGGACACAGGGTGGGGAACATCACACACGGGGGCCTGTCATGGGGTTGGGGGAGGGGTGAAATATAGCATTAGGAGATATACCTAATGTAAATGACAAGTTAACAGGTGCAGCACACCAACATGGCACATGTATACATATGTAACAAACCTGCACATTGTGCACATGTGCCCTAGAACTTTTAAGTATACAAAAAAATTTTATTCCTTCAGCGTCTTTTTCAGCAATATGAAGTTATAAGCAGTTGCTATGAGTGCTCACCTGATATTTGTTTCTTATGAAGGTGTTTTTACTGTGTAGATGGTTGTTAAGTTGGTGTCATTGCTGGGGGTTGTGGGGAGAGGGTTGATGGTACTTTCTATTCTGCCATCTTGCTCCACCCTCTCCAAATTCGTTTATTTCTGGTCTGATCTTTATTATTTCTTTTCTTTTACTAATTTTGGGTTTTATTTGCTCTTGCTTTTCTACTTAAGATGCATCATTAAGTTGTTTATTTTCCTTATTTTTCGATGTAGGTATTTATAGCTGTAACTTCCCTCTTAGTACTACGTTTGCTGTATTCTATAGGTTTTGGTTTTTGTATGTTGTTTCCATTATCATTGGTTTTAATAAATTGTTCAATTTTCTTCTTAATTTCTTCATTGACATATTGGTCATTCAGGAGCATATTGTTTAACTTCCGTGTGTTTGTATTGTTTCCAAAATTCCTATTGTTCTTGATTTCTAGTTTTATTCCATTGTGGTCAGAGAAGATGCTTGATATCATTTCAATTTTTGAATGTTTTAAGGCTTGTTTTGTGACCTAACATATGGTCTGTCCTTGAGAATTATTCATTTGCTGAGAAAAAGCACGTATATTCTGCAGTGGTTGGATAAAATGTTGCGTACATATGTAATAGGTCCATTCGTCTATAGTGCAGATTGAGTCAGATGTTTTTGTTGATTTTCTGTCTGGAAGATCTGTCCAATGTTGAAAGTGGGGTGTTGAAGTCTTCAGCTAATATTATATTGGAGTCTATCTGTCTCCTTAGCCCTAATAATGTTTTCTTTATGTATCTGAGTGTTCTGGTGTTGGGTGCATATATATTTAAAATTGTTATATCTTCTTGCTGAATTGACCCCTTTATCATTATGTAGTGATCTTGTTTGTCTCTTGTTGTAGTTTTTTTTTTTTTTTTTTTTTGAAATCTATGTTGTTTGATATAAGTATAGGCACTTCTGTTCTTTTTTGGTTTTCATTGGCATGGAATATCATTTTCTAGTCCTTTATTTTCAGTCTATGTGTGTTTTTATAGGTGAAGTGTGCTTCTTGTAGGCAACAGGTTATTGGATCTTGTATTTTCATCCAATCATCCAGTCTATGTCTTGACTGGAGAGGTTGGTCCATTTACATTCAATGTTATTATTGATAAGTGAGAACTTATTCTTGCCTTTTTGTTATTTGTTTTCTGGTTGTATTTTTTCTCTTTCTCTTTCTTTCCTTCTTGTCTTCTTTTAGTGACATTTATTTTTTCTGGTGGTATGATTTAACTTCTAACTTTTTATTTTTTTGTGTATCCATTTTATGTTTTTTTTGATTTGAGGCTACATGAGGCTTGCAAATTCTATCTTATAATCTATTCTTTTAAGCTGATAACAACTTAGGGTATTTTCACTGGATGTGTTATTCTATAAAAGTGTATAAAAGGTTTTCTATAAGTTTCTGCTTCCTTCAGCACTTTGAATATGTCATACTGCTCTCTCTTGGCCTGTGAAGTTTCCACTGAAATAAACGGCTGGCAGACATATTCAAGCTGTAGTGTATGTTATTAGTTTCTTTTCTCTTGTTGCTTTTAAGGTCCTTTCTTTATCTTTGACCTTTGAGTTTGATTATTAAATGCCTTGAGGTAGTGTTCTTTTGATTAAATCTGCTTGTTCTATAACCTTCTTGTATTTGGATATTGATATCTTTCTCTAGGTTTGGGAAGTTCTATGTCGTTATCCCTTTGAATCAACTTTCTATCCCTATCTCTACCTTCATTTTAAGGCCAATAACTCTTAGATTTGCCATTCAAGGCTATTTTTTAAAAAATCGTGTAGGCTTGCTTCTTTGTTTTTTATTCTGTTTTCTTTTCTCTCTTCTGACTGTGTTTTTGAATAGTCTGCCTTTAAGCTCAATAATTCTTTCTTCTGCCTAATCAATTCTGCTATTAAAAGACTTTGATGCATTCTTCAGCATGTCAATTGTATGTTCTATCTCCAGAATTTCTACTTGATTCTTTTTAATTATTTTAATCTCCTTTGTCAATTTATCTGATAGAATTCTGAATTTCTTCTTTGTGTTATCTTGAATTTCTTTGCATTTTCTCAATACAGCTATTTAAAATTTTCTGTCTGAAAGGTCACATATTTCTGTTTCTCCAGGATTGGTCCCTGGTGTCTTATTTAGTTTATCTGGTGATGTCCTATTTTTCTGAATGGTCTTACTGCTTGTAGATGTTCATCTGAGTCTTGAAATGGAAGAGTTAGGATTTATTGTAGTCTTTACAATCTGGCCTTTTTTTGTACCTGTTCTTCTTAGGAAGGCTTTCCAGGTATTAGAAAGAACTTGGGTATTGTGATATAAGCCATATCTTTATTAGGAGGCACCCCAATCCCAGTAGCACTGTAATTCTTGCAGACTCATAGAGGTACCACCTTGATGGTCTTGGATAAGATGTGGAAGAATTCTTTCTATTACCAGAACTCTTATTCTTTTCCTTTACCTTTTCTAGAGCAAATGGAATTTATCTTTGTGTTCTGAGCCACCTGAAACTGGGGGTGAAGTGACACAAGCACCCTTGTGGCCACTGCCATTGGGATTGCATTGAGTCAGACCTAAAGCCAGCAGAGCACTGGGTCTCACCCAAGCCTGCTGTAACCACTACCTGGCTAGTGCCTGTGTTTGTTCATGGCCCTAGGGCTTTACAATCAGCAGACAGCAAAGTCAGCAAGGCTTGTGTCTCTCACCTTGAGGGTGGGATGTTCCCCTGGACTCCAGGTGGGTTCAGAGGTGCCATCTGGGGACTGGGACAGAAATAAAAAACCTTAGAAGTCTACTTAGCATTTTCTTTTACTATGGCTGAGCTGCCACTCAAACTATGAGATGCAGTCTTCCCCACTCTTCCCTTCCATTTCCAGTGGCAGGGAAGCCTCACCCTGTGGCCTCCATTACCAAAGCTTACAGGGAGTACTGCCAGCCTACTGCTGATATTCCCTTAAGGTCCAAAACTCTTCAGTCAGCTTGCGGTGAATGCTGCCTGGTCTGGGTCTCACTCTTCAGGGCAGTGGGCTCCCGTCTGACCCAGAGCATGTACCAAAATGCCTTCCAGGAGCCAAGGCTTGGAATTGGGGACCCCATGAGCCCAATTGGTGCTCTACCTCTCTGTGGCAGAGTTGGTACCTGAGGTGCAAGACTAAGTCCCCTTTACTTTTCCCCTTGCTTTTCTCACATAGAAGGATATCTCCTCATAGCCACCATAGCTGGGAATGTGCTGAGTCTCACCTGAAGTTGGCAAGTTTCAGAGTCTCACCCAAGGCCCTCGATGTACTACTTGGGTATTGCTGCTGATTATTCAGGTCCCAAGGACTCTTTAGTCATTATGACTTCTGCTGGGACTGGGTCCTTCCCTTCAAGGCAGTGAGTTCCCTTCTGGCCCAGGGTGTGTCTAGAAATTTTATCTGAGAGCTACGGCCTGGAACGGGACCCTCATGAGTTCTCTGATTGGTGTCCTTTCCTGCTGTGGCTGAGCTGGTATCCAAGATGCATGAGAAAGTCTTCTTTACTCTTCCCTCTTTTTTCCTCACGTGGAAAAGGTATCTCTTTTGTAGCCAGAAGTTGTGCTCCCTGGGGTTGTGGAAGAGGTGGTGCAGGCACTCCCTTAGTTGCCCTAACTGTTGTCTTAGTAGGTCACATGCCCCCTAAGTACACTGGCTCTGCGCCCAATTCAGCCCTATGACTCACGTAGGAGTTGCAGTCCTTGTGGCCTAGACTGTATTTCAAGTTAATTTAGGGCCCAAGGCTTGCTGGAACTGAAGTTCTGACCACTGAGATGGACAATTCTCCTCTGGCTAGGGCTGATTTAAGTACTTCTTTTGTTGGTGGGCATCAGCTGAGTTCAACCTGATTTTGCTTTCCGCTGTGATAGGACAGCACCAAGTTCAATCCAATATCTCACAATTCCTGTGCTCTCCCTCTCTTAAGTGCAGATTCTCTCTGCACCAAGCAACTGCTTGGGGACGAGGGAGGTGTGACATCAATGATTCAAGACTTTCTTACTGTCTTCCAGTGCCTCTTTTAGTTATATGGAGTTAAAATGAGGTACTGTGAGTAATCACCTGATTTTTGGTCCTTAGGAAGGTATTGTGTGTGTGTGTGTGTCTGTAGACAGTCATTAAATTGGTGTCTTGTGGGGAGGATGATCAGTGGAGCCTCATATTTGTCCACCTTGCTCTACCTCTCAACTTTATTGAATTTGTTTATCAGTTCTAACCATTTTTTGGTGGGGTCTTCAGATTTTTCTAAGTAGTAGATCATGTAGTCTGCAAACAAGATTATTTTTCTTTCCAATTTGTATGCCCTTTGTTTATTTCTCTTGCCTAATTGCTATGGCCAGGACTTCCAGTATTATATTTAATAAAAGTTGTGAAAATGGGCATCCTTGTGTTGGTCCTGATCTTAGAGAAAAGGCTTTCAAATTTTCCAAGTTCAGTATTATGTCAGCTGTGGATTTGCTATAGATGGCCTTAATTATTTTTAGGTGTGTTCCTTCTATGCCCAGTTTGTTGAGGGTTTTTATGATAAAAGGATGTTGGAGTTTATTAAATGCTTTTTTTCATTATCTATAGAAATACTAATTTAGTTTTTATTCTTGGTTCTGTCAGTATGATGTATCACATTTATTGATTTGCATATGTTGAACCATCCTTGCATCCATAGGATGAATTCTACCTGATTATTGTGAATGATCTTTTTCAATGGGTTGTTGAGTTTGAGTTTGGTTTGAGAGTATTTTGTTGAGAATTTTTGCATGTATATTCATCTGCAATATTGCCCTATATGTTTGTTTTTTTTTTTTTGGAATTTTCTGGTTTTGATATCAGAGAAATTCTGACCTCATAGAATGTGTTTGGAAGTATTCCCTCCTCTTCAATATTTTTGAGTCTGAGTAGAATTATTCTTAGTTCTTTAAATATTTGGTAGAATTCAGCAGTGAACTCAACAGATCTTAGACTTTTCTTGATGGTTGACTTTTCACTATGGCTTTGATCTTCTTACTTGTTTTTTGTTTAATGAAGTTTTGTATTTCTTTATGGTTCAATCTTCATAGATTGTGTATGTCCAGTAATTTTTTTCCATTTATTATAGGTTTCCCAATTTTTTGACATATAGCTTTTCCTAATAGTCTCTGGTGATTCTTTTTATTTTCGTGGTCTCTGTTGTTATGTCGTCTTTTTAGTTTCTGATTTTATTTTATTTTTATTATACTTTAAGTTCTAGGGTACATGTGCATAACGTGCAGGTTTGTTACATATGTATACTTGTGCCGTGTTGGTGTGCTGCACCCATCAACTCGTCAGCACCCATCAATTCATCATTTATATCATGTATAACTCCCCAGTGCAATCCCTCCCCCCTCCCCCCTCCCCATGATAGGCCCCAGTGTGTGATGTTCCCCTTCCCGAGTCCAAGTGAGCTCATTGTTCAGTTCCCACCTATGAGTGAGAACATGCGGTGTTTGGTTTTCTCTTCTTGTGATAGTTTGCTAAGAATGATGGTTTCCAGCTGCATCCATGTCCCTACAAAGGACGCAAACTCATCCTTTTTTATGGCTGCATAGTATTCCATGGTGTATATGTGCCACATTTTCTTAATCCAGTCTGTCACAGATGGACATTTGGGTTGATTCCAAGTCTTTGCTATTGTGAATAGTGCCGCAATAAACATACGTGTGCATGTGTCTTTGTAGTAGAATAATTTATAATCCTTTGGGTATCTACCCAGTAGTGGGATGGCTGGGTCATATGGTACATCTAGTTCTAAATCCTTGAGGAATTGCCATACTGTTTTCCATAATGGTTGAACTAGTTTACAATCCCACCAACAGTGTAAAAGTGTTCCTATTTCTCCACATCCTCTCCAACACCTGTTGTTTCCTGATTTTTTAATGATTGCCATTCTAACTGGTGTGAGATGGTATCTCATTGTGGTTTTGATATGCATTTCTCTGATGGCGAGTGATGATGAACATTTTTTCACGTGTCTGTTGGCTGTATGAATGTCTTCTTTTGAGAAATGTCTGTTCATATCATTTCCCCACTTTTGGATGGGGTTGTTTGTTTTTTTCTTGTATATTTGTTTGAGTTCTTTGTAGATTCTGGATATTAGCCCTTTGTCAGATGAGTAGATTGCAAAAATTTTCTCCCATTCTGTAGGTTGCCTGTTCACTCTGATGGTAGTTTCTTTTGCTGTGCAGAAGCTCTTTAGTTTAATTAGATCCCATTTGTCAGTTTTGGCTTTTGCTGCCGTTGCTTTTGGTGTTTTAGACATGAAGTCCTTGCCCATGCCTATGTCCTGAATGGTACTACCTAGATTTTCTTCTAGGGTTTTTATGGTATTAGGTCTAACATTTAAGTCTCTAATCCATCTTGATTTTAATTTAATTTTGTATCCTGAGACTTTGCTGAAGTTGGTTATCAGCTTAAGGAGATTTTGGGCTGAGACGATGGGGTTTTCTAAATATACAATCATGTCATCTGCAAACAGGGACAATTTGACTTCTTCTTATCCTAACTGAATACCCTTGATTTCTTTCTCTTGCCTGATTGCCCTAGCCAGAACTTCCAACACTATGTTGAATAGGAGTGGTGAGAGAGGGCATCCCTGTCTTGTGCCAGTTTTCAAAGGGAATTTTTCCAGTTTTTGCCCATTCAGTATGATATTAGCTGTGGGTTTGTCATAAATAGGTCTTATTATTTTGAGGTACGTTCCATCAATACCGAATTTATTGAACATTTTTAGCATGAAGGGCTGTTGAATTTTGTCAAAAGCCTTTTCTGCATCTATTGAGATAATCATGTGGTTCTTGTCTTTGGTTCTGTTTATATGCTGGATTACGTTGATTGATTTGCGAATGTTGAACCAGCCTTGCATCCCAGGGATGAAGCCCACTTGATCATGGTGGATAAGCTTTTTGATGTGCTGCTGAATCCGGTTTGCCAGTATTTTATTGAGGATTTTTGCACCGATGTTCATCAGGGATATTGGTCTAAAATTCTCTTTTTTTGTTGTGTCTCTGCCAGGCTTTGGTATCAGGATGATGTTGGCCTCATAAAAGGAGTTAGGGAGGATTCCCTCTTTTTCTATTGATTGGAATAGTTTCAGAAGGAATGGTACCAGCTCCTCCTTGTACCTCTGGTAGAATTCAGCTGTGAATCCATCGGGTCCTGGACTTTTTTTGGTGGGTAGGCTATTAATTGTTGCCTCAATTTCAGAGCCTGCTATTGGTCTATTCAGGGATTCAACTTCTTCCTGGTTTAGTCTTGGGAGAGTGTAAGTGTCCAGGAAATTATCCATTTCTTCTAGATTTTCTAGTTGATTTGCGTAGAGGAGTTTATAGTATTTTCTGATGGTAGTTTGTATTTCTGTGGGGTCAGTGGTGATATCCCCTTTATCATTTTTTATTGCGTCTATTTGATTCCTCTCTCTTTTCTTCTTTATTAGTCTTGCTAGCAGTCTGTCAATTTTGTTGATCTTTTCAAAAAACCAACTCCTGGATTCATTGATTTTTTGGAGGATTTTTTGTGTCTCTATCTCCTTCGGTTCTGCTCTGATCTTAGTTATTTCTTGCCTTCTGCTAGCTTTTGAGTGTGTTTGCTCTTGCCTCTCTAGTTCTTTTAATTGTGATGTTAGAGTGTCAATTTTAGATCTTTCCTGCTTTCTCTTGTGGGCATTTAGTGCTATAAATTTCCCTCTACACACTGCTTTAAATGTGTCCCAGAGATTCTGGTATGTTGTATCTTTGTTCTCATTGGTTTCAAAGAACATCTTTATTTCTGCTTTCATTTCGTTATGTACCCAGTAGTCATTCAGGAGCAGGTTGTTCAGTTTCCATGTAGTTGAGTGGTTTTGATTGAGTTTCTTAGTCCTGAGTTCTAGTTTGATTGCACTGTGGTCTGAGAGACAGTTTGTTATAATTTCTGTTCTTTTACATTTGCTGAGGAGTGCTTTACTTCCAATTATGTGGTCAATTTTGGAATAAGTGCGATGTGGTGCTGAGCAGAATGTATATTCTGTTGATTTGGGGTGGAGAGTTCTATAGATGTCTATTAGGTCCGCTTGGTGCAGAGATGAGTTCAATTCCTGGATATCCTTGTTAACTTTCTGTCTCGTTGATCTGTCTAATGTTGACAGTGGAGTGTTGAAGTCTCCCATTATTATTGTATGGGAGTCTAAGTCTCTTTGTAAGTCTCTAAGGACTTGCTTTATGAATCTGGGTGCTCCTGTATTGGGTGCATATATATTTAGGATAGTTAGCTCTTCCTGTTGGATTGATCCCTTTACCATTATGTAATGGCCTTCTTTGTCTCTTTTGATCTTTGACGGTTTAAAGTCTGTTTTACAGAGACTAGGATTGCAACCCCTGCTTTTTTTTGTTCTCCATTTGCTTGGTAGATCTTCCTCCATCCCTTTATTTTGAGCCTATGTATGTCTCTGCATGTGAGATGTGTCTCCTGAATACAGCAGACTGATGGGTCTTGACTCTTTATCCAGTTTGCCAGTCTGTGTCTTTTAATTGGAGCATTTAGTCCATTAACATTTAAGGTTAATATTGTTATGTGTGAACTTGATCCTGCCATTATGATATTAACTGGTTATTTTGCTCATTAGTTGATGCAGTTTCTTCCTAGGCTCGATGGTCTTTACATTTTGGCATGTTTTTGCAATGGCTGGTACCGGTTGTTCCTTTCCATGTTTAGGGCTTCCTTCAGGGTCTCTTGTAAGGCAGGCCTGGTGGTGACAAAATCTCTAAGCATTTGCTTATCTGTAAAGGATTTTATTTCTCCTTCACTTATGAAACTTAGTTTGGCTGGATATGAAATTCTGGGTTTAAAATTTTTTTCTTTAAGAACGTTGAATATTGGCCCCCACTCTCTTCTGGCTTGTAGAGTTTCCTCCGAGAGATCTGCTGTCAGTCTGATGGGCTTCCCTTTGTGGTTAACCCGACCTTTCTCTCTGGCTGTCCTTAACATTTTTTCCTTCATTTCAACTTTGGTGAATCTGGCAATTATGTGTCTTGGAGTTGCTCTTCTGGAGGAGTATCTTTGTGGCGTTCTCTGTATTTCCTGAATTTGAATGTTGGCCTGCCCTGCTAGGTTGGGGAAGTTCTCCTGGATGATATCCTGAAGAGTGTTTTCCAACTGGTTTCCATGTTCCCCCTCACTTTCAGGCAACCCAATCAGACGTAGATTTGGCCTTTTTACATAATCCCATACTTCTTGCAGGCTTTGTACATTTCTTTTTCTTCTTTTTTCTTTTGGTTTCTCTTCTCGCTTCATTTCATTCATTTGATCCTCAATCTCTGATACTCTTTCTTCCAGTTGATCGAGTCGGTTACTGAAGCTTGTGCATTTGTCACGTATTTCTCGTGTCATGGTTTTCATCTCTGTCATTTCGTTTATGACCTTCTAATTAGTCTAGCTGTCAATTCTTCCACTCTTTTTTCAAGATTTTTAGTTTCTTTGCGCTGGGTACGTAATTCCTCCTTTAGCTCTGAGAAGTTTGATGGACTGAAGCCTTCTTTGCTCATTTCGTCAAAGTCATTCTCTGACCAGCTTTGACCAGCTTTGATCTGTTGCTGGCGATGAGCTGTGCTCCTTTGCAGGGGGAGATGTGCTCTTATTTTTTGAATTTCCAGCTTTTCTGCCCTGTTTCTTCCCCATCTTCGTGGTTTTATCTGCCTCTGGTCTTTGATGATGGTGATGTACTGATGGGGTTTTGGTATAGGTGTTCTTCCTGTTTGATAGTTTTCCTTCTAATAGTCAGGACTTTCAGCTGTAGGTCTGTTGGAGATTGCTTGAGGTCCACTCCAGACCCTGTTTGCCTGGGTATCAGCAGCAGAGGTTGCAGAAGATAGAATATTGCTGAATAGCGAGTGTACCTGTCTGATTCTTACTTTGGAAGCTTCCTTTCAGGGGTGTACTCCACCCTGTGAGTTGTAGGGTGTCAGACTGCCCCTAGTGGGGGATGTCTCCCAGTTAGGCTACTCAGGGGTCAGGGACCCACTTGAACAGGCAGTCTGTCCCTTCTCAGATCTCAACCTCCATGTTGGGAGATCCACTGCTCTCTTCCAAGCTGTCAGACAGAGTTGTTCACGTCTGCACAGGCCTCTGCTGCTTCCCCTGTTATTTTTTAGCTGTGCCCTGTCCCCAGAGGTGGAGTCTACAGAGACAGGCAGGTTTCCTTGAGCTGCTGTGAGCTCCACCCAGTTCGAGCTTCCCAGCAGCTTTGTTTACCTACTTAAGCCTCAGTAATGGCGGACGCCCCTCCCCCAGCCTCGCTGCTGCCTTGCGGTTAGATCCCGGCAGACTGCTGTGTTAGCAAGGAGGGAGGCTCCGTGGGCGTGGGACCCTCCCGGTCAGGTGTGGGGTATATTCTCCTGGTGTGCCCGTTTGCTTACAGCGCAGTATTGGGGCGGGAGTTACCCGATTTTCCAGGTGTTGTGTGTCTCAGTTCCCCTGGCTAGGAAAAGGGATTCCCTTCCCCCTTGTGCTTCCCAGGTGAGGCGATGCCTCGCCCTGCTTCAGCTCTCGCTGGTCGGGCTGCAGCAGCTGACCAGCACCGATTGTCCGGCACTCCCTAGTGAGATGACCCCAGTACCTCAGTTGAAAATGCAGAAATCACTGGTCTTCTGTGTCGCTCGCACTGGGAGTTGGAGACTGGAGCTGTTCCTATTCGGCCATCTTGCTCCACCCCCGCATTTTTTGAAGAGTTTCTGATTTTAATTATTAGGGTCTTTTCTCTCATTTCTTTTAGTCTAATGAAAGTTTATTAATTTTATCTTTTCAAAAACCAACTTTTCATTTTGTTAAACTTCTGCGTTTTTTAGTCCCAATTTTGTTTATTTTTGCTCTGATCCTTATTATTACTTTCCTCTAAAAATTTTGGATTTTCATTGTTTTTGCTTTTCTTGTTCCTTGAGGTGCATTATGAGTTTGTTTATTTGAAGTCTTCTAATTTTTTGATATAGGCACTTATTGCTCTTAACTTCCATTTTAGTACGCTTTTGTTGTTTTCCAAGATTTTTTATGTTGTATTTCCATTTTAATTTGTTTTAAGAGGTTTGAAAATTTCCCTCTTAATTTATTCATTGACCCATTAGTTGTTCAGGAACATGTTTAATTTCCTTGTGTTACTAAAGTTTCTGAGGTTGCTCTCATTATTGATTTCTAATTTTATTCCACTGTGGTTGGAAAAGATACTTGATATGATTTTATTTTTTTAGAATTTTTTGAGACTTGTTTTGTGTCCTAAGATGTGGTCTATTCTGGAGAATGTTCCATATGATGATTAAAATAATGTGTATTCTGCAACAGTTGGGTGAAATGTTCTGTAAATGTCAGTTAGACTTATTAAGCCTAGTGTGTAGTTTAACTTTCAAGTTTCTGTGTTGATTTTCTGTCTGAATAATCTGGCCATTACTGAAAATGGGGTGTTGAAGTCTGCTACTCTTATGGTATTACAGTCTATCCCTCCCTGTAGATCTGTTAATGTTTGCTTTATATACCTGGGAGCTTTGCTGTTGACTGTAATGAGTGTATAGATATTTATAATTGTTATATCCTCTTGCTGAATTGACCCCTTTATCATCATATAATGACCTTTTTGACATTTATGATATATAGACTCTTACAGTCTTTTATTTGTAGTCTATTTTATGTGATATAAATATAGCTTCTCCTGTTCTTTTTTTGTTTCCAGTTGCATGGAATGTTTTTTTCTACCCTTTCACTTTCAGTCTATGTGTATCTTTGTAGGTGAAGTGGGATTCCTGTAGGCAATATATAGTTGGCTCTTACTTCTTAGTCTCTTTAGCCACTCTGTCTCTAAATCAGAGAATTGACTCCATTTAAATTTTGTGTTATTACTGATAAATAAATACTACTGCCATTTTGATTCTTGTTTTCTGGTTGTTTTGTAACTCCCCTATTTCTTTCTTACTGTCTTCCTTTGTGATTAAGTGATTTTCTCTGGGAGTATATTTTAATCTATCACTTTTTATTTTTAGTAAATCCATGATAGGTTTTTCCATTGTGGTTATCATGAAGCTTTCAAAAATATCATATAACTAGTTATATTAAAGAGATGACAACTTAGATCACAAAGAAAAGAATAGAAACAATGAGAAAATAAAAAATTGATATTTTAACTCTATCCCCCTATATTTTTACTTTTTGTTGTCTTGATTTACATATTTTTATATTACCTATCTCTTAACATGTTGCTGGAGGTATATTGTTTTTGGTAGATTTGTCTGTTTGGCTTCATACCAGAGTTATGAATGGATTGCACATTACAATACAAATATGGGAGTATTCTGAGTTTGTCCATCCATTTAATTGTACCAGTGGATTTTATACCTCATATATTTTTCTTTTTGCATGTTAGTTTTGTTTTTCTTTCAGACTAAAGAACTGTCTTTAGCAGTTCTTATAAGATGGGTCTTGTGGTGGCGAATTATCTCAGCTTTGTTTGTCTGGAAAATATTTTTTTCTCTCATTTTTGTTTGAAGGATAGCTATGCTAGATACAGTATTTTTGATTTTTTTTCTTTCAACACTTTGAAAACATTATCTAACACCCTCCTGGGCTATATGGTTTCCTTGGAGAAATCTGTTGCCAGAGGAATTGGGGCTCCTTTATGTGTTATTTGCTTCTTTTCTCTTGCTGCTTTTAGAATCCTCTCTTTGTTCTTGATCTCAGAAAGTTTTATTTTCATATGCCTTTTTATTTGGGTCAAGTCTTTTTGGTATTCTGTAACCTACCTGTACCTTAATATTTCTCTGTTTATCAAGGTTTGGAATTTTTTTTGTTATTATTTATTTGAAGAAGGTTTCCACCCATTGTTTTTGCTCAGTTCCGTCTTGGACAGTAATAATTCTTAGATTTGTTCTTTTGAGGTAATTTTCTTTATCTTGTAGGTGATTTTCCTTTATTTTCATTCTTTTTTATCCTCTGTGTATTTGTAAATAGTGTATCTTTGAGTTTATCGATTCTTCTGCTTGAAATATTATGCTTTTGAGAGCCTCATTAATTTTTCAGTTTGGCAAATGCATTTCTTAGTTCCAAGATTTCTGTTTGATTTTTAAAAGTTTATTTCAATCTCTTGTTAAATTTATATAATAAATTTCTGAATTGCTTTCTTGGCTATCACTGAGTTTTCATAAGACTGCTATTTTAAATTCTTGGCCAGAAAGCTTACTTACATATAATGTCTCATTAGGGTCAATTGCTTTTTACTTGCTTTGTCTATTTGGTGGAAGTCATGGTTCTCCATTTACTATCTTTTCTTGTGGATGTATCTTTGTGTCTTTTCATTGAGGGATTAGGTATTTATTCTAGCCTTCTTTGTCTGGCTTTTTTTTGGGGCTTCTAGTAGGTGTGTTTGCTTAGAGACTCTTTGTAATTTACCTGTTGATTTCCTTTCTTTGTTTTCTGCTAGGTTGCTGCTGCTTTTTCAGCAGTAGATGGTGCCTTAGGTTCAGGTTTGCCTTGGCTCTAGTAATGAATTGACATGCTACCTGTCTCAAAAGGAGTAGATTCAAAAGGGGTATATCCTGATAGTATGGAAAGGAGAGCTAGAAATTCTTGCCCAGGGGACCAGTGAAACAAATCTACAACGTGGTGCTACTGAACTACTACTCTGATTTGTTGTGAACTACTACTCTGATTTGTTGTCTCCATTGGCTAAGTTATAGGGTAAAGTTTCCAAGACTGGATATGGTAGTTTTACCTTCCCCCTTTGTCTCTGGCTGTCCTCACGGATATTTCTCCTTTCAGTCACTCTGGATTCTTCCAGTGAGTTGAGGTAGGGACAGATCTCCTGACAAGAAACTCAAGATGGTGGGAAAGCTGGTTGTCCACTTGATCTCACATTTTCCAATATAGAAACCCTGAGTTGGGTAAAATTTTCATGTGCTTCATGCCAGATAGATTGGGTAGAGGGGCATCATGGATATGGAAGTCTGATTTTCTTACCATCTGCTCAGAGATTTTTTTTTTTCTAATTTCTCTCTGGCCCCAGGAACTGTCTCATCCTCATATTTGATTTCTGTGTTGTTGCTGATTACAGTCTTGGTGCTGTATATTTGGTTTTGGTTTTCTGTGGTGGGGAGTGATGCCAGCTTGCTACTACACTGCCATTTTGGAACCAGAAGTCCTCACATATTGCCTTTAGCCTACCTCTTTCTTTCCTATTAATGTCAAGTTTCTTGAAAACATTTTTATATTTAGTTTCTTTCAACATTCTTGCTTTTCTGCTGAAACTGGACATGTTCTACTATCCCACAGGTACTACCTTCATCATGGTTATTTAAGATACCTTCCTAGTTGCTGCATTCAATGAATTTTTTTTTTTTTTCAAAATTGTATTTGACCTTTCCTTCTATTTTGTAACATAACTTAAAGTTATGTGTATGGTAGAGAAAAATCCAAGTTCTAGACACTGGGCTAAGGCAGGATTGCTGATGCCACCAGGTATCTGGTAGAAACCAACAAAGATCTATAGGGGTTGATAACATTATCTGAGTCCTTGAAAAATTTCTGTAAACATCTATTCAACTCTGGTAAACAATCAAAAATCACAACACACATCAACAGATGAGACAATGTAAATAAAAAATGAGTCAACGCAATAGACAATAGAAACAGACCCACAAGACTTTCCCACACTGAAATTGTCAGAAAAAGACTTTGAAATAGTGATGCTTAGCATATATAACCAGATAAAAGTTAAGAGAAAATTTTCTTAGAAAACTGGAAATTATAAAAAGTGATACAACACAATTGAAAGAAAACCAAATACAAGCTCTAGAACTTTAAAAAGCCTGAAATTGAAAAATGTAATTAATGAGATGAATAGCAAGTGAAACACATAGTGATATGAAAAGTATAGCAGAAGAAATATTTAGAACAGAGCATAATGGAAATAATGAATGCAAGATACAGAAAAAAAGAGCATTTTAGATGGAGACATAAAGTGAAAGGTGTACTTTGAGTCTTAGAAGAGACTCAAGAGGTTTGACAGGAGCAAAAAAATTCATAGTAATAATGTATGAGAATTTTCCAGAATAAATGAGACTTGTCAGGTGACAGATTCAAAAACTTAATGAAACTCAAGCAGACAAAATAAGTGAACAAATAAAACAAACCAGCTCCGGTTAGAAATTTATAATAAAACTAAGTGATATCTTAAATGTGAGAATATCAGCATTCTATAACCACAAATATATATTCGTTAAGAATGAAGGTGAAATAGACATCTCAGTCCAATTAAAAACAGAAAGAATTTTCCAGTAGGAGACTAGTGTAAACATTGAAGGCAATATTAAGAGGTGTTCTTCATATTCGGGAGGCTGAGGCAGGAGAATGGCGTGAACCCGGGAGGCGGAGCTTGCAGTGAGCTGAGATCACGCCACTGCACTCCAGCCTGGGCGACAGAGCAAGACTCCATGTCAAAAAAAAAAAAAAAAAAAAAAAAAAAAAGGTTTTCGCCAGCAAAAAGAACATTATATCAGATAGAAGTTTTCAATGTGGAAAGAAATTAAATACAAGGAATATGGTAAATAGAGGGATAATTTCAAACAAATATTATATTTAGAATATATAACTTTTTTAGGGTTCATAATATATAAAATTTAAAGATTAAATTGATAGCAAAAAGTGAGAAAGAAGGTAGATTTAAATAGAGTTAAGTATTCTAATGAAATTTCCAAGCTGTCACAAGAATAAACATAAAATCTAAATAGTTTTATTACTATTAGTGATATAAATCCATAAAAAAAAGCTTTCCCACCTAGAAAACTTCAGGCTCATGTGGCTCCTCTACCGAATTCTACCAGTAAGTAGTGAAGACATTTTCCACAAAATTCTCTAGAAAAAAGGAGAAACAACATTCTCTACACAGTTTCATAAATCCAGCAAAATCTGGATAGCAAAATCAAACAAGGGTATTACTAAAAAGAAATAGTGAAGGCCAACTTCCTCAAGGACTTCCATTTCTAAAATATGCAATTTGGACATGATATAATTCCCTTTTTGATATATTACAGAGTTCACGGTATTCATATTTAGTTTAGAATTTCTCATAGGTATCTACAACAAAGGTTTTCCATTTGAGATTGGGAACAAGGGAATACCTACTCTCATTGCTTTTTCTTAATCCTGAGAGGTCTAGCCACTGCAGGAAGGTGAGAGGAACAAATAAAAGTTGTAGGAATGGACATAAGGAAATAAGACTTTCACTCTTTGCTAATGATATGATTTGGTATGTAACAAATTTAAGAGGTTTGACAGATAAAATTATGAATACTTTAAAAATGAGTTTAGCAAGGTTGCTAATAGAAAATCCATAGAATAAAAGGCAATTCTTTGTATATACAATATTAAAAATACACACAAAAAATAAAATTTTAGAAGTTGCCACTTGCAATTAGAAAACACAAATTTCTGGGAATTAATCTAAGATGTGAAAGACCTCTATATAGAAAATTTGGGAGAAATTAATGAATACTAAAGTAAATGGAGAAGTATTCCATGTCCATGATTTGGAAGACTTAATCTAAGAAAGTCATCAATTCTTCCTAAATGTATCTACAGATTTGGTGTGATCACCATCAAAATCCAATGGTTTGTGTGACTGTATGCAGAATTATTCTATTTATATGGAATAACAGAGGGCTTCACATAGCTAATATATTTTGAAAAAGTAAGAGAACTTACTCTGCTAGATATAAAAAACTTGTTTTAAAGCTACATTCCTTAAGGTAACTGGTGAAAATATAGATAAATAGTCAAACATAATAGAATATGGAATGCAGGAAAAGTCACGCACACAGAAGAGCACTTGATTTGTGGTGCTGCAATGATTGTATATCCACATGGAAGAAAATAAACTTGCTATTAACTTCAAGATATATGCAAAATCAATTCCAGATAAATCATAGACCTTAACATCGGAGTCAAAATACTCAAATTTATCATGGCAAATTTGGAAGAATATCTTCTATCTTTGGGGTAGATTATTTTTAAAAACCTAGACACAAAAAGCATTAACCATAAGATAAAATTTATAGTTGTAACACAATAAAATGAAAAACTTCTATCCATCAATAATCACCATTAAGACAGTAAAAACAAAACAAAAACGTATTTATAGAGTGAGAGTACATGTAAATAACAAAAACCTCATACAGAAAATGCAAAGATCTCCTGCAAATCAATAAGATGAAGATAGACAACCCAGTGGGAAAAAAATGGACAACATATTGCAACAGACGTTCCACAAAAGAGGTTATCTAAATGATTACCACACAGATGGAAAGGCACTCAACTTTATGCCTTTATGCCACATGTGATATCCCTACACACCCATCAGAATAGCTGAAATTAGAAAGGCACCCAATATCAAGTGTTGGTGAGGCTGTGAAACAACTGGAACTCTTAATGCTGGTAGATGTGTAAAGTGGTACAGTGACTTTAGAACATACTTAGACATTTTCTACATAAGTTGAGGATATTCTATGCAATCTTTTAACCAAGCAATTTCATTCCAAGTTATTTACCCAACAGAAATGTCTGTCAGGTTATAAGTGTGATTTTGTAACAGCTTTGTTCATAATGGCCCCAAACTTGAAGCAACTCAAATATCCACAACAAATAAATAAATGTAAATACTATATTCTAGTGAAAACAAGTAAACTATCACAATATAAAAACCTGGGTAAGTCTTGGAAATACGTTGAACACAAGACACTGGGCATAAAAGAATGTACCCCATATCATTCCATTCATATAAGGGTCAAAATAGAATTAAGGTAGAGTGATTAAGAATGTATAATTAGGTCATAAAGTAGATAGGAAAACAAGGATGTTATTACCATAAAATCAAGATAGTGGTTTTGTTTTATTAGGAAGAGATGTGGTTGTCATTAGGCAGGTGGCTATCTGGGAATGCTCTGTCTCCTCACCTAGCCAGTAGTTACATGCATGTTTAACTTATAATAATTCACTGTGCCAGACATTTATTTTTATGTACACTTTCTGAAAGTGTGTTTATATTTCACAAATATATTTAAAATATCTATATTTTCAGCTCACTTTCCTGAGCTTCTGACTTATATATCTATGTGTTTAATGGACACATTTACTGATAGTTCCATTGGCACTTCGAACTCTACACATCTCAATTGATGTGTACTATTGATCTTACCTCAAAAATCTGTTCTGCCTGCTGAATTTCCCAAATAGGTGAGTGCTATCATCAATGACTTGGTCTTCCAGGCCAGGGATCGATATGTCATCATTGACTCATCCTTCTTTCTTGCTCACCACATTTAATAAACTTCTGTTGATTTCATCCCTTAATGTCTTTTGAAGTACTTCCTTGGTATGTAATCTATTGTCACTTCCACAGCCTCTCTTCTCTCCTTTCTACTATTTGGTGTTGCCTTTCTGTAGGGTATCCTCCATACTGTCACCAGAGAGTTCTCATCTACAGTGCTAATCTGACCATTTCCACCCCTTCATTAAGCTTCTACTGACTTATGCCAACTTACACAAATCATTCTTAACCTTTCTGTATAGGCTTATTAATTATGCTCTCTCACAGTCCTTGCTTCTGAAAGTGTCTTATTTATTAAAGATGCAGGGATGAAAGAACAAAGCAGTGGCATCCACTTCCCCCGTCTCTTACCTCCTACCTTTGTCTGATACTATTTTTTCACATTTACTCTTGTAACCTTACTGTAGTCTTCCGGTGTGTAGGTTGTTCTGATAGCACTTTGCATATACCTCCAGACAGTTTTGTAACAATCTCTTCTGCTATGAGCCTCAGGGAATGTGATAGAGTAGGTATTCAATAATTGCATAATAAATGTTTTTTATTAAATGAATTCAGAGGCAGAAAATGCCACCTCTTTTGAGGAGATTCCAGAAGCTTCATTGTCCATCTGCAGTAGGCCTTGAAAGCTGAGAGAACATTCAAAATGGAGACAATGTCGCAAACATAGGTGCAGAGGCAGATGTGTTACACAGAATTACATAAATGTAGTTCCACAGCAGAGATGGGGTTGTTCAGTATTTATGAATTTCGGCTTTATGTTGGAAGATTGATTTTTTAAATAAGTCTGCTGTGTCTGCAGTTAGGCTATTCAACATTCATTTTGACTGCAACTTGATGGGAGGTATTATTTTTCCATTGATTATTTTTATTTAATACATGACAGAAAGACCAGATTCCTAAACTGGCTGCAAAATCATAAATATTTAAATCCAAGTTATTTGCCATGCAGAGATACAGTCAAGTCATGATCGCTAACTTATATGTTTGGTGACTTGATTATTGATTTTTACAGCTCTAATCTGAATTCTGTAGTAATTCACTGAAATGGCTTTGAGGAGACTGTTCTTGTAATATTGCAGAAAATAGTCCTTCATATATGTGGATTCAAAGAACAAAGGTCTAGAAAACAGCAGATGATCATTTTACATTCACGTTTCAAAGAACAAGTGATTTAGAAAAAATTTGAGATATCATGTAGTTTAATCTTGTAAATACTGTTTCAGATGATGAAACAGTCTCAGAGGGTCAGGTGACATATTCAAAGTCATATAACTAATTAGGGTCGGGACTAGAATCCAGGTCTCCTACCTCCCAGTCCAAGGCTTTTTCTTATTCTTTTAAAGAATTGTAATACACACATAAATGATTCAGAATCTTAGCTTATATAAGGAATAAAGAGACAGTATCCTACTGTTCTTTGATTTATCTGGTACAGATATACAGACTGCTTATGAAATGAATAGTGATAATAATGACAGTAAGAGTTTTTACTTATTGATCACATATGTGCCAGGTTCTGTCATAGATACTTTACCTAACATATTTCTAGTCCTCACTATAACAGCATGAGGTAGGAATACTTTATAGATGAGAAATATTTCTAGATGAATCTCAGAGAAATTTATGCACATTGTCCAAGATCTGTCACATGTGATCTCTGATCCGTTATCTAGAGTTTCAGAATAACCTCATGTAACTTGGCCCCCCCCACAACCCCACCCTGACAAGTGGGAGTCCATTATGCATCGGTGTGGACTTGGCTGCATATGACTGCTTTCAATCTCAGTGGGTCCTGTTACTAAGCCTTAACTTTCTGCTGATTAACTTTGATGGAGAGCTAGAATCTAGAGAATTAATGTGGAGAGTTATTGTGTTCACTAATTTATTGATTAATTTAACACATGTTTATGAAGTTCCTACAGTCTTAAGGATTATGAGGTAGACTTTGAAGTCTCAAAACAAGAGGCAGAATGGTAAAGAAATACATGCTTCAAACAATGTCTGCTATTCACTAGTTCTGGGACCTTGGGCAACCTTCTGAATACCTGCATTTCAGTCTCTCCTTCTGTGCCATGGGAGTCATAGCTGTCCAATGAGGTTATGGTATAGAACAGTGGTTCTCACCTGAAACCATTTTGCCTCCCGTGGGACATTTGGTGATGTCTGGAAACAGTTTTGCTTGTCACAAATGGGGAGCAGAAGCTATCACAAAACACAAAACAGCTCCAAACAACAAAGTCAAAATGTGAACAATGGCAAGGTTGAGAAACCCTAGTGTAGAATCCATGCAATAATATGCATGTAACAGGGGAGATGTATTCGCCACAGCCATGACTCGCAGAAAACTTCCCAACTGGTTCTAGGCAGTCCTACTTCAGTAGTGGCTATCCCCTCACAGGCTGCCCATCCACTTTCCCTCTGGTAGATTATCCCAGACAGCTGGGATCATTGAAAGGGTGTTGTCCATAAGTGGTGGAGGGATGGCACAGAGAGTAGGAGTGGTCCGTAGTGGGTGAAGCATAGCCCTGAGTCAGCCTGCTCACAGCTCCCTGGCTTTTATAATGGAAGATTCTTCTTTCTCCCACTATTAGATCAAGGACTGTCATCCTTCCCTGCCTAAGTTCACCTTCTACTTCTTCTCACTCCTTACTCAGGCTGCTCTACCTGGTCTTTGTGAGAAAAGAACAAACATAAAAACAAACGAACAAAAAACACTTATACCAATGAAGTAAAACAAATAAAAAGCAAACATACATAGGAGTCTGTCCTTTTGCTCTTTTAGCCAGGGGCTCCTTCTCTCTTAAGTTCTGAGTGGGTGACTGAATACACCATGAGTGGCTGGGGTGCAGGTGACACAAACCCTCCGGGAATTAGAGAAGGGTGGAGGGTGGGGGAAAGAGGAAGAAATACATACCTGAAAACACACAGTCATGACCTTGA
The DNA here is from genome assembly GCF_002776525.5 of Piliocolobus tephrosceles. Classification (NCBI taxonomy): domain Eukaryota; kingdom Metazoa; phylum Chordata; class Mammalia; order Primates; family Cercopithecidae; genus Piliocolobus; species Piliocolobus tephrosceles. The sequence goes on along the minus strand of NC_045448.1, from coordinate 14,525,405 downwards.
AATAAAACAATAGCAGATATCTCTTTCTAGGCCTGACCCAAACTACTCGATCACTAGCACTTCCTGATTTCCTTCACTCTGGGTGATGCCTAAAGTGTAGCTGTCATGAGTCATTGACTGATTGGTTAGAAATAAGTTTACAGGCTTTTGATTCCAGGTCTGTCCCCATGTGACTATTTCATGTCTAATGTCTATGGAGTATCTACAATGTACTGGGCATGATGTGGAGCACAGATATGAATTATTATTTCGCTTACACTTCTTTTAAGCCCTACGATATAGGCATTGGTATTATCTTCATGTTGCCCATGAGGGTACTAGAGTTAAGAGAAGCGAAGTGACTGGGAATGGGATTATACCATTGGCAGGTAGTAGAGCTAAGGCTTCATCTAAAGCAGCTTGACATAAGAAATGATGTGGCCAAGTGCGGTGGCTCAAGCCTGTAATCCCAGGACTTTGGGAGGCTGAGGCAGGTGGATCACAAGGTCAGGAGATCGAGACTATTCTGGCTAACATGGTGAAACCCCGTCTCTACTAAAAATACAAAAAACTAGCCGGGCATGGTGGCGGGCGCCTGTAGTCCCAGCTACTCAGAGGCTGAGGCAGGAGAATGGCGTGAACCCGGGAGGTGGAGCTTGCAGTGAGCCGAGATCGCGCCACTGCACTCCAGCCTGGGCGACACAGCGAGACTCCGTCTCAAAAAA
>NC_045448.1:14415741-14524601 GCF_002776525.5 Piliocolobus tephrosceles | reverse complement strand
AAAAAAAAAAAAAAAAAAAAAAAAAAAAAAAAAAGAAAGAAAAGAAATGATGCTTCTAACAACTAGGCTGCACTAGCTTCCTTGATTTTGGTCCCCGTGCAACTAATAATTTAGAGAAGGAGCATGCCAACATTTATATAAGACAAGACAAAGTATGCATTTGAGGCAAAGAAAAATTGCATGACTATGTCATAGATTGCTTAAGTTTCCCCTGCATTATTAAGTAGTATCAGGGATAGAAATTTTCTGAAATGAATTTTGTGCTTCAACAAAATTCAGAAGTATAGTAGTTTCCTTTGACATTATTTTCATTCCTTACTTAGCCTTTTCTGTATTCTACTTTTTTAATATATTATTTTTTCCTCCACAAATGGGTAATAAATTATAGTAATGATCATTGAGTTACTTAAGACAGGAAGTTTCTGTCCATTATTAGCTTTCAAATGGAGTATAATTTCAAATAAGATGAGAATTCTGAAATGACGATTTAAAGGCATGATGTTTAAAATGCAATCATTAGAGTTTGTGTTTAGAAAGACTCATTTCGAAAAAACAAAAACGACTCACCAATTTTATAATAGGTTTTATTTTGGTGGTTTCCCCCATGTAGCACAAAGCCTGGTTTCGGGTAGGGCTGCCATATTTGCGGGCTGTGTTCTTCACATGGTGGCTTCCAGGCCGTGGGCAGTGGCGTCCTGGGGCTGTCTCGTACCTCTTGTGAGAGCTGATTATGAGACTCGCTTCCCATCTCCACGTTCAGTGATATGAGCTCAGTAGCTTAAAATTGGCCATGGTGGCAATATTTATATCACAGAAATGGGCAAACTATAAATCAGGGAGCTGGTTGTTAGACGTTTATCAGCACACCACTGCACACAGTGGGGAGGGGAGCTGAAAAACTAAACCTTAGCCCTTGCTCTGCTTACCAAGCAGGCACAAGCTCTGATCCCTGATTTGGGGATGGATTGGAAGGGGCTTTGTTTTCCATCCATGCAAAGCTGCCCTCTACTCGCAGCTGCACACTCACTAGGCTCTGCTTCCAGGAGGGGTTTCTTCTACTCATTTACACAAAGGAAACAAATGGACCAGCAGCCACCCCTGAGTTTAGGACAGTGCTTGCCAAACCCGGTGGGTTATCCTACAATTTTTAAAGATGTAGATATTAGGACTTTTGATGGATTTTTATTCGGTTTGTCCAACATCCAGCAATGCTACTCTTCTTCCGAACTTGCAAAACCAATTTTGTCTGGGTGTTTACTGACCTGGGGGAGGGCAAATGTATCTCCAACTCTAGGTGTTAATCATGAGTGCTAGAAACCAATCAGGATAATCATCCCTGATCTGTTTAAGTGTAGTTGTGGTTAATTACACAAGGCTAATTATGTTAATTACATGAGGCTAATTATGTGAGACCCGCCTGCTGCCAGGCTTCTGAGAAAGAGCCTAAATTCCAGAAAGAGACCAAGAAAATGTGGCCCCTCTGCCTCTGCTCATTGCTGGACATTGTATAACAGAAGCTATTTAATGCCTGGAATCGTTGCAACCATGTGTGAATGACAGGGGGACACAGCCTGAAGGCAAAGCTGACACACTCAGAATGGGGTTGTCAAGAAATAAAATCTGGGTCCCAGATGATGCAGCTGAGCCACAAATTACCCAAGTGAAACTGGACCAACCTCTACATTTCCTGTTCTTTGCTTAAGGGAATTTGAATAGGCCTTTTCTGTTACTTGCAACTGAAAGCAAGTTAACCAATATGTCTCGGATAAGGCTTAGGACTCTCATTTTTAAAAGTTTTCCCAATGATCCTGATGATCAGCTAGGTTTGGGAACCACAAGTTTCCTAAAAGTGAATGTGGAGTTTTCTGATAGGTATGTCAAGATGTTTACTCACTCGGTTTTTGTGCAGCCACGTAAGCCTTGTGGCAAATGGAGCCCCTGAGGAAGTTGTGCCAGCCCAGGAGTAGCCTTGCCTATTTGCTCCAGTATCCTGTAAAATACCAGTTTCTATGAGTGTGAAAAACGTTGAGAAGCAGCAGAATGCTGTGTTTAAGCACAGTGTGGTGGGAAGGTAATAGGACAACATCACCAAACAGCTGTGCAAACTTAGAAATGCACTTTGTCCATTTGTTTCTCAGTTTTGTCATCCATGAAATCATATAAAGTGGGCATTTTAATGATGAAGAATGATAATAGTGAGGATAAATTGTGACAATTTGGGTGTGACCTCCTAGTTGTCTTGTTCTATGTATTCTTCTTGATACTTTCAGTAGTGTATACAGGAGTAGATTGGTACTAGCTGTGCATTTAAATAGAGAAACACCCTCATTCATTCTACAGTTTCTGGGAAGGATAATACCGACAAGCATTATTATTGCTCAGCAGGAACAGATAGGTGTTGCTAACTCTTTCAAAGCAGTCATGCAGCACATACAGACCTGAACAGCTGAGCTCAGTGTAGTCTCTCTTTCTGAATCCTGAGCGCTTATGTCTCTTAATGTTATCCATTAACCTGGGTTCTGATCCTTGGCTGCTTCTATTCTGGGCCTCATCCTGTCAGACTTCTAATAAAGACCCCTGCCTTCCTCAGGTGCCTTTGTGTCGTCACTCTGTGAAAAAAAAAAAAAAAAAAAAAAGAAAAAAAGAAAAATCACCACCAGGCAATTAAACAGAAAGCATTAATTATACAGTCTCATTTAAAAATAATTCATATTCACACAAAAGCAATCTGTTTCTACCATCCAAAGATTCACTCTTAATGTTTTGTTATATTTTAATTCAGAATTATTTTGATATCGATGCTATTTTATTTAAGTAATAAATTCAACCCCAAAACCTATGAAACATCTGTGATTCTTCTCTTTCTCTCCCTCATCTTTTCACTTCTAATCCATCAGCAAGTCCTATGGATTGCACCTCTGACTGCATATAGTTAGTTAAATTCATTCACTTCTTTCTGCTCCACTGCCATCCCCTCACCCAGGCACCATCATGTCCTACTTGGTCCATTCCAACAGCCTCCCAACTCATCACCTTGTTTTCACTCTTGTTTTATAGAATTTATTTTTTTGCACAGTCGTTAAAGTGATCTTTGTATGTGTTAATTAAATCTTATTCCCCTCTAAAGAACTTTACTAAGGCTTCCCATTGAGCCTAGAATAAAATCTAGATTCCTCCCATGTGGTTTGAAAGACCCAGTGTAGTCTGACTCTGCCTAACCTCTCCTCCTTCTCCCAGCCATGTCACCCACGGGACTTTGTACTTCCTGTTTCCTCTGCCTGGAACATTAATCCTCTGGCTTTCGCATGGGCTGCTGTCTCTCATCACCCAGGTGTCAGCTCGAGTGCCCCTTCCACGGAAAGACCTTTCCTGCTCACCAAACCCAAGTAGCCTCCATCAGCCACTTGATATCACACCAACCTGGTATATTTTCTTCCATACACACATCACATTCTAAAATTTCTTTTAAAAATGTTTACTTATTATCTATCCTTTTTCTAGAAGGTAAGATACAGAAGAGCCATGTCCACCTATTTTATTTACTGCTCTACCCAGTGTTTCACATAATTCCTGACCGTGTACAATCGGTATCCAATAAACATATGTTGAATGAGTAAATGAATGAATAACTGAGATTACAGTATGTTTTTGTGTATTTCGTTTTTCACTTTCTAAAATGTTAAGCCAAAGTTTCTTTTTTTAAAAAAATTCAAAGTGTCATTTTTAAATTATCATTGTAAAAACACTTAACATAAGATCTATCCTCTGCACTTAAGTGCAGTATTAAGCACAGGCACAGTGTTGCACAGCAGGTCTTTGGAACTTACTCATCTAATAGAACTGAAACTTTATTCCTGTTGAACCGGAGCTCCCCACTTCCCCTCTCTCTAGCCCCTGGCAAACACCATTCCATTCCCTGCTCCTATAAGTTTGATTATTTCATATACCTCATATAAGTGGAAGCATTCAGTATTTGTCGTTTTGTGACTGGCTTATCTCACTTAGGATAATATTCTCTAGATTTATCTGTGTTGTCTCATATGACGAGATTTCCTTCTTTTTAAGGCTGAATAATATTTCATTGATTGCATATACTGCCTTTTCTTTATCCATTCACCCACTGATGAACATGGAGGCTGTTTTTGTGTTCAGTATAATTGAAATCAAGATCTTGAAAAGATGTCTGCACTCTCATGTTCATGACAGCATTATTCACAAAAGCCAGAGTTTCTTCAAGCTGAAAAAATGCCCAAGGACTCCCAAGTGTTGACTCATGCCTACACAAATGTGAAATGCATTTACATTCCTCATGCTTGTAATTCTTATATGTATCTAAAATCAGAACATGTTTACAAACTACATACAGAGCTGCAAAACAAATAAAATTTGAATTAACAATATTAACATGATAGATGATATTTTGATGAAACCAAATCACCACTCACAATGTAAGTAAGATGCAGTTGCTTTTGAATTCACAGGACTATCTGATCCTTGCTTTGTGGTGGTTCAAATTTTTCATGACTTTTCTGTCTTTGATCTACTGTAGGACCTTAATTTGTACATCATGCTGTGTTATATTTATTTGGAACAAGTGTGATATATTGGAAATAGACTTACCTCTGGTCTTTTCTCATTAACCTTAACTAAGTCCTGCTTCTGGATGCAATGTGACCTTTAACCTATAGTCAATGAGTGGAGTAGGATTGTGTTGCAGGCTTGTTTTTAAGGGGATTCTCTGCATATTCCAGCATAGCTTTACAAAGAGTTAGAACAGGTTCTCTAGCATTCCAGGAGGCGTCTCTAGGAGAAAAGTAGTCAGAGGGAGGGGCTGAGCCAAACTTCTTCCTAGGACCTGTGAGTGACAGCAGAGACCTCACGTTGGGACTGGAGGTTTAGGGTAGGATTGAAGGTAAGGAGCAGGGCTCTGTGAGAAGGTCAGCCAGACTGCAAGGGCGTGCCCTACGGGGGCATGCTGTGATCTCTTCCTCATGACTCAGCCAGCCTCTCTTGTGCACTAAAACATCACTGTGTTTGGCGAGCTTGGATGCCCTGAAGAAAATGGTGAGGGGCAGAGTTCTGCATGGAGCTGCCACAAGAAAGGGACAGGAAGACAGATGCAAGAGGAGAGATTGGCATGGCTTGGAATGTATCCACATCCACAAACTGAATTTTTTCAAATCCCTACGTGGTATCTTGTTGATGTATAATATCTCACATCCCTTCTACGAAATAGCATCACACACGTACCACATCCCATTAAATGTGTCTTATGTGTGTGTATTTACATATTTACTTATATTTTTATTTTTTTATAAAAGTCAGTGTTTAATCAGAATAAGTAGAAAAGCACAACTAATTATAAATTTTAAGATGCTAACAAATACCTCAAATATCATAAAATCCATATTTTAATTTTACATAGTTACAAAGACTTGTGACCATGTGAGCACATTGCTAGCTCCTCCCCACCCCTTTGAGCTTTAGAAAAAGTTAGTGCCAGAGAGAAGCCCTGAAACTTGTTTCTCATTAGTTCACAGTGTGTCAGTTTTCTATTACTCTGTAACAAATTACCCTCCTCATTTAGCCTCTTGAAACAATGAACATTTATTACTTCACACAGTTACTTATGGTCTATGGGTACTAATTGAATCCTGGACTGTTGGATTAAAAAATCTCTGTTATTATCCATAACCTCTGTAGCCCCCAACACATCCTGCTCATTCTAATCTCCCTGATTTCATGCAAACTGCTTTTTCCACCTGGAACACCCATGTCCTTTCATGTAGTGATTCTACCTGGCAAATGCCTACTGACACCCAGTCTAGTTCCTGCCTTATTTATCTGGGATGACTAGGGGTTCCTTCATCTAAACTCCTCTAAACCCTGCCTTTCCCCCAATTTAACAAATTTCTCAGAGAGTTTTAATTGCTTACGTATCTGCAAGATATATTATAAGTTGCTGGAATACAGGGAACAATTTTTTTCTTCCCCAAATCCACAACAGCTGCAAAAGCCCTGACATGAGGTTGACACTCAGTAAAGATCTGTTGCATGAATGAATGGATTGCCCTAGATTCTGAGAGACAAGGCTCATTTCTAAGGCCATATGCCATTTGTATTCTGGATGATTAGCATTTAGTTAATGATTATAGCAAATTACTGGGGCCACAGGGAGTCAGCTCCCTTCTGGTGATATTTTCTGTCTAGAGAAAGGCACTGGGGCAAGTTAACCATCAGTGAACCACTGACCACATGCTGCATACTTTATATAGATAACAGCCATGTTCACCAGATTGATATTGCACTCAGAACATTTCATGCCAGTGCAACCTGTAACATTCTATTCTATTCCAAGAGGAATAGAGCTTTACCAAGTGAGTTGAACCTGCAGGCGGCCAGAGCCCCATCGTGGATCTGCCCAGCCCACTGCATCATGAAGCACATTGATATTGTTTGTTCAGTCGCTGGATCTCAGGAGGCAGAATCAGCACAGATGAGTTAGGAGATTCCAGCTGCCTGCCACAGCCCGACAAGCACCCATCTTTTCCAGATGCCAAATGTACCCGATTGATTTTAATAATTTTCTTTCTTTCTGTAAATTAAAATACTTTATGTGGAAATACAAGAACCTAGGGCATCAAAAGAACACAAAGGAAAATCTCAAGCATTCTTCTCCAGGTACCCCTCGCCTTGGGCAGAAAGGTTTTGCTTGCAGCTCCTGAACCACTTCACTTGCTGCATGTCTGCTCCTTCTTGTACATTTTCCTTTTCCCTCACTGCCCGGGGGAATTCTAAACAACTCCTTCTAGGAGTTCTACCCATAATCTCATAGAAGATGAACTCAGGTTCTACTGCCTCCAAGTCACAATCTCCGATGACTCCGGCTCCCACTGTTTTCCCACTGTTTGGAATTCTAGTGGTGTTTGCTGTTTGGTGCTTTCTATAGACCAGCACCTCTGCCAACTTTCAGGTGCATGCTCTTCACCTGGAGGATTCCTTAGAATGCAGATTCGGACTCGGGTCTGGAGTGGGCCTGAGAATCTGCATTTCTACAAGCTGCTCCTGATGCCCTTGTTGCTTGTCTAAGTGCCACACTTGAATAACAAAAGTGGAGATTTCTTGATTTTGAGTGTTTTCCTCCCTTTCTTTCTTTCTTTCTGTCTCCTACAAATATTTATTGGACTTCTATATTTTACACTAGTGTTATGTGCTGGTATTGAAGAGGTAAAATCTACCTCTTAATAGCATTGTAATTTTATTTGCTTTTTAGTTAATCTACTTACATATTTGTACTTTTTCTGATATTTAGATTCCAGTTCTTTTTCCTTCCTCCTCAATCAGTTTTAACCTCCTTGAAGGGAGAAACTTACCTGTGAAACCTAGGTAGTATTTTGTTGCATACAGTCTGAAACCAACAAAACTGGGCTTGAGTTCCAGTTCTTCCTCTTATTTATCAGATGTGAAATGTGGGCACATTTTCTAGCCTCTGAGACTAAGTGTGATCACCTGAGGTGTAGGGATGACAGTTGCTGAGAGTGGAATAAGATGCTGCTTGCAACGCGTCTGGCGCGGGGTTGCCCCTCTGGCCCTGGGCAGTGGCCTTTTCTCCTGCCCTTCTCGATACTGATTAGTCCCAGAGATCACAGTGAATCAAGTTCAGGGCAGGTTGGGCAAAGTATCAGGACACAGTGCTTCAGAGTGATTTGGTTTTCTGTTCCGGTTCTCATTTTGAAACTTCCATGGAAAGATTTCATGATATGCTGGCAAGTGTTTACATTTTTGTTGTTTTAAAATTTTATGTAAGATATGCTTTCAAATTCCCTTTTTAAACTACAAGGAAAGGTGGTTGATATGGTAACCAAGCTTTAAGAAGAAACATGCATTTATTAGGAAAAAAAAAGCAACCTTTTTATGCCAGTAAATGTACCATCAAGTCTGCTGCAATTTCAACCCTTTTTAAAAGTTCTAATGTCACTTGAGTTTGCTTTTCATTTAGAAAGAATGAAGGAATCATTTGGAAAAATGTAAAACCTCAGAAAGTTGTAATGGGACATAGGATAGGACCCTGGCCTGCTATGGAAAAGCAGACCTGTGGTTTACTTCTGGCCTTTCCAACAATTAGCTATGTGATCTTCATAAAAAATTACTTACAATTTATCTAGGTTCTGTTTCCTCATTATAAAATGAGTAGGTCAGGCTAAATAATCCCTAAGAGTTTGTTCTGCTTTATAAAAGTCAACTGTGATTCTTATTAATTTAGTTACAAGTATTGGAGAAATGAAAACTTCAGTCAAGTAAAACAATTTCCTTATAAGTTTTACATGTGAATCGTGTAAACAAGATCATGAAGAGGAATGTTTAAAATGCTTCAGAGAACATTTTCAAGCATTTTAAACACTTACAGACCATGGATTTAGGTACAAAAAATGGATTGGCCAATTGCAAACCATTCTTAACTGCTCATTCATGCACACTGGAAAACACACTTTGCTTAAATCGAGTCCCTGTAGGGTTTTGACAGGAATAAGAGTGTATTTTGTTAAAAAAATTCTACCTAAAATTTATGTTTGTTTTGCTAATTCAGCTTGTGACGGAACACTATATGTGATGGTTGAACGCTCAGATGCTGCTACCAGAATTTGCATTCAAACCCTGGGTCTGTCACTGTTTGGAAAGTTATTTGATCTTTCTAGAAGCTTCATGCCTTTACCCACCTTAGGGAAGTGATGAGGAGTAAGTGAAGTATTACATTTAGCGTATTGTCTGGTGCACAGTAGATTTTCAATAATTGTTATGTTATTGTGATAGCCTTGTTTTAGTGATTTACTTTAAGTGTGATCTATAATTATATCAAACTACAACAAACTATAGTCTTATATTCAAGAAAGGTTTTATCCTTAAAATGTCCATTGCCTATTCATGTTGCTTGCCTTGTGGGAGTTTTCACTGGGAGGTTATGCCATGTGATAGGTAAAAAGTAGACAGGGAGACAAGCAAGTGTCATTTTGGCCAAGTCACCTCTGTCATGGGTCTTGCTATCTTCATTTATAAATAAGATAGTGGGTTGCATTAGACTAGATCTACCTGCTTTGGGTTCATGACCTTTGGAGGTCTGAAATGTATACAAAAACCGTTGGCCAAGTGTTGTCAGATGAAGTTTTCTAGGGTGAAATTCTATACCATGTATCAGACTCTCAGAAGAGTCCATGAAGATAACTGAGAGTCTCTCATATCAATGATCCTCAGCTTCCTTTCGGCTCTGCAGTACACAGCTATAGAACATTGGGATTTTGGTGATACCACTTGGGAACATTTTTTTTCTGGGAAAAATTGATAACTGAAGACATCTCCTGGTGAAATATCAAAACCTAGTATGTTGACAGTTTCTTCTGGCGACAGTAAAAACAAGAAAAAAATGGAGGACAAATTTTCAACTGACAGACGACCCAGCTTGTCCTTGTATTTCAATGAGATAAACACTGCCTACACAGTTCTTTGGTGAAAGTTCTTATTCAAGATTTCAACATGCTTACTCTATAGGGTGATTGCATTAGTAACATTTTTGGGTGTCATTTTGGATGTTTCATTTTTTTTCTTTTTTCATTGTTGAAACAGAGTCTCACTCTGTTGCCCAGGCTGGAGTGTAGTGGTGCGATCTCAGCTCACTGCAACTTCCTTCCCCCCCAGTTCAAGTGATTTTCTTGCCTCAGTCTCCCAAGTAGCTGGGATTACAGGCACCTGTCACTGTGCCTAATTTTTTTTTTTTTTTTTTTTTTTGTATTTTTAGTAGAGACGGGGTTTCACCATCTTGGCCAGGCTTGTCTTGAACTCCTGACCTCGTGATCCACCTGCCTCAGTCTCCAAAAGTGCTGGGATTACAGGCATGAGCCACCACGCCCAGCCCATTTTGGATGTTTCTAATGAAACAGGAGAGTGCAGACTTTTTGCTACAGTCCTACCACTGAGTGTTCTCTATTAATCAAGTAATGTTCTCTTCTTGGCTGTGTTATGACTGAATCCTCTCCCTGTGGACGGATCTGGAAAGAGGGATCTGGCCAGAGTCAGGGCTGAGTTCTAGGCCAGGGAAAATAGCAGGGGATTTGAGATTCAATAAATTCAGGGCTGGAAGGAGGCAAGGTAGGCAAGGCGAAGCACTCCTGAGCTGAGAAGAGTGATAACACCAAATCCAGAGCGGGCAGGGTGGACGTCAGCATCAGGCAGTCAAGAGATTGAAGTCAGGCAAGAGTATCATCAGCGTCACGTGACAGATGCTGGAAAATGCAAACGAGAGCTGCCTTTCATGCTGTAAAAATAACTAGGCCCCTTTAATACTGATTGATTTCCTTCTGACCACCAAGCCACCTACCATATAGAGCAGCTCTAAGTGGTTTTTAAGAGTGTCTCTGTTGGCCAGGTGCAGTGCCTCACGCCTGTAATCCCAGCACTTTGGGAGGCCGAGGCGGGCAGATCACGAGGTCAGGAGATCGAGACCATCCTGGCTAACACGGTGAAACCCCATCTCTACTAAAAATACAAAAAATTAGCCGGACGTGGTGGCAGGCACATGTTGTCCCAGCTACACGGGAGGCTACACAGGAGGGTGAGGCACGAGAATGGTGTGAACCCAGGAGGTGGAGCTTGCAGTGAGCCGAAATCACGCCACTGCACTCCAGCCTGGGTGAGAGAGTGGGACTCCGTCCAAAAAAAAAAAAAAAAAAAATAGACTGTCTGTTGCAGACCTTACAGAAGCTGCTCATGCGACTGACCTGGCCTGGCCACTTGTGCCCACAGAGCACTGCTGTAAGTGGTGAGGTGACCCTCCTGATGGGTGCTGAGTCTATTCAGGCTCCATCCTAAAAGAACTGCTGATTCACTCTCAAGAGAGTGACTAACACTGCTGTATCTACTCCTTCCATGCCTTTTTTCTTGAAGGTTCCTGAATAGTTTCTCATATTGAGGAATTTATACTCTTTAAGTTATTTTAAAGAATACAGTTAAATTATTATTGACTGTAGTCACCCTATTGTGCTATCAAATAACAATCTTATTCATTCTTTCCATTTTCTTTTTGTACCTGTTAATCATCCCCCACTTCCCAACTAACCTCTCTGCTACACTTTCCAGCCTCTGGTTACCATCCTTCTACTCTCTATGACCATGAGTTCAATTGTTTTAATTTTATTAGAGCCCACAAATAAATGAGAGCATATGATGTTTGTCTTTCTGTGTCTGGCTGATTTCACTTAATATAATGACCTCAAGTTCTATCCATGTTGTTGCAAATGATTGGGTCTTATTCTTTTTTATGGCTGAATAGTTCTCCATTGGGTATATGTACCATATTTTCTTTATCCATTCATTTGTTGATGAACACTTAAAATGTTGCTTCCAAATCTTACCTATTGTAAACAGTGCTGCAACAAACATGGTAGTGCAGATATCGCCTTGATACACTGATTTCCTTTCTTTTGGAAAATCAGTGGGACTCAGCAGTAGGACTGCTAGATCATATATAGCTCAGTTTTTAGTTTCTTGAGGAACCCCCAAAGTTTCCTCCATAGTGGTTGTACTAATTCACGTTCCCACCAAGAGTATGAGGGCTCCCTTTTCCCCCACATCCTTACCAGCTTTTGGTATTACCTGTCTTTTGGTTATAAGCCATTTTAGCTGGGGCGAAAGGATATCTCATTGTAGTTTTGATTTGCATTTATCTGATGATCAATGATGTTGAGGACTTTTTCATATACCTGCTTTCCATTTGTACTCTTCTTTTGAGAAATGTCTATTCCAATCTTTTGCCCATTTTTGATTGGATTATTAGATTTTTTCCTATAGAGTTGTTTGAGCTTATTATATATTTTGGTGATTAATTTCTTGTCAGATAGGTGGTTCGCAAGTATTTTCTCCCATTCTGCGGGTTGTCTTTCCACTTTGTTGATTGTAACCTTCGCTGTGTAGAACCTTTTTAACTTGATGCACTGTTAACTATTAAACACTCTTTATTCAGATACTAGCTGGAAAGATATTTGTCTATGACTTGGTCCTTTTGGGATCTTCTAGTTTATCTGGCTTAAGTCCTTGAAATCTTTTCATTTACTTCTGGGTTTTATGCTTTTCCATGATCTATACCAAAGCATTTTGTACTAGACAGTGATTTCACTCTTCTCCCAATACATACTTCATAGCTGGCCTTAAAAATATTTTGCTATTGATATTACTATTTTCTGTTACATAAAAGAGTCAACTGTATATCCTAGAATTATTGGAGGAGATGCTGGTCTCTGATTATGCAGCTATGCCACCTCTAACACTCCTTTTGGACTTCTGCGATTGGAAGGGTTCTATAGTCAGAGTAGGATTTGCAGAAGGAAAGCAATTCTTATGTGGGATCTACCTACAAAAGTCTTTCCTTCGCTCACAAACATGTCCTGAGCAGCTAAGATGTCCCAGGCACTTAGGTAGCATCTGGGAAAACAGAAATAAACACTAAGTCACTCCTGCTGTCAAGGAGTGCGAGGTCTAGTGGGAAGAAAGACATTAACCATAAACAATCAGCTCAGGGCAAGAGAGTTATGACGGAGGGAGGCACAAGAAGACACGGAGCCCAGAGGAATGGCACAGGGCCCAGCCTAGACTATTGAGAAAGACTCTGTAGAGAAGTTGAACTTGATCTTAGTCTTGAAGAATGAATAGTAATTTTCTAGATAAAAAAGGATAGTGTAGGAAAGGGTTCTCTAGGTAAAAATGTAGATGTTCAAATACCTAAAAATACAAAAATATTTCAAGTTCACAGAAATGCAAGACTGTGCTTCCGTACCATGAGAGCAGAGAGTTCTTCATAGCTCCTTCCTGGTATCACCTCCAAGTATCCTCAGCAGCCTGCCTTGCTAGTTGAGGATTCATTTTTCTCCATTGGCTGCTTTGCAGAGGTTGAGCAGTCAGACCTTCATGTGTCCTTCACATAGGACTTACCTTGACACAGTAAGGACTGTCACAAATTAATCAAAATGATTAAACACCATTTACTACTCACTGTATGTAAAGATTTTATGCTCAGTTCGCTATTAATTTCTGTTGAGAGAGACATGATGAGAAAAATGGGGAAAAAGAAAAACCAGAAGCCAGAAAACCTGAAAATGAATCCTGACCCTCCCGCAATCTAACTGTGATTCTAAGCAAGTCAATTAATTGCCTTGAATCTGTGTTCTGCAAATTCATGATTAATAATGTTAACTATTATAGGATTATTGACAAAAGTAAATGAGATGGTAGATGCAGATAAAATTTTGAAGAATTAGAATGTACTGTTTATGACTATTATAACAAATCACACACACACCCCTTCGCATGTACAAGTGTGGTTCAGAATAAATCTGAGTTTCTGGAAGGAAAACAGCTTGAGGAACTTTCTGAAGGAAAGTGAGATGATGACTTATTGGACATGAAGTAGGAGGTGATTTCAAAAGAAACTATGGTTCCATGGTGCTGCTGGTGGACAGAGATGAGTGAGATTTGAGATACGCCCAAACAGATGGAGCAGAGACAGGTGGGGAGGATGAGTGGAGGTGTGTTTGGGAACATGGTGACGAGTGCTGAGGCTGGGACATGTGAACTTCGTGGGTGGGAAAAGCAGTGGGTGGAAAGAACAGTAGGATCAGGAGCTTAGAGATGTGTAGAGCAGGAAAGAATCCTGGAGAATAGCAAATCTCACATATTAATCCTACTAGTGAGGAAATTAGTCTTCTGAGAGGTTCAGTAATTTGTTCCTAGTCATAACCATAATCAGTTGCAGAATGGAGATTCCAAGTTGGGAATTCTTACCTTTAGTTTTATTGTTTTTCCTGATTTTTAACACTCTCCTGAAGGAAGCAATGAGTCCAGATTTAATCCTAATCATAATAAATATTTTACAGAGAACAATAGTTCTCTGTGGAGGAGAATACATTTAACACAAGAATATATTTATAGGTACATTATTGCTTCTGATAGTTCCTGTTTGGCTCAACCTTCCAACATTTACATGTATCAAGAATCCTCCTCTCTCCCTCCTTCTTCAAATTATTTATGCACAAATTTATTTACTGTTTAATTCAAACATACCTTTACTGGGGTTGGCAATAGTCTAGGCACCACATAAAGCGATGGGGATCCAAAGATAAACAGGATCCTGTTCTTCGCCTTAAGGAACTCATTGTCTCATACAGAAGACAGGCAGACAAACAGACACATGCAATATTGTCCAGTGAATATGTGCAATGAAGGGACAGGGTAGTTATGAAATATGTAATGGGCATCTCAGAGTTAATGATCCATCCTGGAAGTGGATCTCAAAGGGAACCTAGGAGTTTTCCAGGAATAGGCATGGGTAGGGGTAAGTACTGAATAGTGAATACTCCAGGTAGGTGATGTGCAAAAATCTCCATGGTTTCAAGGCAGAGAAATTCTTTTCCTGACAACATGCAATAATACATGATAACATTATAAGACAGCAACACTGACGTGGGTTTGGGGGGGAGCATGATGTATCAACCAAGTAAAAGGTGACTTAATAAAAAGGGTAAATGACAAACATTTTCAAATACAGAACAAATCCTCTCTTCTCTCCTCAGGGAAGAGGCTAATTATTTTATGGAGTCACCTCTACTTTATGAAATCCTGCCAGATGGGATTCTGCTTGTGACTTTTCCTGCTTCATTGAGGTGTGGGAAGAAGACTTTCATAGGATGAGTTCTTTTCCCACTTGTTTAACTTTGGCAGTTATGGCTTGCTCCACATCTGCAGTGTGCTGTGTCATACCAATGACATTGTTTATAAAAAGCTAGTGATCTTTATTATCTCTGGGAATAAATATAACATAATCTTTGCTCCCAAACAATATACAGTAAGGAAGACAGACACAAGGTAAAACACACATGAGACAGTAAAGTGTACAACAGAGTGCTGAGGTTTTGATGTGGCTTGTGCTCCTAAGACTGAATCTTTAAGAATGAGTAGTAATCAGATAGCCAGATAAAGGGAGGAACCTCTTTCCTGTAGGTGAATTAAAACATACATGAACTCTGGACCAGTGTCAAGTTTTTAAAGGGGATTGATAAGAGTGAAGTACGAGATTCAGCTGAAGCAGGAAGAGACCAATGCCAAGAAAGCTTCTAAGCCAGCAGTTTCCAACCTTTTTGGCACCAGGCACTGGTTTTGTGGAAGACAATGTTTTTTCCACAGACAGGGGGAGGGATAGATTTGGGATGAAACTGTTCCACCTGAGATCATCAGGCATTAGATTCTCATAAGGAGCATGCAACCTAGATCCCTCACATGCACAGTTCACAGTAGGCTTCATGCTCCTATGAGACTCTAATGCCGCTGCTCATCTGACAGGAGGTGGAGCTCAGGTGAGAATGCTCACGCACACTGCTCGCCTCCTGCTGTGTGGTCTGGTTCCTGACAGGTCAGGACCCGTACAGGTCAGTAGCCTGGAAGTTCGAGATCCCTGTGTAAGCTAAAGGAGTTTGGTCTTCAATGTCTAGAAAGCCACTGAAAATTTTAAAGCAAAGAGTGATCAGAATAGATTTTAGTTTTAGAAGAATCATTTTGGATGCAGTAGAGAGGAAGAAATGGAGAGGGGAAAGAATAAAGGCACAGAGACCAGTTGTCAAGCTGTTGCAACAACCTTGGCAAGAGAAAATTGGGGACTAAATTAGGATGTACAAATTTTAGTGTTTAATTACCAATGTGTGAGGAGTATGATGGTGTGGGACAAATTTCGCAGGCCTCAGTGATTTCTAGTTTAGTTGTCTGGGTGGATAGTTATGCTTCTGTACAGGTACTGCAGATGGAAAACTAGTCTGGGGTGATGTGTGTGATGAATTGTTTGATTTGTTTGATTTGAGGTGCTTGTGGGTCCTCCAGATTAATATGTCCTGTAGAACACTGGATTGAATAGAATAGGAAGGGTCTAGAGCACAGAAGAGATATCTGGGCTTCAGATGAAAATTTGGGCACTAGCAATATATAAAAAGTAGTTGGAATTTCAGAGAAAGGTGATCGAATTTTCCAATAGGACAAATAAGCAGAGAGAGAAGAGGCTGAGCTTTGTATTGAGTGACTTCTCTATTTGAAATTATAAGTCAAAAACTTCAGATCTTATTCATTGTTGACACAGCTTTCGGATGTTTTCCCAATGGGCAGACTTTGGCTGACAACAAAGTGTGAGTGCCAGGAGCTAGATTTATTCTGTGAAGAAATTTTTCCCAAAGCAGGACATTTTTGGCTCTCACTCTGAGACTGTGTTTGCTCAGGCTCCAGCAGTTCTTGGTAGTTGGTAGTTTGAATCACATTTGGACCAATGTTTTCACACTAGTATTTTGAGTGAAGTAGCTTGCAATCATGGCAGTGGATGTGCATGCCCTAAGCCTCACAGCTAGTTAACCTGTTTTGAGCTGAAAAAGTTTGGCATGTATATTATTCTGTTCTCAAACTGCTATAGAGAACTACCTGAAACTTGGTAATTTATGAAGAAAAGAGGTTTACCTGACCCACAGTTCTGCAGGTTATACAAGAAGCATGATTTGGAGGCCTCAGAAAACTTACAATCATGATGGATGGCAAAGGAAAAGCAAGCATGTCTTCACATCATGGCAGGAAAGAGAGAGCAAAGTGGAAAGTGCTACACATTTTTAAACAACCAGACTTGAGAGAACTCTATCACAAGACAGCACTGGGGGGATAGTGCTAAACCATTAGAAACCACCCCCATGATTTGATCACCTCCTACTAGGTCCCACCTCCAACACTCAAGATCACAATTCAACATGCAGTTTGGGTGGGGACACAGAGCCAAACCATGTCATTCCCCTGGATCCTCTGATATTTCATGTACTGCTCACATTGCAAAATACAATCATGCCTTTCCAACAATCCCCCAAAGACTTAACTCATTCCAACATTAACTCAAAAGTCCAAGCCCGAAGTCTCATCTGAGACAAGGCAAGTCCCTTCTGCCAGTGAGCCTGTATAATAAAAAACAAGTTAGTTACCTTCAAGATACAATGGGGTTATATGCATTGGGTAAATGCTCCTGTTCTAAAATGGAGAAATTGGCCAAAACAAAGAGACCACAGACCTCATACAAGTCCAAAGCTCAGCAGGTCAGTCATTCAATTGCAAAGCTCCAAAATAATCTCCTTTGACTCCGTGTCTCACATCCAGGGCATGCTGATGCAAAGGGTGGGCTCCCAAGGCCTTGGGCAGCTTTGCCCCTGTGGATCTACAGAATACAGCCCCCATGGCTGCTTTCACGGGCTGGCATTGAGTGCCTGTGGCTTTTCTAGGCACACTGTGCAAGCTGTCAGTGGATCTACCATTTGGGGATCTGGAGGACAGTAGCCCTCTTCTCACAGCTCCACTAGGCGGAGCCCCAGTGGGGACTCTATGTGGGGGCTCCAACCCCACATTTTCCCTCCAAACTGACCTTGCAGAGGTTCTCCATGTGGGCTCTGCCTTTGCAGCAGACTTCTGCCTACTGCCTGAAAATGAGGCATTTTCATAAATCCTCTGAAATCTATGAGGAGGCTTCTCAACCTCAGGTCTTGCATTCTGCACACCTGAAAGCCCAACAGCATGTGGAAGCCACTAAGGCCTGAGTTCTACCTTGACCCATTTTATCTATGACTAGAATAACTGGAGCAGTTGGGATGCAGGGCACCATGTCTCAAGGCTGCTTAGAACAGTGGGGCCATGGGCCTGGCCCCCCCAAAATGTTTTCCTTCTAGGCCTCCAGGCCTAGATGCGAGGGGCTGCCAAGAAGGTCTCTGAAATACTTTGGAGGCATTTTCCCCATTGTCTTGGCTGTTGACATTTGGTTCCCCTTTGCTTATGCAAAATTCTGTAGTTGGCTTGAATTTCTTCCTGGAAAATGGGTTTTTCTTTTCTCCCACTTGGTCAGGCTGCAAATTTTCCAAACTTTTACATATAAGTAAATTATATGTAACTTTACTGCTTGCCTTTTAAATATAAGTTCCAGTTTCAGATAATCTTTTTGTTCATGTGTATGAGAGTACACTGCTAGAAGCAGCCAGGTAACATCTTGAATCCTTTGCTGCTTAGAAATTTCTTCCACCAGGTACCCTAAATCATCTCTCTCAGGTTTAAAGTTCCACAGATCTATAGAGCAGGGGCACAACACTGCCAGTCAGTTGCTAAAACATAATGAGGGTGATCTTTATTCCAGTTCCCAATAATTTTCTCATCTCCATCTGAGACCCTCTCAGCCTGGACTTCATTGTCCATATCACTATCAGTATTTTGGTCAAAACCATTCAACAAAGTCTTTAGGAAGTTCCAAACCTTCCCTCATCTTCCTGTCTTCTGAGCCCTACAAATTGGTCCAACCTCTGCCCATTACCCAGTTTCAAGTTTGCTTCCACATTTTCAGGTATCTTTATAGCAATGCCCCACTTTTCTGGTACCAATTTTCTGTGTAGTCATTCTCACACTGCTATAAAGAACTACCTGAGATAGGTAATTTATGAAGAGAATTAACTGACTTACTGTTGTGCAGGCTGTACAGGAAGCATGACTGGGAGGCCTCAGAAAACTTACAATCATGGCAGAAGGGCAAAGAGGAAGCAAACATGTCTTCATGTAGTGGCAGGTAAGAGAGAGTGAAGGGGTAAAGTGCTACACACTTTTAAACAACCAGATGTCGTGAGACCTCTATCATGAGACAGCACTGGGGAATGGTGCTAAACCATAAGAAAACATCCCCATGATCCAATCACCTTCCACCAGACCCCACCTCCAACACTCGGGATCACAAATCAACATGCGATTTAGGTGTGGACACAGAGCCAAACCATATAGTATTTGATCTTTAGATTTTTTATGCTACAAACTGGGGCTTTATCTTTTGAAAATAAAGGAACTAGAAACCAAATGATGTGTCATTTATTTCTACTGCAGAAATAAATTGCATGTGAATATTTGAATATCCTAGCCTGTCTTCTTCCTTCTTTCCATTTCTTCTTTTCTTCAATCCTTTTCTATGATTCACTGAATATTAATAGAACACTACTATGTTTCTAGTACTGTGGTTGGAGTCTTGATAAAAACAACACTTTTCTGGCTCTGAGAAGTGTGATCTACTATGGAACATCTTAATGTAAGCAAATACTTACTGGGAAGTGTACAGGGTGTTTTAGCAGAGATGAAAACAATTGATATTAGAGATCGTGGGGGACTTGTAGAAGACTAGTATCTCCTGGTAAGCCATCCCTTCCAGCACTCCTTACATAATTCCCTCTCACATTGGCTCTGGGGTTGGCATGGAATTAGCTTTGACTAGTAGGAATTGACAAGTTTGATTCAAGCAGAGGCTTGACAAACACTTCAATTTTGGTCTTGTCTCCCTGTGATGCTCCTTCTTGTAACCTGGCCACTACTTTTTTGAGAAAGCCCAACTAGTCATGTGGATATTCCTGCCTCCAGACACAGCTGAGCTATGCAGTAGTGGCTAGTACCAACTACCAGCTATGTGAATAAGACCATTTGTATCATCTAGTTATCCCCGTTCCCTAGCCAGTGTCATGCAAAACTGAAGAACCACTTGGTTAACAAACAGGATCATGAGAAAGAATACATTGATCTCATTTTTATCCCCTAAGTTTTGTACTGATTTCCTGTTGAGTAACTAGAATGGGGCTCATGATTTCTTGATAATCGTTTCTTCAGTCACCAAAGCCTCATAGATCATTTTTTTCTTTTTCCTAACCCACTATACCTAACCACTCATGAAGTTATGCCAGTTCTATTGTGTTAACCTCTTTCTTACCTACCTCCTTCTTACATTTCATCTTTTACATTCCTAGTTGCCTGGTTCCTGTTTCCTGGTTTCTAGGTTCCTGGGTTACTGCAACAGCCACTGTACTTTCTTCCCCTCCTCTAGTCTTTGACCCTCTGTGTCATTTTTCCCATATATTTTAAACAAGGGTTTCTTGGTCTTGACGTTATTGAAATTTGGACTAGATATTCTGTGCATTGCATGATGTTTGGCAGCATCCCTGACCTCTACCTCCTAAATGCCAGTATCATGATGCCCTTTCAGTCATGATAACCAAACCTGTCTTCAGATATCACCAAATATCCTTTGGAATGGGGAGGCAGAATCATCTCTAGTTAAGAACCACTGCCTAAAAATGGATTCTGAGAACCTTACTCTTTCTTTTTCTTTTTCTTTTTTTTTTTTTAAGAGTCAGGGCCTCACTTTGTAGCCTGGGATGGAGTGCAGTGGCATGATCATAGCTTACTGCAGCCTTGAACTCCTGGGCTTAATGGATCCTCCTATTTCAACCTCTCCAGTAGCTGGGACTACAGACATGTACCACCATGCTTGGCTAATTCATTTGTTAGTAGATACAGAGTCTCATTATGTTGCCAAGGCTGGTCTGGAACTCCTGGCCTCAAGTGTTCCTCTCACCTTGGCCTCCCAAAATGTTGGGATTATAGGCATGAGCCACCATACCTGGCCTAAAACCTTATTCTTTTATTTTCCTCTTTAAAACCCTATATGGTTAGCCATTGTCTTTGGTACATTTCCCAGATAAGTCCCACTCCATGTTAGGGAAATAAATGGTAGGGGACAGGGATGATGTTTTGGATGTTCTCACCTCACTTCTGATCTGAAATCAGGCACTCCATTTGGTAGCTTAACCTTTCTGCTATGGCAGAGGAGTTTAGAAATCTCAAGAAAAGTGTTTCATGTAAAAATACAGGAGTTTTAAAAGTCAGAATCACATTTACTCTAATCTGGAGACGATATTGACCTACATTTCCACTTTGTTAAAATGCTAATAGATGTTACTTATCATGCTCTTACTATGTGCCAGACACCACCATGCTTAGGGCTTTAGAGGAATTCATGTTTTTAATCCTCACAAAGCCCTGGGAGCCTAGCACTATTTTTATTCCTTTTTTTCAGTGAGAAAATTTACATTAGGTTACTTTCCCTAATAGTACAACTAACCTAGGCCAGAGTCCAGATTTGAAACCAGACCAGCTATATTAGTCAGTTTTCATGCTGCTGATAAAGACATGCCCAAGACCGAGCAATTTACAAAGAAAAAGATTTAATTGAACTTATAGTTCCACATGGCTGGGGAAGCCTCACAATCATGGTGGAAGGCAAGGAGGAGCAAATCGTGTCTTACATTGATGGCAGCAGGCAAAGAGAGAGCTTGTGCAGGGAAACTCCCTTTTGTAAAACTACCAGATCTTGTGAGACTTATTCACTATCATAAGAACAGCATTAGAGAGACCTGCCCCCGTGATTCGATTATGTCCCACCAGGTTCCTTCCACAACACATGGGAATTCCAGATGAGATTTGGGTGGGGACACAGCCAAACCATATCATTCTGCCCCTGGCCCCTCCAAGATCTCATGTCCTCATATTTCACAACCAACCATGCCTTCCCAACAGTCTCCCAAAGTCTTAACTAATTATAGCATTAACTCAAAAGTCCAGAGTCCACAGTCCAAAGTCTCATCTAACACAAGGCAAATCTCTTCTGCCTATGACCCTGTAAAATGAAAAGCAAGCTGGTTACTTCCTAGTTAAAATGCAGGTACAGACATTGGGTAAATACAGCCATTCCAAATGGGAGAAATTGGCCAAAACAAAAGGGCTGCAAGCCCCATGCAAGTCCGAAGTCCAGCAGGGCAGTCAAATCTTAAAGGTCCAAAATCATCTCGTTTGGCTCCATGTCTCACATCCAGGTCACACTGATGCAAGAGGTAGATTCCCATGGTCTTGGGCAGTTGCACCCCTGTGACTTTGCAGGATATAACCTCCCTCCTGGCTGCTTTCACAGGCTGGCATTGAGTGTCTGTGGCTTTCCCAGGTCCATAGTGTAAGCTGTTGGTGAATCTACCATTTGGGGGTCTGGAGGACAGTGGCCCTCTTCTCACAGGTCTACCAGGTGGTTACCCAGTAGAAATTCTGTGTGGGGGCTCTAACCCCACATTTCCCTTCTGCACTGCCCTAGCACAGGTTATCCATTAGGGCCCCACCCCTGCGGCAAACTTATGCCTGGGCATCCAGACATTTCCATACATCCTGTGAAATCTAAGTGGAGATTACCAAACCTCAATTCTTGACTTCTATGCACCTACAGGCTCAACACCACGTGGAAGATGTCAAGTTTTGGGGCTTTCACACTCTGAAGCAACAGCCCAAGCTGTACCTTGACCCCTTTTAGCCTAGGCTACAGTGGCTAGAACACAGGGAACTAAGTCCCTAGGCTGCACACAGCCTGGGACCTAGGACCCAACCCACAAACCCATTTTTTCTTTCTATGTCTCCAGTCCTGTGGTGGGAGAGGCTGCCATGAAGACCTCTGATATGCCCTGGAAATATTTTCCCCATTGTCTTGGGGGTTAACATTCGGTTTCTTGTTGCTTATTCAAATTTCTGCAACCAACTTGAATTTCTCCTCAGAAAATTGAATTTTGTTTTCTATTGCATTGTCAGGCTACAAATTTTCCATACTTTTATGCCCTGCTC
Organism: Piliocolobus tephrosceles; assembly: GCF_002776525.5. Taxonomy (NCBI): domain Eukaryota; kingdom Metazoa; phylum Chordata; class Mammalia; order Primates; family Cercopithecidae; genus Piliocolobus; species Piliocolobus tephrosceles. The sequence continues at coordinate 14,502,044 of NC_045448.1, read as the reverse complement.
CCCTTTTAAAACTGAATGACTTTAACAGCACCCAACTCACATCTTGAATGCTTTGCTGCTTAGAAATTCCTTCCACTAGATACCCTACATCATCTCTCTCAAATTTAAAGTTCCACAAATCTCTAGGGCAGGGGCAAAATGCCACCGGTCTCTTTTTTAAAACATAAGAAAAGTCATCTTTACTCCAGGTTCCAACAATTTGCTCATCTTCATCTGAGACCACCTCAGTCTGGATTTCATTGTCTACATCATTGTTAGCATTTTGCTCAAAGCCATTCAACACAACTGTAGGGAGTTTCAAACTTTCCCACATTTTCTGTCATCTGAGACATCCAAACTGTTCCAATCTCTACCTGCTACCTAGTTCCAAAGTTGCTTATGCATTTTCAGATATCTTGTAAGCAGTGCCCCACTCTACTGGTACCAATTTACTGTATTAGTCTGTTTTCATGCTGCTGATAAAGACATACCCAAGACTTGTCAATTTGTTCTCAGTTCCACGTGGCTGGGGAAGCCTCACAATCATGGCAGAAGGCAAGAAGGAGCAAGTCACATCTTACATCGATGTCAGCAGGCAAAGAGAGCTTGTGCAGGTCAACTCCCCTTTTTAAAACCATCAGATCTCACGAGACTTATTCACTATCACGAGAATAGGATGGGAAAGACCTGCCCCCAGGATTCAGTGATCTCCCACTAGGCCCTTCCCACAACACGTGGGAATTATGGCAGCTACAAGATGAGATTTGGGTGGGGACACAGAGCCAAACCATATCACCAGCTGTCTCTGAGAATGATATTCACCATGCCACATGATGTGGTGGATATAGCAACGAAGTGAGAGGATGTGTTCTTGGGCTAGCTCGCCCACTTACTAGCTCTGTGTTCTTGGCTGAGTTAACTTACTTCCCTGAATTTAGTTTATTTTTCAATAAAAATGGGGAAAATAATTCCTATTCCATATGTAGCTGTCATGGCATTAAATAAAAGTCTGATGTCTTGCACAAAATAGATGTATAAAAAGAAGTAATTCATTCTTTTTGATATGTATATAATAGCTGTAACATATGACATAACTATGTCATGCTTGAGTTAGAGTAAAAGATGAGTACGGTAAAAAGGTGTTAAAACTGTAAAACAATATATAAATATTTAAAGTTTGAAAAATGTAGTCTGTGTATGTGCATGTGTGTGTGTGTGTCTGTGTGTGTGTGTGTCTGTGTGTGTGTGAGAGAGAGAGAGATAGCAAGATAACACCTAGCCCTTTGCAGCATCTATGTGCTCAATGCTTGTTTGAATTATCTCATTTAATTGTCTTCAGAGTATTTGTTACTATCTTAATTTCTAGAAAAACCAAATCTTAGAAATGTTGTGGCTGGTGTAGCTATTAAATGGCAGAACTATGATTCAAATCAGTCTATTTTGATTCTGAAATAGACTCAGATGCATCACTTTGTCTTTATGGGACATTTTTAAGTTTTAAGTTTTACAGCTGTACTATATGTTTTAAAAGAGATAAATGTGTCAAACCCTGATCAGGTAAAAAAAATCTGTAGACGTTGATTTTCTTCCTGAAATGAAGTTTCTCAGTGGTGATGAAAAAAACCGCCTGTGTGGCAAAGTAGCCTCTGAGCCCAACAGGGAACCTGCAATATTCACCCTGTTACACACACACACACACACACACACACACACACAGGATTTGAAAACTCTTTAAGAGGATGTAAAGAGCTATGGATAATTATTTTGTTGGAAGTGTCTGGAAAAAACAGGAAGTTTGGACATTTATGAAAATAGCTTTACAAGAGAAGCCCCAGGGAAATTTGGCTCCATAATAAATATAAATTGCTCTGAGATAATTGCTAACTTTGTAATCATTCTAAAGTTCAATGGAAAGTTTAGAAATAAAGAGAACCTGTCATGATTGAGAAATTTAAAAAACTATATTTGAACTCATGAAAGTAGTAGGCATGTCAACCCCCCAGATATTTACCTTGGTGGGCCTTGGGGACTCACTCACTCATTGGGTCCAAGTAAAGCAAAGAACCATGTAAATTACCTCTGTTTGTTAGTGCAGGTTTTTTGTTATTTTTTTTTCCTGTGGAGAAGCTGTGAAGATATCAAGAGATTACAAAGAAAACAAAAGAAAATGTGATACAGCATTTCACAAAAATAAATGAACTGAGTAGAACATGTACCTCCAGGGAGGCCTGACAACTAACTGAAAATGAAACAGAATAGATTTTATAGAGAAAAAGTGCTTTGGTGATGCAATGGAATAATCAGGATTGGCTCATATGGACAAAAATAAACCTGAGATGATCCTTGGTTATTTATGAGCGTTGCTCAAAGCCCATTCCTTTCTGCCAACCTATTTTCCTCCCTTTAGTGTATTGGCCCTTGCAACTCTTAGTAATCAGAGCAATGATTTAGATTTTTTAAGTAAGTGATATGTTTGATTATTTTGGCTGAAATTGGGTTTTGGGGAGTGTTTGATTAGTTTTATATAGAAAATGGAGAATTATAATTCTAGGATACACGCTTATGGGTGGGAATATCTAGGGGACTGTGAGTGGTCTTCGTGGCCAGAGCATAAATAGGAATGTGGCAGAAAGTTCATGGAATGGTTCTTTTAAAGTGTAATGAACTAAGGTTATCACAATAATAATTTATGTCCAAGAATCTTCGTTCCAAAGGATAGAAACATTGAAAATTTTGTAGAAAATAAAGGAAAAGCATATGCACCCAGGCTGAACCTCTCTACATACATATGCACATATTCACACACATGCACAGAGATACATACACATGGTAGAAGATCACAGCATATGAGATGGTGGAGATAATAAACTTCATGACCTAGGGAGTTAACAGTCTGGAAATCTAGGGTGGTGGTTCTCAAAGCGTGGTCCCTGGACCAGCAGTGCTAGCATCAGCATTATTTGGGAACTTGTTAGAAATGAAGTTCTCAGGTTAGCATCTCAGACCTACTGAGTTAGAAACTCCAGGGAAACACATCTGTCTTTTAACAAGCTCCCCAGGAGATTCTAATGCACTCTAAAATTTGAGAGCCACTGATTTACAGCATGTAATAAAATCTGTGTTCATTGAAGTAGAGGGTGTATAAGACATAATCCTTGTCCCCAAAGGGATCTCAATCTAGTTGAAATCTTAAATAAATGATCAGTTACTTATTAATTTTGAAGGGTGTTATAGTGGAGATAAGCTATGAAAACAGAGATTAAGGGGAGACAGACTGTTTTTGCAAATATGAAGGCTTGAAAGTAGAGGTGCACTGAAGGATGAATGGGCATTTTTCAAACTGGCAAAGGCAGTCAATTAAAGTACAGGCAAGAGAAAAATGGCAGACGAAGACACAAAGGCAGGAAAGAAATTATCTGTATGGGTTGCAGTGGTTAGTTTGATGTGGCTAAAGTACTGGTGAAGGGATAGAATTTGGAAGCAGCCCTCTCTCATCCAGGCCACTATTATCTCACTTGTTTATGGCAGCAACCTCTTCACTCATCTTTTTGTCTCCAGGATTGCTCCTCATCAAATTCATATTCCACACAGAAACAAAAGTCCATTCATGGGATAAATCTGGCCATATCACTTTCCTACTTAAAACTATAGGCCATATCACTAGCCTATTTCTTTCCTACTTAAAACTTTTTCATGGCTCTTATTTGCCTGCAAAATAAAGTTCAAACTCCTTATCCTGTTGTATAAGGTCTCACATGATCTTGCCGGCTTTCCTCCTTACCCTTATCTCTTTTGTCTCTTCCTGGGTCTCCGCAGAGTCTTCAATACACTGCTTTTCCAATTGCCATTCCTTTGTGACACTATTTAAATTATTTAATTTTCTCTTCCACGAAAATGCCCCAAGAACTACCCTTTCCTCTGGGAAACTGACTGGGAGATCTCTGTGTTTCTATTACACAACATCCTGGGATGCATCTCTGCTAGCACCTATCACATTGTGCTGATATTGCTCACCTGTTCTTCCCCAGCTGCTTATGATCCTGTGGAGGATAAACACTCAGTCTTTGTAGTTTCTAACCTCAAATCTGAGCACAAGGTCTGGCATATTGTAGGTGTGGAGTGAATGTTTCTTTAAAAAATGAACTATGAAGAGATTTGTGTTTCAGGCAAAATAACCCAAGAGGAAAGCCTAAGAAAATTGCTTTTATCCTCTAGTTGACTGGGTTCTTCTGGTTGGGGAAACAAGGATGCTGATAATAAGTTAATAATTTTAAATATCTTTTAGGCTTGTTCTTATTTCTAACAACCTAACCTTTCCAAGTCCTTTCTATTAACACAATTACATCTAGGTATCTGATTTTTATCTTATTACATACACCTACCTGAATTATTTTTTCCCTTCACCAGACTGAACACTGCATGGAAAATCTCTGTTGGAGCCTGGATATTTATCTACTTTACATCAGAGCTAAAATAAAGTTGATTCTCACTCATTATTCCTTATAGTTTTATTCTATAAGGTCAGCATGAAAACTGAATTAATAAACACTGAATGGTTGCTTCTAGGATAATTATAGGGTTAGGCTTCCGTAAGTTTCTGGTCACAATATTTTTCTCAACTAATTGAGATATATTCTTGTTTTGATGTGTGTTTTTAATGTGAAGACATTTTATATGATATATATTGTTGATTCATTAACATGGAACTCACAGACAACAGCAAAACTCATGCCTGAAGGAAACTTTATCTAGCACATGTTTTCTCCATAGAGCATATCACAGCATCTTGTGCTTAGAACACCAGACAGCACTTCAGCACTATGCTTGGGGGCCATTGTAAAAAGTGAAGTCATCAATAAAAAGCACAAATATGTGAAAATGTGGCACTAAATTGACTCTGAGAAGAACACTTGTTTATAGGATGAGAACTGAAACAGGAAGGCAGAGGTAGCTTCATCTAATCATCATGAGGCAAATGTACATTGGTGACTCGAATTTTTCACCATTCTTTGGATGTCTGCAAAGATGTCACAAGTATTGATTTTAGGGTTACAAATACATTTTAGCAAGTAGGTAAATTCAGACATGCAAAATCCATGAATAATGAGGATTAACTTTATATATATTTAACATTTGTGTACCTTGATCAAGATGGAGAATTACAGACCAGAATTACCATCTTATCTGTAACAACTAAGAAAACAGACAAGGCTGGGCATGGTGGCTCACACCTGTAATCCCTTGGGAGGCCAAGGCAGGAGGATCACCTGAGGTCAAGAGTTTGAGACCAGCCTGGCAACATGGTGAAACCTCGTCTCCACTAAAAGTACAAATATTATCCAGGCCTGGTGGCACCTGCCTGTAATCTCAGCTACTTGGGAGGCTGAGGCAGGAGAATGCGTGAACCCAGGAGGCAGGGGTTGCAGTGAGCCAAGATCGTGCCATTGCACTCCAGCCTGGGTGACAGAGAAAGACTCCATCTCAAAAACAAAGAAACAACAACAACAACAACAAACAAGAAAACATACAAAAACATGAACAATGATTTTCAAGATATTAAACACCAGAAAGAAACAATGGTGATCTCTAAGTGATGGGAAACAAATGAGTAACTTCCATCTCAGCTTACTACCTGGGGAAAGGTGTCCAAAATGCAGTACAGAGAGAGGAAGCCCAGGAGTCTCCAGGTAGTTTCTCACATACATGTGCTGATTGCTACTTAGCTGAATATTTTAGAGGAAGCCTCTGCAGGTCTCTGGGTTCTCTCTTTTTGTGCAGCTCTATTTTCTGTAGTAATTTGCCTTTTGTACTCTCACTACCTTGGTCTTCCTAGACTCGAAGCCCCTTCTCAATTCCTGGAGACTTCTGGGCTTCCATTCCAACCGTTGCTCTGGCAACCCTTCAACCTGGATTCAAGGCCCCATGTTGGGCGCCACTTGCTGAGACCAGCTCGGTCGGGGAGACCCTAATCTAGCAGTACTAGAGGAATTAAAGACACACACAGAGAAATGTAGAGGTGTGAAGTGGGGAATCAGGTCCCTGAGAGCCCTATAGATATTAAATTAACTAAAAGTATCCCTTATGGGAAATGAAGGGATGGACTGAATTAAATGAATACGTTGGCTAGTTAACTGCAGCAGGAACACACCCTTAAGACACAGTTCGCTCATGCTAATTGTGGTTTAAGAATGCCTTTAAGTGGTTTTCTGCCCTGGGCGGGCCAGGTGTTCCTTGCCTTCATTCCCATAAACCCACAGCCTTCCAGCTTGAGTGTTAGGGCCATTAAGAACATATTATAGTGCTGCAGAGATTTTGTTTATGGCCAGTTTTGGGGCCAGTTTGTGGCCAGATTTTGGGGACTTTGCTCTCAACAAATATCTGAGATTTAAAATACACTGAATGCTGAATGGGATTAATAGTAAATTAATCATTGCAGAATAAAAAATTGGTGAAATTAAAGTCATAGCATCACAAACAAAATGAAATGCCAAAAATTTAAAAAATGAACATAGCTATGGAGCAATTTCAAGCAACCTAATAATATATGTGTAACTGGAATTCTGGAATAACAGGAAGGGAGTGAGAGAAAAAAAAATCAGAAAAATATCAGAGCCTAACCAAAGCAAAGCAAACCAAACCAATCATCCTCCCCAAAACATACACCAATGAAGGGAAATTATAATTGAATTGCTTAAAACCAATGCTAAAGAGTAAATTTTAAAGAGTGATGGTGGGGGGCATTGATTACAGATAAATGAAGATAAGGATGACAGTAAATTTATCATCAGGTGCAACGCATGCTGAAAGAAGTACTGAAAGGAAAAAAAAAAAGTCAGCGTAGAATTCTATATCCAGTGAAAATATCTTTCAAAAAATAGAAGAAAATCAATACTTTTCCTAACCATACAAAAGCAGAAATAATTTATCACCTACAGAACTACACTATGAGAAATATTGAAGGAAACACTTTTCACACAAAGGAAGTGATACCAGATAAAAATCTTCATCTACACAAAAGAAGGAAGAGCACTAGAAATAGTAAGTGGGCAAATATAAGTGTCTTAAAAAATTTTAAATCTCTTAAAATCAACTATTTAAAGCGAAAATAATTACAATGTACTATGGACTTTATAAAATATGTAGAACCAAAGCATATGGCAACAGGAGGGATGAAAGGAAAATATAAGTCTTTAAGGTTTATAAATGTAACAGAGTGTCACAAATTGAAGATATACTGTGATGTTTGAAGATGTGTACTATGTACCATAAATCAAGCACTAAATAGCATAACAAAGAGTTTTAGAAAATAGATCAGTAAAAAGTATAACATGTATTAATCCATTTTCACGCTGCTGACAAAGACATACCTGAGACTGGGTAATTTATACAGGAAAAAGGGTGTGTTGGACTTACAGTTCTAGGTGGCTGGGGAAGCATCACAATCATGGCGGAAGGCAAGGAGGACAAAGTCACATCTTACATGGATGGCAGCAGGCAAAGAGAGAGCTTGTTCAGGGAAGCTTCACCTTATAAAGGCATCAGATCTCATGAGACTTATTCACTGTCATGAGAATAGCACAGAAAGGCCTGGCCCCCATGATTCAATTACCTCCCACCAGGTCCCTTGTACACCATGTAGAAATTCAAATGAGATTTGGGTGGGGAACACAGCCAAACCTTATCAGCATGGAATCAAAAAATATTTAATCAATCCAAAAGGAGTAAAATAAAAGTTAAAAGGAAACAAAGAATAAATGAAACTAAATCAAATACCATGGTGGAAGATTTATATTCAACCATAGTGATAAGCACATACATGCTAGTGATATATGCATTCCATTTAAAAGGTAGATATTGTCAGATTGGATAAAAAAAATGAAGTATATGTTGACTACAAGACATGTATGTTAAATATAAAGACAAAAATAGGTTAAACATAAAACAATTGTAAAAGATAATCCGTACTATCACTAAACAAATGATGACTGGAGTGACTATATTATCATCAGACAAATTACAATTCAGAATAAAGAACAGAGATAGAGTGTAATTTTTAATAAAAGAATTGTCAATTCTTCAGGTAGATAAAACACTACTAAATATTTATGCACTGTATAACGAAGCTTTAAAACACATAAAGCGAACACTTATGTATCTACAAAGGAAACAAATACTCAACTGTGTTGAGAGGTTTCAACAATCTTCTCTCAGTAATAGATGGAACCAGTAGGCAGAAGCTTGGTAAGGATATAGACTACTGAATTAAGCAATATTATCAGCCAGCATGAACTACTGGTATTTTATAACAGAGTAGCAATAACAGCAGAAATACATGTTTTCTTCAAGCGAAAATAAGACTTTTAGTAAAATAGACCATACTGTAGGCCATAAAAATCACAATAAATTAAAAAGGATTCAAAGAAGAAAAATTTTGTCCTCTGGCTGTTAAATGTAATAAAGTTAGAAGTCAATAATAGAACGATAACTAGAAAATCTTTGAATATTTGGATACTAAATAACAAAGCTCTAAATAACGCTTGGCTCAAAACAGAAATCAAAAGGGAAAACAAAGTTTTGGACTGAATGAATATATAACCTGTCAAAATTTGTGACTGATACTGATCAGAGTTAACTAGTAAGTGAATTTAGAAGTAAATTTATGACAGTAAATGCCCATTTCATGAAATAAGAAGGGTCTCAAATAAGTAAGCTTAGTTTCTACCTTGAGAAAACAGAAAAAAAAAATAAATAGTATTCAGAATAAACAAGAAAAGAACAAATAAGAATATAAATTAATAAAATAGCAAATGAGAGAAAAATAAGGAAACAAACTAGTAAAATTGTCTCTGAGCATATTACAGCATTTATAAACTTCTAGCCAGATTGGTCAGAAAGAAGGATACAAATTACCAATGATATACATGATATTACTGTAGATTCTACAGATCTTAAAATGATAATAAATGCTATGAATAACTTTATGCCAATAAATTTAACCACCTACATGAGTAGACAGTAATTTGAAATACACAAATTACCATCTCACTCAGGAAGAAGTAGATAACCTAAGTAGCCATATATATATAAAGATACACTTGTATCTAAAAAGTTTTTCACAAAGAAAACTGGAGGCTCCAGATGAATTTACTGGGGTAATGTATCAAATGTTAAAGGAAAAAATAATATCAATTCTAGGCAACTGTTCCAGAAAATTAAAGAGGAAGCAATACTTCATAACTCTTTCTGTAAGGCCAGCATTAGTCTGATAACAAAATAGAAAGTTATTACTAAAAAAATTTTGACAGACCAACAACACTTATGAATGCAGATACAAAAATTCTAGACAAATCTTTGACAAATTGAGTCTAACAACATATATTTTAAAAATTACATCATGAACAAGTGGAGTTTTTTCTAGGAATGCAAGTTTTACAGTCAAACATCCATCTGTGTAATTTGCTGTATTAGCATACTTAAAAATAAACTTATATTAACATCTGAATTTAGAAAAAGTGTTTGACAAAATCCAACATCTATTCCCCAAAAGAGTATCTGAAAATGTAGAATTAAAGGGAACTTCCTCAATCTGATAAACGGCACCTACAAAAAGCCTTTAAGTAACATCACATCTACTAGTCAAGGATTGAATGATTTCCTCTTAATATAAGAAACAAGGCCATGTCCATTCTCTTCACTTCTATTTGCATTGTGCTGGAGGTTTGGGTAGTAGAATAAGGCAAGACAGAGAAACAGGATATTTGAGCATAAAAGAAGAAAACCTTATTTATTCACAGATGACATAATCACCTTTGTTGAAAATCTGATGGATTTGGCACGGAAGTTACTAGAAGTAACGTGAGTTTAGGAAGGTTGCAGGATATGAGGTCAATATACAAAAATTAATGTATTTCTATGTATTAGCAACAACAAATGGAAATTAGAAAAACAATAGTGATGCAAGATTTTTTCAGGCGCTACTTCATCAGCCAGAGACCTCCATGACCAGTGGTGCCCCTGCCTGGGCCTTGCTCGGCTCCAGGCTGGCTGCTGGGATTTCTCTGCCCACTCATCCAAACAGTCTGTGCTTGGCGTCCTCCTTGGCCCAGACTCTGTGACCACTATGGCTGCATGCTCAGCCTGAGGCAGGAAGGGGTGTGTAAGCAAGCGAGCAGGGGGTCCAGCCACAGCACACAGCCAGGGCCTGGCTGTACTGGGTGTGTCATGAGTGACTTCCATGACAGGCTCCAGTGGCCAGATGAGGAGAATGCAGTGGCACCTAAACACTCAGAGATGCCAGGAATCACAGAGCCCTAAGGGATGTTGTTCCTGCCATCTGCAGTGTGGTGAATGGGGCGTGTTAACAGCTCATTCAGCCCCACCGCCTTGCTCCAACCCACCGCTCCTGGGCTAGCGCAGCCCAACTGCCACTTGCCATCATGTGGGATGAATGCCCAGTGCTGGCACATGGCAAGAAGGCTACAGTGGTGTCAGTCCTTTAGCACCTGTCATTCGGCAGGTCACAAGATCTTTTCCTGCGTCCAAGAAGAATGAGGTTACATGGATAGCTGGAGGGCGAACAGGGCAGAGCAGAGTTTTATTGACTTTATAGGAGACGGAACATCTCTCAGTGGAGAGGGGTTCTGAAGTGGACAACCCCTACCTGAAGGCGGGTCACCCCCCAACCCAAAGGCAGGTGGCTGTAGTCCCCAAGTGGCTGATTCTGGGTGTTTGGGTGTTTTTTGTTGTTGTTTGTTTTCTTGTTTTGTTTTGTTTTTGTTTTTGTTTTGAAATGGAGTCTCGCTCTGTCGCCCAGGCTGCAGTGCAGTGGTGCAGTGGCGTGATCTCGGCTCACTGCAAGCCTGCAAACTCTGCTCCCGCGTTCTGGGTTGCTGCCATTCTCCTGCCTCAGCCTCCCAAGTAGCTGGGACTACAGGTGCCCGCCATCACACCCGGCTAATTTTTTTTGTATTTTTAGTAGAGACGAGGTTTCAACATGTTAGCCAGGATGGTCTCGATATCAAGTCTGGGTTTTTTATAAGCCCAGAATGGGGGAGGTGCGGGCTGTAGGTAGCCATGGAAAAGGCAACATTTGATTGGTTAAAAAGTATTACTCAGAAAGAATCAATCGGGAAAGAGCAGACAAACAGGAATAGAAGTTCTCACTCAGGTTGTGGACTTCATCTGGAACCAGCAGCTTGTTTTTCAGGCTTCGGGCTGTTTTTTGGCTTGGAGGTCAGGTTTTACCAGGGACCCGCCTCTATCTGCCTAGAAATTTGCCTCCTGTCGCTATCAATAGCATTGACAATAATATAAAAAATATAAGATATTGCAGGATAAATCTGACAAAACACATGCAGGAAAATTACAAAACATTGCTAAGAGAAATTAAAGAAGACATAAATATGATACAGAATATTTATGAATTAGTAAACTCAATATTGTTGAGATGTAAATGTTTTTCAAATCTATAGAGTCAAGGTAAACTCAATCAAAATCCCAGCAGGCACTTTATGTAGAAACTGACAGCTTGGTTCCAAAATTCGTATGGAAGTGTGAATAACAAAAATAGTCAAAATAACTTTGGAAGGGAAAAATAAAGTTGTAGAACCACCCTATCTGACTTCAACAATCACTGTAATGCTTCAGTAACCAAGGCAGAATATAGCAGTGTCAAGACAGATAAATGGAACAGAAAAGAGACTCCAGAAGTAGACCCAGCAGGTTTACGGTCAGTTCCTCATCAATAAATTTTCCATATCAATTCAGTGGAAAAAGAATATTCTTTGCAACAAATGGTTCTGGAACGATTTGGGCATCCATGTGCAAAAAACACAAACTTTAACACTACCTTATATCATGTTACAAAAATTAGCTCAAACTGTATCATAGACCTGAATGCAAAACATGAAATCATAAAACTTCTAACAGACACACAGAAAAATATTTATGACTTTGAGTTAGGCCAGTTGTTCTCCACCAGGGGCAATTTTGTCCTCCGTGCCAGGAGATATTTGCAATATCTGCAGGTATTTTTGGTTGTTACAGTTGGGGTAGGAGTTGCTACTCATAGCTATTCGGTAGAAGGCAGGCGTGCTAGTAAATACCCTACAGTGCACAGATGGCCAAACCACCTCCTCTGCCCACCACACTTACCCACAGCAACATTTATCCAGTCCAAAATATTAATAGTACCAAGCCGATAAATCTTTGGGTTAGGCAAATGTCTTTTTGATATAACACCAAGATTTTACTTCATTGAAGTTAAGAAATTCTTTCATTTGAAGGAAACTGTTAAGAAAATGAAAGTCAAAGCATAGGCTAAAAAATTATTTGCACATTATATCTGATAAAGGACTTGTATCCAGAATACACACACACACACACACACACATATACATATACATATACATATCTTGGCATTTCAAAACTCCATAATAATAAGTCAATAAATATATGGACCAATATTTAAATAGACATTTCACCAAGGAAGACATATAGATAGCAAAGAAGCACACACAAAGATTGTCGTCATTAGATACTATGTAAATGCAAATTAAAGTCACTATGAGATATTACTATACACCTGTTAGAATGTCTAAAAGACTGACGATACTAGGTGTTTGCACAGATAAGGAACAACCGTAACTCTCTCACACTGCTAGTGAGAATGTAAAATTCATACAACACTTTGGAAAACACTTTGAAAATTTTTTTCAAAAGTTACACACACACCTAGCATATGAAGTAGGCATTCTGTTTCTAAAGGATTACCTCAGACAAATAAAAGCATGTGTCCAAATAAAGACTTGGACACAAATATTCACAGCAACTTTAAATGAAAGAACCCAAAACGGAAACAACATAAGTGCTCATTAACAGGTGAATGGGTAAACAAATTGATATCCCCATATAATGGGATACTACTCAGCAATAAAAATGAATGAATTGCCAGTACATACAACATAAGTGTATCTCAGTTATGCAGAGTGAAAGAAACCAGACATAAAAAGGTACGTACTATAGAATTACATTTATTTAAAATTGTAGAGAATGCTAACTAATCTGGAGTGACAGAAAGCAGATCAATTTTTGACTGGGAATGGGGAATTCAGGAGAATCGGAATGAAAAGCTTACATTAGGGCATGAGGAAACTTTTGGAGATTATGGATATGTTCATCATCTTGATCGCAGGAATTGGTTCAAGAGTATGCATATGTTAAAAGTTATCAAAGTAAACACTTTAAATATGTGCAATTTATTATATGCAAACTTTACCCAATAAAGAGTTTTTTAAACTGACATAAATATATAAATAAAACATAAACATTTATTATAAGTGAATATATAAACATGTATTGAATACCATTTACAATGAATGGCTTCAAGGCTTACAATAGATGAATGAAATGATCACTTGTTATAAAATGCTCAAAGTGTTTTAGGAAGAGAAAATAATATACTATTGCACTGGTCATTAGGTAAAAAAAGTAATAAAAGCAAAAGAACAACTAAATTTACATGTATGCTTTGAATTTACTTAAGTATAAAATATACTGTCAATTGAAAAACATGGCGAGCTAAGTCTCAATCATTTTAGAAGGTTTATTTGCCAAAGTTAAGGATGCACGCCCAGCAGACAGGTCCATAACTTTCTCCAAAAGAGGGCTCCAAATGTAAAGGGGAAATGGCAGGATATTGAGAAGTAGACAATTTTCAGGTAAGTGGGGAGGAGGAGGAAAATAGTCATTCATGCCTTTGTCTGGCTTCCTTCCTGATGTACTAAGGTTCTTTTCTTAAACCATTTCTTTCTGTTTGAAGAACTTTTTTTAGCCAGTCTTTAAGAGTGACACTACTAATGACAAGTTCTTTTAGTGTATTCCTTTATCTGAGAATGTTTGTATTTCTACTTCATTCCTGAGGCTTAGTTTCTGCAGATCACAGCATTTTTTTTCACAGTACTTGTAAAGTATTGTGCCTTTTCCTTCTAACCTTCGTAGTTTCAGATGAGAAATTCAATGCCATTTGAATTAGTGTGCCCCTGTTTGTATGTGGTATTTATCTGTTTTTAAGACTCCTTGACTTTAGTTTTCAAAAGTTTATATTTTGGTGTAGATATCTTTGAGTTTATTTTGAGTTTGGTGTATACTCAGCTTCTTGAATGTGTAGAAGTATGACTTTACCAAATTTGGAACATTTTTTTTCATCGATTATTTCTTCTAAGACTATTTCCACCCCATTCTCTTTCTCTGATCCTCTAAGATTCTGATGATACAAATCTTCAGTCTTTTATAATTGCCCCTCATATACCTGAGACTGTTCTTCTTATTAATTTTTTTCAGTCTACTTTCTGTCTGTTGTTCAGATAGTGTGGATTCTATGGTTCTGTCCTCAAGTTTAATGAATCTATCATACCCTGTCATCAATATTCTGCTGTTAAACCCATCCAATATTTTATATTTAGGTTTATTATTCATTTGATTATTTTTATAACCTTTTCATCTTTGCTGAGATTTCTTATTTTTCTTTAGTTCAAAAAGAATTTGTAATAGATTGTTGAATTATTTCTATGATGACTGTCTGTTTTAATCAACTCATGCTGTCATAACAAAATACCATATACTGGATGGTTTAAACTACAGAAATTTATTTTCTCACAGTTCTAGAGGCTGAGAAGTTCAAGAGCAAGGTACCAACTGATTCATTTTCTGGTGAAACCTTTCTTTCTGGCTTGCAGATGGCCTCCTTCTTACTTTGTTCACACATAGCAGAGAGAGAGAGAGAGAATGAGAATGAGAATAAACATCCTAGTGTCTCTTCTTATAAGAACACAAGTATTATAAGATCAAGGCCCTATCCTTATGACCTTATTTAACCTTAATTACTTCTGTTAAACCCTATCTATAAATACAGTCACATTGGGGTTAGGACTCACCCTATAATTTTAGGCTAACACAGTTTGGTCCTTAGCACTGCTTTAAAACTCTAGTCAGATAATTCCAGCATCTGATGATGTATCTTCATGTTGGTGTCAGTTGATTACCTTTTCTCATTCAAGTTGTGCTTTTCTTGGTTTGTAGTATAATGGATGATTTTTTTATTGTATTCCGAATATTTTGTCTCTTATGTTTGGGGACTCTAGGTCCTATTTACTATTTTTTTTTTTTTTATTTCCATAGGTAGTTACCCTAGGAACTAGGGTAGGACTAAGTTTAACACGTGGGTTTTGGTCCCCAAATTACCATACTTCACTTTATAATTATTCCCTCTTACCATCATACAGAAATCATATATATTCAGTAGAAGTCATAACTCAAATATTGAATTTTGATGTTTTCCTGGGTTAGCAATATGTAAAATGATACTCACTCCCAATACTGTCAGCAATGGAAAGCTGCGTCCCCCAGTCAGCCACACAATCACAAGGATACACAACAAATACTCAATAGTGTATTGTGTTGCCAGTTAAATTTGCCCAACTGTAGATGACTATGAGTGTCCTGAGCACTAGGTAGGCTAGGCTGTGATGTTTGGTAGCTTAGGTGTATTAAGGCATTTTCAACTTATGATATTTTCAACTTAACATAGAATTATCAGGATATAGCCCCATTGTAAGTCGAGGAGTGTCTGTACTTCTGGGCTGTTATTCCAATGACAGGTTCTGATATTTACTTTCAGAACTTGTGCAGTGTTATTTTGGTCTTCTTGGGTTAATAGGTGATGCTGAGGCTCCCTTGGTTCCTGCTGATGCTGCCTGAGGGGGGTGGTTTTCCCAGGCCAGGTCAACAGGTATCTCTCCAGTGGGGAGAGATGTGGTAGGTTCCCCCTGTTGATGTCCTGACCTGATCACCCTCTAAACTCTGCTTCTCCAAACTTCTCTAGTGTTTCTGGTCAGAAGAGGAGAGTCTTGAGCCCATGGAAACCAAGATGTTTTCAGGACCATGCTGCTGAGACTAGGCCTGTTTTTCAGTTCTTTCCACCTGTCCCACTCATGCTGATTTTATTTATTTATTTATTTATTTATTTATTTATTTATTTATTTATTTTAGAGCTGGAGTCTCCCCTCTATTGCCCAGGATGGAGTACTGTGGTGCAATCTCGGCTCACTGCAACCTCTGCCTCCTGGGTTCCAGCGATTCTCCTGCCTCAGCCTCCTGAGTAACTGGGACCACAGACACACGCCACCATCCCTGGCTAGTTTTTTTGTATTTTTAGTGGAGATGGGGTTTCACCATATTTGCCAGGTTGGTCTTGAACCCCTAACCTCGTGATCCACCTGCCTCGGCCTCCCAGAGTGCTGGGATTACAGGCATGAACCACTGTGCCCAACCTCATCCCCATTTTATATTCTCTTCCCCTTGCCCACATCTTATGGTTGGTGCAAAATTTTACACCCAGTGAATTCTCAATTGTTCCTCATCTTAATTTCTCAACACTTTATTTACTTACTCTTCAAGGATACTGGTGGAGATGGTTCTGTTTTTATTCCACTTAGCAGGTTTGCCTAGATAACTGTATACCAGGGATACATTTCTCAAAGATTGTTAGAAGAAAAGGCATGAAGGCCGGATGTGGTGGCTCATGCCTGTAATTCTAGCACTTTGGGAGGCCGAGGCAGGCAGATCATGTGAGGTCAGGAGTTTGAGACCAGCCTGACCAACATGGAGAAATCCATTTCTACTAAAAATACAAAATTAGCTGGACGTAGTGGCACATGCCTATAATCCCAGCTACTCAGGAGGCTGAGGCAAGAGAATTGCTCAAACCCAAGGGGTGGAGGTTGTGGTGAGCCGAGATCATGCCATTGCACTCCAGTCTGGGCAACAAGAGCGAAACTCCGTCTCCAGAACAAAACAAAACAAACAAAACACACACACACACACACACACACACACACACACACACACACACACAAATATTACCTGGGAGTGGTGGCACACTCCTGTAATCCCAGCTACTCAGGAGGATGTGGCAGGAGAATCGCTTGAATCCGGGAGGCGGAGGTTGTGGTGAGCCGAGATCGCACCGTTGCACTCTAGCCTGGTCAACAAGTGTGAAGCTCCATCTAAAAACAAAACAAAACAAAACAAAAAAAAAAAAAAACAAACAAACAAAAAAAAAAGATAAAAGGCATGAATTCTTTCTGTGAGAAGTATCTACCTTCATGGGGTTGAAAGAGTGGCTTGGGTACAGCATCCTATTCTGTTGAGATGTTTTTGTTTCTCTCACACAATTTCTTTTTTAGAGGAAAGGAAGAAAATTGATTGCCTCTCCTACTTGGACTTTTTCAAAAGAAATCTGAAGTATTGCAGAGTACAGTTTTGGCTTTTACATTGCAAAACAGACTATTTCACCGGTATGAGAGGAATCCATAAATGGGTAACTATTTTATCTTCTGTCACAGAGGCTGGCTCAAAAGCAAATGTTCTTTAATTTTGGTTGATAGGATTATAGAATCTCAGAACTGGATGAGACACTAGAGAACAGCTGGTCCAAAACCTCTTATGTTACCAGTGTGGGAAACGAGACTTATTTAAAGCAATGATTTGTCTAAGATCACAAAGAAGTTAACAGTAAGTGGGCAGTGTGAAATAGTTGTTAAGTATTTGTACTCCTGACTCAGAGAACCTTGAGTTGGAACCCTGGATCTGTGACTTCCTGGCTGTATAATCTTGGACTCAAGTCCTTTACTTTGTGTAATTTGGTTTGTTCAGTGGTGTTGTGGGGGATTCAGTAAAACAATCCATATTCAGTGCCTGGCAAATAGTAATAGCTCAGTAAATGTAATTCTTGCCATTCCAAGGACGGTTCAGCTTTAGCTTAGACTGTTTTCTGTTCCCTTATTACAAATAAGTTATAATTCCTGTATTAGGTCCAGTTTCTGTTTTCGTTTATTTATTTGTTAAACATTTGCTGAACATCTGCTGTGCACAGCAGTACTGGAGATACAAAGATAAATACACAGTTCTGCTTTCCTTAATTGTGCTCGGTCTGTCATGAGGAGATGGCCCCATAAACAAATGGATCAGTATAGAGGCATGTACAGGGCACAGAGGCCAAGGGAGGGGTGGTATCCCTCCAATCTTGGGAAATTACTTTTAGGATCATTTTATTTTCATCTGCTCACTGTAAGATGTCTGAGCCTGCATGTGTTTGCTCTAAGTATGAATGACTGCAAGGTAATTAACTGGCCCAATAATTTTCAGAAATTAAGAGTTCTAATGTAGTAAAACATTTCTATCAATATATGCCCTGAATACCCCTAAAATATCAGAGTTTTAGAATTTGGAGGAACTTTTTGTTCAGAGGCTGCCGTAATCTGACTAGGCTGAATAGTTAGGTCAAGCCACATTTTCCAGTATGTTTAGTCACAACAAGGTGACTAGGAGTTCATTCACAGTCAATTTGCAGTTTCTTTATCAGATTGAATGTGGAAAACCCAGTTTTATATTTATTTTTTCTCTGTTTTTATTTTTTGATTTTTATTTTCAGTTCAGAGGTACATGTGCGGGTTTGTTATATAGGTAAACTTTTCCCACAAGGGTTCGTTGTACAGATTTTTTCATCATCCAGGTACTAAGCCTAATACCCAATGATTATTTTTTTCTGGTATTCTCCCTCCTCCCACTTTCCACCCTCAAGGAGGCCTCAGTGTCTATTGTTCACCTCTATGTGTCTATGTATTCTCATTATTTAGCTCCCACTCATAAGTGAAAACATGTGGTATTTGGTTTTCTGTTCTTCTGTTACCTTGCTAAGGATAATGGCCTCCAGCTCCATCCATGTCCCTGCAAAGGCCGTGATCTCATTTTTTTTATGGCTGTATACTATTCCATGGTGTATATGTACCACATTTTCTTTATCTAGTCTATCATTGATGGGCATTTAGGTTGATTCCTTGTCTGTGCTATTGTGAATAGTGCTACAGTGAACATATGTGTGCATCTGTCTTTATGATAGAATTATTTATATTCCTTTGGGTATAAACCCAGTAATGGAATTGCTGGGGTCAAATGGTAGTTCTGTTTTTAGCTCTTTGGGGAATCACCACACTGCTTTCCACCATGGTTGAACTAACTTGCACTCCCACCAACAGTGTGTAAGTGTTCGCTTTTCTCTATAACCTTGCCAGCATGTTATTTTTTGACATTTTTGTAATAGCCACTCTGACTGGTGTGAGATGGTATTTCATTGTGGTTTTGATTTGCATTTCTCTAATGATCAGTGATATTGAGCTTTTTCTCATATGCTTGTTGGCCGGATGTATGTCTTCTTTTGAAAAGTGTCAGTTCATGCCTTTTGCCCATTTTTTAATGGGGGGAACCTTGTTGTCAGAACAAGTTCTAATTAATGAATGCTTAGCTTAGGAAGCAGAAGCAGTTTTATAAAAGAAACCTGGAGTGCTAGGGGAGAACAAAGGATGTAAAGGTTGATTTTACTTGTTAGCCCAGGGTCATGGAAGAATTTTGACCTGGGTTTGAAAGGTAAAAATGGGGTTGGCCATTATGATGGATACCCCAATCAGTGGAGTTTTATTAGTGGGAGGCAGGCTTCAGTAACAGTCTGGCATGGCAGGTCCATGAACTTGTGGAGGGGGAGGAGGAAGAGACAGACTGGGTTGGGGTAAAATCATTAGGGATGTGACTATCATGTTAAGGAGGATGGACTTCAGACTTCATGCTTCAGGAATTAGAGAATGGGTGTTGTTAAGGGGGAGAACTTCAACAGCAAGCTTTCAGTTACTATCAGTGTCAATTAATTCTCTGCCTTTTGCATCTCTGCATCTTAAACGATGGGGATATTAAACACACTTAATGCCAGTTTTTTTGTTTTTGTTTTTGTCACAATAGCCCATAGACATAGATCCTTAACATGAGAGTGCTTCATAAAAGTACTCTCAGGGAGGTCTTATGGACATATAATGAAGGGCCCCAGTCTGATTATGGCCCTCAGAAATGTCATCTAAAGCACCTTGCTATTCCCATGTTGATTGAGAACCACTTTGACTTGGCTGCTGCAGCCTTGCCTTTGGATTGAATAATGATGTCTTCTGCCATTTTCGGGAAAAGAAATGACCAGAACCTGCCATGCTGTGTTGGGATTTTTTTTTTTTTTCTGTAGATTTTTTTTTAAGCAGCCCAGGTAGGAAATGAGTAGTCTCTGTCAAAGAGAGCCTTTATTTAGTTTAGACTGAAGTCCAGGCATAAAACCATCATTAAAAGATAAAAACAGAGTAGTTGCTTTTCGGGATTAACTGGTTCTGGGCTTTATTTGCGTAAGCAAATTAATGAGCTGGAAAGTCTCATTTTTACAAGTGCTAAATTGTAAAGGCACTACAGGGACAGACACTTCAATGTTATTGATGTCTGTTCAAATGAGAGATGGAAATCTCATGGAATACCAAGGAAGCCTCCTAATTTAAAATATGTCTTCTAACTGTTAGCAACATCATTTCAATCCCAGCAAAGAGGGAGATGTCAGAGAACATTTTTCATTTTGTTTATTGCGTATTTTCCAGCATGCATGGATAATGCCAAATTACCAACTAGAAAAAGAATTTTATGACATTTTTCTGTCCAAGATGACTAAAAGTTTTTAATAGAACCATCTCTCTAGTTCCCTTACTGCCTTCTCATCCTCCCTCTCTCTTATTCTCTCTTCCTTCTTTCCTTTTTATTAAGCACCTAAAATATGCAAATAAATATTTGTGACCAAATTTACAAAGAAAGAAAATACAAGTTTTATTCTTAAGAAACTCCAAGTCTATTTGAGGAAACAGATGTATAAAACGCATAAGCAGATTATCCCAGTGCAGCATGAAAAAGATTTAGTACCAATTACATAGAGCCCCAAAAAAGGTTCCCTGAGTTATCTGGGGTGAAAGTGGGGTTCTAACTTGTCCTTTGAAGATGTCTGGGAGAGAAAATCAGAGTGGTTCATCCCCTGGTGAATGTTTGATGAAAGCGAGCTTTATGAAGAAGGTACAACTAGCTGTTCTTCCAAAACACATGGCTAATTGGATAATTGAGGAGAGTGAACAATTACCAAATCTTTGTATCTGACTCTTAAAAGAACTTTTATGCTTATGTTTGCATCTGGCAGTGCCATCCTAGAAAGTCTTAGCTCTTTAAATCAAATGAAGGTCTAATTTAGAAGGGACTGAGCAAGATCTCCTCTCACAGAATTTCATTTCCTGCAGGAATGCAGAGTATCAACTTCCAGACGGAATCTGAAATCCAGGCTAAGTTCTGCTGCATAAATAGCAATTACATGATTAAGAGTTTTGGCTTAAAAGACATTCCATGTGTTTAATTTGTACAGGCCCATAGGTTACACGAATTTCAAAAATCATGTTTCATATCACATCTAACCATCAACTCTAATCAATTCTCAAGCCCAGGAGGAAGCTACTGCTATCCCCATTTTACTGCAAAGTATCTGATGTTTGGGGAGGTTAAATGCTTGTGTTAACACAACTAGTCTGAGTATGAAAAAACTGGAAGTTGCCTTTCTTTCAGTTCTGCTCTCCACATGTGGAGCAGACAAAAGAGGAGACTGAGAGACTGAAATTGGTTAAGGTCGGGGGTCCCAGGAACTAGCACCTGGCAGGTCATTAAGTGACAACTACTGACATATTGACAAAGAAATGGGCCCTTTGGGCCCTGTGAGAATTATATATGTTACGACAAACAAGAAAACTTCACAATGCTATAGAATTCACCCATTCAGTCATCTGAAAAATATTTTAAAATATCCTACTGTAGCCGGGCGTGGTGGCTCAAGCCTGTAATCCCAGCACTTTGGGAGGCCAAGATGGGCGGATCACGAGGTCAGGAATTCGAGACCATCCTGGCTAACACGGTGAAACACCATCTCTACTAAAATACAAAAAACTAGCCGGGGGCGGTGGTGGGCACCTGTAGTCCCAGATACTCAGGAGGCTGAGGCAGGAGAATGGCATGAACCCGGGAGGCGGAGCTTGCAGTAAGCCGAGATAGCGCCACTGCACTCCAGCCTGGGCCACAGAGCGAGACTCCGTCTCAATTAAAAAAAAAAAAAAAAAAATCCTACTGTATGCAAGAACCTCTTGTAGACACTGGGGTATAGCAGTGAACAAAAAAGACAAAAATCTGCTTTCATCAGGTCACAGCCCAGAATTGGGAGTGAGACAACAAACAAATACATAGTATGTGAGGTGGAGGCAAGTTTGGTGGAGAACACTAAAGCTGAGAAGGGTGGCAGGAGTGTTATTTTAAATAGAGGAGCCAGGAAGGGCTGATAAGGTGAGAACTAAAGGAGTGACCATCTGGTCTGGGAAAGCTGTTGTAGGCAGAGGGGATAGCAGGCACAAAGGCATTAGGGTAGGAGCCAACCTGATGGGTTTGAGTCACAGCCAGGAGCCAGTTTGCAGGGTAGAGGGAGCACAGTGAGGAGCTAAGGACATGAGGTCAGCAAGGTGACAGGGCCGGTCCCTGGGGCCTGCTGACCTTGGGCTTTGCACTCCACTCAAGCGGTGCAGAGGACTGATGTGAGCTATTGTATTTCGGCAGGTTCATTCTGACAACTACATTGAGACTATGCCGAAAGGGCCAAGGGCTGCAACAAAGACACCTGTTAGGAGGTCACTGTGTTAGTCAGGGGAGGGAGACACAGTTCAATGAACCAAAATGATGATTCCCAAATTGAGACATGTGATCTTGTCATGGACATCAATGTCTCTGTCTGGAAGATGCCTACCCACTCTCTTCTGTTTCATCTTCAGCTCCTGGATATTGGCGTTCTGCTGATCCTTCATACTTTACATTTCACTGATTACCTGAACTCTGTAAGAGATTTTGGACTCCAAATCAAAAGATCAAAGCGTCTCGGGTTAGCCATTTGATCTTGGCTTCTGAGGGCTCATTTGTAGAGTGGTGAGAATAATATCTAACTTGCTAATCTTTCAGAGACATTCTGAGAGACATATGCGAAAGAAACTTGTAAATAAAAAGCACTGTACAAATTAGGGGTTCTCATCTACTTCATAGCATTTCTGTTATTTTCCTAATGATGCTACAACAGTCTCCATTACATGAGCATCAATGTGAACCATCTATAACCAATGCCTTTTCTTTGTCCCCCAATCCCTATTGTTTCCTGAACCTATTCATGTTTTTTTCTTTTTCTTTTTCTGTCACAATGCCTCTCTCATTTGTCCTTGTTTTTTAAACATCAGAGTCCAGGTCCTTGTAGAGTGATATCGAGGCCATTAAAATAACTGTTTGGGGAACTTTCCTGCATCCTGTGTTCCACACTCTCCCTCTACGATCTAAGTTCTCTTGGCCTAGCAGTTGGCTTCCTTCCCGATGCAATCTCCTCCTCTTGTTCCAATCTCATTTCTTCTGGTCTGGTACATGAACCTCATGGTTCCAGGATTTACTTACAATCCCCCACCATATCTTATGTTTACCTATTTCTATGGTTTGGATTAACCATTTCAGTTTGAAATAATCTCCCTTTGTTTTCTCCTATCAAAAACTATCCAATCTTTCCTAAAGCCTTTTCTGTTGCTCCTACTAATTCCTCTGTTGTTCCTAGTACCCTAATTCCTCACTCACTGAATCACTAAATATTTGTACCATATCGCTATTACTC
Source organism: Piliocolobus tephrosceles (assembly GCF_002776525.5). Lineage (NCBI taxonomy): Eukaryota > Metazoa > Chordata > Mammalia > Primates > Cercopithecidae > Piliocolobus > Piliocolobus tephrosceles. Next base: position 14,478,433 of record NC_045448.1, on the reverse strand, counting down.
ATCTCCTTGTATATTCATGTCTTGTTTCACAATAAGACCATCTTTACGTAATCCTCAGTCCTGAGCACAGAACGTTAATTATTCAGAAGGTGAAGTTTCTGGGTTCCTATAACTTCCTGTAAGTATCCAGGTTCCTATAAGTATCTGCAAAGTCAGCATGGTTCTTGAAACACCAAAGATGATCCAGAACTAAACAGACTAGGTGTCAACCCCAGATCCCCTGACTATTCATTGCGTGGTCTTGGATACATTTCCTAACATTTCTGAGTCCAGTTTCTCCAGCTTTAAAAGGGTTATAATAGTAGCCGTACCATAGAGGATTGCTCTGAGAATTGAAAACACTTACGTAAAGTGCCTATCCACACTGGTCATAGGAGTAAATAGTCAATACAATAAATCCATTATTGGAATTATTACTGGTACGATCATAAAATAATTGTCATTTGCGGTGAGTGGGCTTCCAGACTCACTTCTTGCTGGGCTCAACTTCCCACTGCTAGATTAAAGGAGCCGAACAGGATCAGTGGTTTTCAAATGCTTTCAAATTATGCCATGTTTACTTCTTAAAGAAAAACTCACATTTTGCTTTAGTGTCATTTAAAATTAAAAACTAAATAGAATATTGCATTTTAAAGGATATAATAATTAGGGCAAACATAATCATTTTCAAATCAGAACCCAAAGATGGAACTCAAAGAATTAGATATTCTCTCATGTCTTTTCCAGATCTAATATCTGGCCTAATCCTAAAATTTTGGAGGAGGAGAAAAGCTCATCCATGTCTATTTTTTTTTTTTTTTTTTTTCTGTTATGAAATGAAACTAGGCTTTGGATGACTGACATCTTTTGTCTCTCCAAAATCTCTTTTTACATAAAAACCTTATTTCCATCATTTAAACATACATGGGGACTGGGCATGGTGGCTTATGCCTGTAATCTCAGCGCTTTGAGAGGCTGAGGTGGGTGGATCACTTGAAGTCAGGAGTTTGAGACCAGTCTGGTCAACACGGCGAAACCCCATCTCTACTAAAAATACAAAAATTAGCCGGGCATGGTGGCAGGCACCTGTAATCTCAGCTACTTGGGAGTCTGAGGCAGGAGAATCGCTTGAATCCAGGAGGTGAAGGTTTGAGTGAGCTGAGATTGCACCACTGCATTCCAGCCTGGGTGACAGAGTGAGACTCCATCTCAAATAATAATAATATAATGAAAATAATAATAAATAAACATACATGGGGACCTTGGAGTTTCTTTCTTCTTCTCTGTTATTTGCTAGCACTGGCCCAGCCTTGCTCTGAGGAGCGTCAGTGCACATTGTGACTATCAAAAATCCCTCCTTATAGCATGCTCTGTAACTGGCACCTCTCTTCGAGTTTGAAGCAGTGGGAACTGTGGACTCTGGGGAGTAGAAAAATTTACACATGGTAAATACTATTGATTTTTCTGGCCTGGAGATTAATTTAGAAGAAAAAGAATCTGTTATTAGTATGAAGGTGATGTGCGATGATGGAGAAAAGAAGGGGGCAGAAATCAATACCTGAGAGCCGCCAATAATGTACTACCATCACTATCATTTTGACAGGTTTACAATCAAATGCTATTGATTTCTCATCAGCCTTTTCAGTTAGCTTCAGTAGGTGAGGTTTCTGAGTTTCAAAAAATAAAGGGTTTCTAACAGACTTTTTTGCTTTAGTTTTTGCACCCAGGAAAGAGCATTGTGAGTTGCTGAGTCAGCCTTCACCTGTTGTGTTTTTTGTGCATCGCAGCTTTGGCTTGATGGCCGAGGGAAGGAATTAGTATGGAGGGAAGCATCTGTGTGGGATCCAGGTAAGCATCTTTGATGAAAGGGACAGTGTCACTTAGAAATGGGACTCTCCCAAAGCAACAGTATACAAGCAAGGTGAACCTGAGGGCTTTGGGGTAGAGGCAATTAGTAGGTGACTAATCTCTGAACTCCTGCCACGTGCTGCTGCCTTACCTGTGGCATCTCATTTACATCTCATAATCCCCAAATTACAGAGGAATAACTGAAATTTAGAATTCAGATAACTCCCTAGGTTACACATCTGAAAAATGCAGCTGGGATTTGATCTCAAGACTTAGAAATTGTTTCCATTTCTTCCCTAGAACTTTTAGTTCATTCATATGTCACTCTCAGTGGTGGGTGGTGAGTTGTCTGGTTCATCAATTCGAGGGATTTGGATGAATTGGAAAAGAGTTAAAAATTGATTTTTTTCTTAGAGTGGCACATAACTCTACCTCCTTGTCCCTGATCCCATCTACTTCTACTTTGTAGTTCCTGCTGCAGGTGGTAGGTGTCTTGCTGGAGTAGGTGCTCCACCCATACCTGTTGATGATGATGGCTCTTGAACTTGGCCCACAGATAAACATCATAACAGTAATGACAACAAAATGTGTGAATTTGTTTGGTGTACATTCCTGCCAGGCACTAATGGGAATTCCCTGCCACTTGGGCATTTATTTTCTTTTTTTATTTCTCCTTGTAAACCCTAAGTGTATATTTAGAGAGAAATTGTTCTATTGAGGCACCTCCCCCTCCTGATGGCCTTTTCAGAATTCAAATTTGGATAAATTGTTACTGAGCACTAACAATAGTCACTAACTGAGAGAACCCGGATTCCAGGCCCTAAGCATGGGTGTGCTATTTCGGTGTTGTGGGAGTGAAGAGCACTACATGTGGATTTAAGAGAATGAGTTGAATGAGTTCTAGTCTTGCCTCTGCCACTAAATTATTTTGTAGCTTAGGGTAAGTCCCCTCTTTTCTCTAAGTATGGCTTTCCTCATCTATAAATAAAGAGCTTGAGTGGAGCAAGTTTCCCAATTTGTTTATATAGTGCAGCAACAGGAAACGTGTGTGCTTTCTCCCAAATGCAATGAAATTATTTATTCCTGGATACCAACAGAAAACATTTTCTAGAAAAAAGTCTTATTTTGTATACTTATTTCTATAGTTATTCACCTTTCTGAATCACAAATGACAAGGCCATATATTTTAAAGAAATCACATGTAAGTCTGATAAAAATCACCTAGGTTTATCTAGTATATACAGCATAAAGGGTGAGCCTGCCTGGCTGAGTAGAGACACTTGATAACAGGTATGATATAAAGCAACCCAATTTTTATTTAATTTATTACTTGCCAAAAGACTAGCTGTAGTATGAGCTAAAAGTTTAAGAGAAGTTGTGTGAGGAACTATTATAATGGAGAAAATTCAGTTTTGGAGCTTTTATTTTTCCCCAACAAGTGCTGGGAACATACCTCATGGGTTTGTTTATAGAAGAGAATGTGATAATATGTGTAGAATAGGTAATTTATTGGTTGACATGCAGTAGGATTTCCCTTAGGGTGATCTCATTTGATTCTAGTGACAGATCATCTTCGTTGAACTCTAAGTTCCTTAGAAACATAAGGATTAGGGACATTTTGAGATCCCTGCCAGAGCTGACATTCTCTGATTCATAGATTGGTTTGCTCCAGGGCAGTAAGCCAAGACTCCTGGGAGTTGGGAGTAGGGCTGGGAGTGGGGGTGGATTTAGAGATGGGATGGGACAATGCGTAAGCAACTGTCAGGATTATATCCATCAAGGCCTTGTCTCAGTCCGTTGATTGCGTAAGGACAATTCTCTCCAACATTCCAAATTCTGTGATGTCTGCTGATTATACACAATGCCATCTGTCAGCTCTGTAGCTGGGCCCCTAATCTGTGTGAAATTACTTAAGAAGAAAACAAGAAAGAGACCCAGCAATTTTGCATTAAAATAAACCTAGATGTGTGCAATTGGACAGACATCTTGGTAGGCACTGGAATGAGAAAAAGTTGATTAGCAGACTTCTTACCCTCAAGGAAGCATAACCTACTGATGGAAACGCATGTGAATACACATCTATACACTTAAGGCCTCCAGGGCTAATAACTCTAAAGCAGGCACAAAATGCAAAGGGTAGGACATTCTTATTTTGATGTGGGAGAAGCAGTGGTGTCTTTCCCAGGTTGAAGGTTTAAATTGCTGTGTTTTGGCCCCATCTTCTTTGTCCCTACCATGGAGATTGTGAATGAGTATGCTGAGATGGTGACTCTGTGGGCTCAGCTACCTGTGTTTGATTATGAGACTTTCCATCCGACCCGTGGTGGACATGTAGCATAGGTGAGAAACAAATCTACATGAAGCCACTGATGCTTAGGGGTTATTTGTTGTCATAGTGTCACCTAGGCTTTGCTAACTGGTACAGCCAGAAGGAGATTTTCCCTTTATTTACTCTCAGCTTCTACCTACCCAGCTTTTAGTCTTTAACCTTAAGTAACCTAGATCTTGCTCTCTTCATTCCTTCAACATGTATTGCAGAAAGGAATGCCAGGGATCTCCTATTTCCCAGATCATGGAGAGTTTTTCAGAAATTATCTGACTTGCATTCTATAGTGTTTGGTTTTGTAAACCAATACATCCTTCCCTTGGCTTCTATGGGACTACACTCTATGAAGTATTTTGAAGTAAAGAGCAGAGAATAAATCTTGGTTGGTTTACTATTAATGTAAAAATATTTATAAATCGTTATATTATCTTCAACATTTTTTGCAATTAGTCGATAGTCTTAAATAGCTTTATTGACTGAGTCAAATTGTACTCAACTATCTCTGGTAATGGGTAGTAAGTATTAAAAGGTTCTAAATGGGTTAAATTTTAAAAAAGAACTTAAACTAAGCATATTGATAGCTAATTTCAAAATGCTCATATTTATTCCTTATTCATGTTAAATACAGATAAGTATTTTATTTGCTAATTATGTAATAATGAGTACAGACTATTTTGAAGGTAACAAAACAATTTCTTTTTTAACTATCATATTTATAACCTCATTGATTATACAAGTCCGCAGATCACCAACATTTTCATTATATAAGAAAAGAAAGAGCCTGAAAAGTAGAGAATGGTTTTGTCATTGTGAAAATCCTCCAAATATAGGGAAGTTGAGCTGGAAACAATTAGCCTGTACTTATAAAAATGTCTAAGATAAAATGTTTCTGTTCCCTAAAACAGAAAAAAAAAATACCAAAAAAGGACATGGAAATGTACTACATTAATTTTTGTGTATTGCAGGAGAAAGCCTGGAGTTTTGTCATTTGTTCATTCCTTTTAGAAACCCCATCCATTTTATTTCTCGTTGATTGTTCTGGTTTACCATTTACCAGGTTTTCTCAGTGCACAAGCACATACCCAGGCTATGGGTATGTGGCCCCAAAACTCAAGGAAAAAAATATTTCAGCCAGATATCCAGTCTGGTCTGCTAGATGTTCAATACATACACATACGAGAACATGAAACCTGTTGGCTACCTATGTATATTTTGATTTCTTTTTAATGCTTACCTTTAAATTTGTGTTTTAAATGTACAATTTAAAACGCCTTTTAATCTATGTAGCTGGGTCTGCTCATTGGAGTTTTCAATAAGCTGCTTGGCAAGAAACACCAGGTTGTGAATGCAAGGAACAAACTCTCCCGCTGCTTTCTCAACATTTACCAGCTGAGATTCCTAATCTTTGGATTTGACTTGCTCAGTGTTCTCATCCTTTGTCTCCACTCCGTCATGTCCCTTGACAGCTGATTTTATTCTTCATCTACTATTCAGGGCTTCCTTTCTCTCTTCCACGTGAGTCTTTATCTGCTTTTATATTTAGCATTCTTCATCCATGCAATTTTATTTCTTTTTGGTTTTTCTTGTGCCTTAACAACCCTCAGAAGAATGCTCTCTCTGTGTGCCCCAACAGCCAGCCAAGTAACGGACAACGCGGGATACAGGGAAAGCATAAGGCAGAAGATGTAGCTGAAATTTCACAGGGACTGAAACTGACCTCGCAATCTTTAGCCCAAGACCCAGGTATCTGAAAAATGGCTCCTGTCCCTTTGAAGTAAAAGATTCTGGCTCAGAACTCCCCTTGGGAGGTCCCTGGTGCTATCAGGAAAGGAAAGCAAGTAGGGCTGTTGCTTTGCAGGTGTGCTCGGAGCCAGAGCACATAACTGGGAGGAGTCAGCATCCACGAAGCCAAGAGGGTCTGCCTTTGCCAAGGCTACCTGGGCAAACTTCTGGGATCTGAAGTCATCAACACTGTAGCTTATGTCTGATCTTCTAAGTCTGTGCAGTGTGTATCCTCCTGTATGGATGTGTGTGTGCACATTGGGTGACTCTGCATACATGTGTACAAGTATCAGTGTGTACAAACATACTTCTATATGGGCAGGTATGAGAATACGTGTGCATGGGTGTGCAGATGGGAATATATATGTGTACATGTTTGGGGGCAAGTATTGTATATCCTGAGACCCAGCACTCAGTAAATATTGGTAGAGTAAATAAATTATTCCATTTATTCAATTGCATAAATATTTATGGAATAATTTAATGACAATCAGAATCATAATAACTAATAATAATGGGAAAAGGGTAAAACTTCCTCTAGAGTATTTGTGAGATGGGAGATATGCCTCTGTGTCTGCTCAGGAGTTGTCCCTGAGGTAGCTGCCTCTTTGTAGAAATATAAATCCACCCTTGCTCTTGTTGCTTTGAGCCTTTGTTTACTTTCTCATGCCCAATACCTAGAACTTTGGACCACTCTTTTCTTTCCAGTAGATATTGGTGCTACCATACTGACTTCAGATACATTTTATGTAGAAGACCCCCTTTGCCTTACTGCCTGGCTCTTAACTCTATATAACTCTACTAATACATGTGTGCTACGCCATCAAAGACTTTTACTTTGGGGATAATTAGGGGTATTTCAACATTGAGAATAAGACCCTTAATGTTAGATACTGAATAGATTGTTTTCAGCAACAAAGGAAGGAAGATATCATGTACAGGGGTCTTGTTTTAAAATAACATTTCAGAGAAATATTCATTCTCTTTATTCTTTGTGGTGTGGATTTCATACCTCAGCAGGGAAACTCCCTGCCCATCTACAGGAATTTGGTCTCTGTCTAGATCCATCCTCCTCCATCCACCTCAGCAGACAGCCATCCCCTCTGTATCCAACACAACGTATTTCCCAAAGCCCAAGATGCTTTATCAAGATCAACACCATATGGAACTTCTCTAGGACAGCTCCGGGTCGGTGTTTGTACCCCACGACTGGTCATTTTCATGTGTCTCTACCAGTATGAAATGAATATACACACCCTCATTCTTCTTGGGGCCTTCTGGTCTCATGCGGGTAAACTTTGGACTCAACCCACAACATGTGCACACATTACTCTCAGGACAGATAATAATTATCAGAGACAATGCAGTCCAAATACATGTAAGAGAAATACTTTCCTAAAGTTTGTTAATCTGCAAGGGTTAGTCTTGCTCCCAAGGGTGGTACTATTTAAATTATGAAGCACTTTTCATTTCTTTTCTCTCCTTCTCCCTTTTCCTGACATGCATTGGTCTATGACAAGGGACCCACTTCAACATATGACACAGGGTTTCAAAGCAGCTCTCACTGATCTCCAATAACGCTTCATTAACTTGGCAAAGACCAGGAGCATCCTTTTGATTTATAGTTTTACCTTGTACTTGCACCAGCTCAAATTCTCAGTGTGGGCTTCTTTACTTCACTAGTCTCAGTGAGGGGGAAGGGAAAACTGTGAAGATATATTTTCCCATCTACAGGGAGCAGTGGGAAACTGGGGAGCAGAAACACTCTTCTTATTATAGTAATACTTGTTCTTAATTCATTTAATAGTTTATAATTTACAAAGAACTTTTACAACTCTCTGCACCTGAAAACATAAAAACCTTATTTAAAATAATGGTTTCACATACATCAGTCTTCTCACTGAATAAATTATCTAGGACCAATATAGCAACAGCAATTCTCTTCCCAAAAGAGTATAAGAAGATTCATCTAGGGCCCTTGGAGTGTGTCTTTCAGGAAGAGTAGTTGAGGGGTAACTGCCTTTCCCATCCACTTCTGAGGACAGTCACATAATTTCTTACCAAGTGGCCTGTTCCTTTATTGGCAGTTTTGTCTTGACCTTATAGCCATGCTTCTCATTGATCTGTAATCCATATTCTGTCAAGATGCTAATAGTGAGGGAAAAAGTCATCACGCGAAGAAATAACCACCAATAATCTTTTTCATTCTGTTCTGTGGTCCCTTTACTACCCTTCTGAGCTATATGTAAGAGTGAAGAGAGCTGGCTGCCTTTATTTCACTTCTTAGAAGGTCACCAGTTAGATACATGGAAAGATTCATTTCCCTCTTTTAAACGAGGCTTTACAAATATTTAAACTATCTGGGTTGCCTTTTACATGGCTCCACTATGCAAAACAGCATCGATGTGGCATGTGTGAAGAGGGCAAGTCAGACACACAGGGAGCAGGGAAGGCTTTTATGAGCTTTATAAATTTTGCACCTTTGTACATTTAATAAAGAGCTGTGTCTAAATTATGAGAATGTTCTTGAGAATGAGGCATGGGTTTTTAGAACCTTTAGTATCTGAAGATATTTTTACTGCAAAATAATAACTTGACTGGAACCTCTTTGAGTGGGTAAGTAGTAAAAATGACAAGGGGCATTCAGAGATGTTTTCATTGTATCCATTCATCATCTGAAACTTTAATACTGTCAGGATTTACTGAAAGAATAACATACTCCTATATATTAAATGCTGGGAGTGTTGAAACTTTGAATGTTCTTGGAAACTTTCTATCCATTTACATATGTTCCTTCAGAAATTCAGCTGAGATTACTGGCAGTGGACTTGATAGAAGTAATTTCAGACTATTTCTTTTTGCAGACAGTGGCTTCCATGTTTCCTTTTGCTTGCTTTCTAGTACAGTTTATGGATCTGTTATAACTGGATGGTGGCTGTGTAGGATTTTCGGAGGGGAGGAAATTCCAATCGAGTTATCTGTGAGAGAGGAACAGCAGAAGGCTCTCTTTGGGCAGTACCTACCCGTGAGCAACATTGCAATGTCAAAATTAGCTAGCACATTAAACAAGTGATGGAGTAGTGAAAAGACGATCCAGTTTAAATCCAAAACAACAACAGAGAAATGCAAATCAAAACCACAATGAGATACCATCTCACACCAGTTAGAATGGCAATCATTAAAAAATCAGGAAACAACAGGTGCTGGAGAGGATGTGGAGAAATGGGAACAGTTCTACACTGTTGGTGGGATTGTAAACTAGTTCAACCATTGTGGAAAACAGTGTGGCGATTCCTCAAGGATCTAGAACTAGAAATACCATTTGACCCAGTCATTCCATTACTGGGGATATACCCAAACGATTATAAGTCATGCTGCTATAAAGACACATGCACACATATGTTTACTGTGGCACTATTCACAATAGCAAAGACTTGGAATCAACCCAAATGTCCATCAGTGACAGACTGGATTGAGAAAATGTGGCACATATACACCGTGGAATACTATGCAGCCATAAAAATGGATGAGTTCATGAAACTTGTAGGGACATGGATGCAGCTGGAAACCATAATTCTCAGCAAACTATCGCAAGAACAGAAAACCAAATACTGCATGTTCTCACTCGTAGGTGGGAATTGAACAATAAGATCACTTGGACATAGGAAGGGGAACATCACACACCGGGTCCTATTGTGGGGAGGGGATAGCAGGGAGGGATAGCATTAGGAGATATACCTCCTAATATAAATGATGAGTTAATGGGTGCAGCAAACCAACATGGCACATGTATACATATGTAACAAACCTGCACGTTGTGCACATGTACCCTAGAACTTAAAGTATAATAAAAAAATAAAAATAAAAAAAAAAGAAAAAACAAAGCAAAACAACACATGGGTTTGAGTTATGGTTCTGCCATTAATCCCGTAGCCTTGGCAAGCCATATTCCTTCCCAATGTCTCAGGTCTCCAGTAGAAAATAAGATGAATTCTGTTACAGCATAATTGTGAAAATAACTAGGAGGATGAATGTACAAGTTCTTTATGTATTACAAGTTATTATACAATTGCGAATTTCACTCAAGTAATGTTAATTGAGGTCTTTCTGGGTACCAAATATTGTATAAAACACTGTATTGAAATAAAAAAAGATGAAAAAAACATAGTTTCTACTTCCAAGGAGCTTACAATCTATAACAATATTAATGTTAGTTAGCATTTACAGGGCACTCTGTACTCAATGCTGAGTGAAGCATAATTTAAAACTTAAACAAGAATAAAAAGGAGCCACATACAACAGAGACTTTGGGTAGGCTAATTATAAAAGCTGCGTTTGCATCTGACCTAATAGAGTTTTGGCCAAGTTCTATGGAAGTTTTACAAAAAGCAAAAGACACAGTGTGTGTAAGGACCATACTCCTTTCACTAAGGATACTCTAGCAAGGATCTATGGTGTGTGCACCACCTGCCTGGGGGCAGAGAGCTTAAAACCTTTACCACTAGCTGCTCACATGTACATTCCAGACCTCCACAGCGGCTATGTCTAGGTCTACCTGGGCATGGTCAAACTATAGCATATAAGCATTGCAGGCTTCCTTGTGACCTCTGAGGGAGCATCTGTATGGTTGGCCATGAATTGTGTAGCCTGCAAAACCCAGGGTAACAATGGCCATCATAGCGACTATGTAAGTCTTGTGCCCAGCAGAACAGAGCTTATAATGGTGTCTTAAAAACAGTTTATTTGGGGACTACTAGAGTGGGAAGGGAGGGAGGTGAACAAGGGTTTAAAAAACTAACTGTTGGGTACTAAGCTTAGTAGCTGGGTGAAGGGAACATTCACAATCCTCAGCATCACACAATATACCCAGGTAACAAATCCTCAGCATCACCCCATATACCCAGGTAACAAATCCTCAGCATCACCCCATATACCCAGGTAGCAAATCCTCAGCATCACTCAATATACCCAGGTAGCAAATCCTCAGCATCACCCAATATACCCAGGTAGCAAATCCTCAGCATCACACAATATACCCAGGTAACAAATCCTCAGCATCACACAATATACCCAGGTAACAGTTCTGCACATATACTCCCTGAATCCAAAATAAAAACTAAGAAAAATTATCAAAAAATAGTTTCTCATCTAAGATTCTTTATAAACTAGATATCTTAATCTGGAAGCCACAGATGCTAGGATCTGGGTTAGATATGGTTGAGATGGTGATTGATTCAGTCTAATATCTGGGGAGAAAACATGTATTTAACGGTATTATCATTTACTTTTTATAACTATGCGTTCGTTACTATTATTATTCTCATTTTAAAGAGCACACCTAGACACCTAGATAAAGTTAAGTGAAACACATAAGGTCTTATGCTTTGTGTGGCTGGGGTTTTAATACAGGTCCTCTTTTAACCATCACATAAGTACATACTATGAGAATGCCAAATTCTGCTTTGGGAAGTTCTGCTGGGGAGGTGACTTGCTTAACCTCCAAAGAATACAAGGCACCCTGCAGAAATGGGAATAGCCACCTCAGGGATAGGGACCCAGTTGGGCAAAGGCACTAAGACAGCAGGCAGCAGGATATAAGAAGGTCGGTGTGATGTCAGGGGGTATGAAGGCCAGGGTTAGGCATGCCTTGGTTTGCCATTTTAAGGAGTCTGCCCTCTATCCTATAGGAGAAGGGGATTCATTAGAAGTTTTTATGTAGGGCAGTGACTAATTTGGATTTTAAATTTAGAAAGATGAGACCCGAGGACGATAAAGGATTAACACTTAAAGTAGGGAGAACCGTGCAGCAGTTGAAGTACTGGAGGATAAAGGGAGAGATGACTGATGACTTGTAATCTCCTCCTTCTTGACATTTACATAATGGCGTAGCCAGAAGGTAGTGGGTATAAAATGTTTAAACAGAAACGTCTGAGCTGCTACATGTAGGGAGGGTGCTAACGGCATGATACAGGAAGTGTGATGGATTTTGTTTTCGAACATTGGGAGATTCATTTTCAGTTTGGAATCAACCATAATGCTACTTTACCATTGCACTCTCCCATGCACACGTATACACACACAGTGCAGGCAGAACGCAGTGTCGGCATGCATAGAAAGAGACCACAATCTCCATGACCTCTCCAAAATAAATACATGTGTCTCACATTTCAAAGATCATATTTAAATAAGTGTACTTGATGACAATGCTACATTAAATGTGAACTTAAAACAATTATAGCTAGAAACAGAAATCTTTATATCATTATTAAATGCCTCCCCTCAAAATGAAGTCACAGCTCTGATGTAGGTTCTGTGGGACAAGAATGGTATGTAACACAGAGAAGATCAAATATAGGATCTGAGCAATAAAGGAGATAACTTATTTTTTAGTTAAGGATTTTTTAAATGTAACTTAGGAGAATTGTTATACTGATATTAAGACCATGAGGTAATCTTAATTAGCTAAAAGCCTCAGCACCAGATATATCAAATAATGGCTTTGTTTTCATGAATGAACGATAATTTTAAAAATAGTACCATACTTAATAATTTAAAATGTCTGTAATGCTTAAAAATAACCTGTTAATAATGCTAGCTGCAAGATACTGGACGCCCTAGTTACTTCGCTGAGGATAAGTCATAGACCAGCTTGCTGAATAGTTAACTTGTCTACCTTGGAATGATTAATTGTCCCAACCCCAATTCTATTATAACAAATGGCCAATATAGCAATTTACTGAAGGGCCTAGTCACATAATACTTAGTCTACAAAAAAATCTTTTTTATTAACCACTTAGAAAGTTTATGGCAACTATTCATGTTTTACTGAGACTAACCCAATGTTCTGTGCATTTTTTGGCATAACATTTTATAAATGCTGAATTTCATTTTAATGTGTAGCATGAATGTCAAGGATTTTGTAAATGAATGGGTGGAGTCTCTCTCCAAGCACATTTGAAATCCAATCTTCCGCCTTTCCCACTTTTCTCAGAACATAGATTTGCTTTTTTGAGTCGAGGAGGAAGCAGGCAGTTGTACACACCAGGATTTTGTGCTTAGAAATGATTTTACACAGGTGACTTCACACACTCATTATACTGAACGTGCAGTACTCAGACACGTGATGCCCATGTCCTTGCAGAGACAGAGGTTGTTCTTTATTCTTGGATAGTCTTTGCAAATCATTCATGATACAGAGTAAAATGGCACTGTGCTTCTCATTGCAAATGACCTCCACTTATCAAGACAGAAGACTATTAACTAATGTGTTGTGTCTCTATCACTATTTCCATTGGTATCATATGATTTATGTATAATTTTTAAAATTGAGTTACTTTTGCATGGTTTATTGTATGCCAGCCTCATTAAGCAAGTCAAGTCTGTGGACACGTTGGCTTGAGTGTGTATGTGTTTGTGTAAGATACGTGTGTATGTACTGATTTGGTGGGTGTGTATTTTGTGCAGATAAATGAGTGAAATATTCCCAATGTTGGTGCACTCTCAGGTTCCACCCATTTTCCCTCAATCATAAAATCAAGTCAGTAAATCAATGAAGTAGAAACTGGATTGAAAATATACTCAGTGAAAAAAAGGTACCCTAAATAAAACATTTAACATGTGTGATCTCCATGACAGCTGAATTCAAAATATATAAGAAATTGTAATCCAAAATTATACTTCACATTAACCATCTTTGTTTTTTGTTTGTGAGATGGAGTCTCACTGTGTCAGCCAGGCTGAAGTGCAGTGACACGATCTCAGCTCACTGAAGCCTCTGCCTCCCAGGTTCTAGTGATTCTTCCGCTTCAGCCTCCCTAGTAGCTGGGATTACAGGCACCCGCCACCAAGCCTGGCCAATTTTTGTATTTTAGTAGAGACAGAGTTTCGCCATGTTGGTCAAGCTGGTCTTGAACTGCTGGCCTCAGGTGATCTGCCTGCCTTGGCATCACAAAGTGCTGGCGTGAGTCACCGCACCCAGCCTACATTAACCATCTTTGAACTAAAACTGTTATCAATTTTGGTTGGTTGATAGAAACTTCTTAAAAGTAAATCAGTAATTTAACACATTTGTCATTCGATGAATCACTGAGCTAGCGATTAGTGGTGACTTAGTTGGCTTGGAGATTTGATGGATCATCCCTATAGGAAAATCACAGTGGTCTTGCCAGTAACAATTTTGTTGTACATGTTTTAGGTTTATAGGCATTAGTAGATAATAGCTACTTGGAAGCATTTGAAGATGCCATGGATTGGAAATTTATAAATGTGCTCCATGCTGGAAGAAGAATTAAGAAACCAAAAGGGGGAGGGGGACATAGCATCTAAATTAAGAAAACAAAACTTCCCCCATAACATTTCAGCAGATTTCTGCTTATATCTCATTGGTCAGAACTGTGTTACATGTTCCACCTTAGTTGCAAGGGAGTTTGAGAAATGTAGTTTTTAGCTTGGTCCATGACTCTCTGAAGCATAACTGAGTTTTGATCATAAGGAAGAAAGAGAAATTGGATATTAGACAAGTAACAAGCAGTGTTTCAACCAGAAATGAAGTTCACTTTCTATGTTTTTTTGCTCACTTTTAATTACTCTGTTGGCTTTTTTTCCCCCCTAATTTAAGTTATTGCTTCATTTTCCCCCAATTGCATTGTATTTTACTTAGATTTGTAGCAGTTCTGAGTAGAAAGAATAGGGATCATCTCATTCCTCCCCCTTATTTCACTGAGGATAAAACAGAGACTCAAAATTGCAGTTTCTTGCCAAGACCAAGGCCAAGGTGAGTTGTAGAATCCAGGAGTACAACTCCAGTCCAGTGCTCTTTCCCCAGGGCAATGCTGCCTCTGGGGAATGAGGGGAAACAAAAATCAAAAGGCCAAATTTTCACTTTTATGTTTCCTAAATGAAAACTTCAGTTACCAGCTGCTTTCCATTTTAATTGATTTGCATTGCTATTGTGGAGTTCAGTGCCTAGCCGGCCAAGCATAATTGTAACACGGCAGTTTTCCTTATTAAACTTCATATATACTTTGTTATAGAAGCATAGGGCTCCCAGAATGGAAAGCGGAGTTCATAGGGATTTTCCTTTACTTGTTAACCTAAAATCCTAAAGGCCAATACATAAGAATAGCCTCAAAGAATGTCACCAAAAACCACTGCCAGAAAAATTCTTCAAATAAGATTTGTAGCTTCCTGCCATTTTTTTGAATAAGTTTTTAAGATTGATGCGCTAAAGTTTGTGGGATGTAATGGGAAGCTTCTGAGCACGGACCAGGGAATGTGATCCTTTTTCAGTCTCTTCCCTGAAATTAGTGATCCTGTGCAGGTCATTTTCTTATTCTGGCTCCTTTTTTCTAGAACAATCAGAAGTTGAATGGGAAATTAGAATCTCATGTCTTTTGCACACTGGAATCACTGATGAGTATTGAAATGATACTTGTCCAAGTTACCTCAACTATTTTGATTTAGGTGGTTTTTCAGTGCAGGGCGTCGGTATTGGCAGTTTTTGTGAAGCTCTCCAGGTGACACCAATATGTGGCCAGAATGAGAATCCACTGGGCTAGACTGAACACTAATCTTGCTCCTCAAAGTGTGGTTTACTGACCAGCAGCATGGCAAAACCTGAGACCTTCTCAGAAATGCAGAATCCCAGGTCTGACTTCTGACTGCAGAATCAGGACGTGCAGTAACCTCAGGTGATACAATACAAGGCAAAGTTTGAGAAGCACTGCTGAGATTCCCTTCAGCTCTCTCATTTCATGATTCTATAATATTTGGTTGTTTCCTTGCTCAAAAATCTTCAATAGCTCCCCATGCAATCTAAATTCTTCAACCAGATAAGTGACCTCCTACAATGTTTCAGGCTCATTGTAATCTAACCCAGCCTTCTTTCCAGCCATTCCTTCCTCCGTGTCCTGGTCTCTGGAGACCCCTGTTGTCTCACTGATTCCTGAGCAGCCCTCAGTTGGTTTTGCCTGGCCGGCATGACTCCCCGGTTCTTCCGGGTCATAGACTTCAAAGTCCAGCCCAGACCTTGACTTGCCTCAGCCCGTCATGCAACACGAGCTCATATCCTTTCTGCTCTGATTCATTACCTTTGGATTTCTTTTTCTTACCTCCCTACTTAGATTATAAGGTCCTTTAAGACAAGGACTATTTCCTACTTAACCTCAAATCCCAAGTGCGTACTCAAAAAACATGGTGGACATCCAATACGTGTTTATTATCGGGGCTTGCTGGAATGAGAAGCCAGTGACATGGGAGTCAAATGACATGGATTTGGTAACTTTGATGCCGTGACTTTCTCTGGGTCTTGGTTTTCTCATATTTAAGGGACTTTGGGGGCCTTCCAGCTATGATAGTCTCAGTCTAGGGCTTCATTGGGGACCCAGTATTACCATGTCATGATTTCTGAAGATCGAGTCCTCAGTCCTCATGTATTTTACCAGCAAATGTTTGCACATGTAAAGAGTTTTTGATGTTTGCAGTTCTTCATGGGGGCTATAGATATGCTATTTTAGCCCGTCTTTGACAATAAGCACTGTCCCATGGGTCTGAAATATAAAGAACTTAGGGCAAATTCAGTAAGAATCAGACAACTGAATGAATGAGAAATTGCATACATTTGGCCTGGTCTTTCCATTTTCCTATTTGGTTTTCAAGACAATTTGTTTTTCTTTTTTTTTTTTGTCTCTTAAAATATAGCTTGGGACCACCTGGAAACATGATTTTTGTCCTGTGATTCTTTCTGCTCTGAGTTACATAGCTATCTGGTTAACCATAAAAAACATCTTTTACAGCCCTTTGCAATTTACAGATTAGTATTCTCATTTGGCCCCCACATAGCCCTGTGACAGAGACATACAGGGAGTAGCATTGTTCCAGTTTGCAGTTGATGACGCAGGCTCAGAGAGATGATTTGACAGTAATTTGTAGTGTTTTTTGGGGACTGGTTTCTGTTGCATCTCCCCCTGAGGCACCTAGGGATACTTAGCAGTCCTGCAGAGTCCTTGGCCTCACCTTAACTAGAACATCTGGGGAATGAGGCTCAGGATCCTTGAAACTTCATAACACCCTGGGGAAATTCTTAAGCATAACAAAGTATGAGAAATGTCCCCTGCCTCTACAGAAGACTAATTTCAGTCTCCGGAGGGCCAAGCTTTCTGGTTTCCACAGGCAAATGCTCTGAAACTGGGTGTGTTCTTATAGCCACCAAGGAGCTTTTCAGAAAAGTCACACCACTTTTAAGAAAGAACACACCACCAAGTGCCACCAGGCCAACTGACAGTTTCTCCTCAGAGCAGCCCTGGAATCGTTCTTTGGAAATGGCGTGTAGATGGCCCTGGTATTCAGTAAGGCTCCTATGGCTCTGTTGAAACCAGACTGGAATGTATTTTTTAAAGGCTGCAGTCAGCGAAGAGAATAAATTGTAATTGTATCATCTGACGCATTCAGAATGGGGTCTTAGGGCTGCCTCTGCCTGACATGCAGTTTATCTCCTTGTGGAAAGGCCTCATTTTCCTATCGATAGGAGTGCCCTGAAGCACATCTGAAGTCCTTCAGGTCCTTAGAGTGGAGAGGAAGGCTCAGGGAGAGTCCTCAACATTCTGGTTTTCTGTCTGAGGCCCTGTTACTCAATGATGCTTCCACCTTCGCAAACGACAGGCTACACCTGGCTGTGGCCTTCACCAGTAGCTTTTGAGATAGGACCACCAGAATCCGCTAGGAACAGCATCAGTGTTAGATAAAGCAGAAATAACAAGCCTCACATTTTCCAGCACTTTTCCATTTGCAAGGCACATGCACATCTTTTTATCTCATTAATCCTCACAACAAACCTGTGTGGTGGATGTCATTACCCACATGTTACAGATGATGAGATTGACGCTGAGAGAGACAAAGTGCTCCGCTCAATCACGGCTAATGAATCACAGGGCTGAGCAGACACCCACGGGTTCCGATTTCAGACCCGCTGCTCTTTCCATGGTGCACATGAGCCCGCCACATTCTCACAATAGCCCTGCTGAAGCAGGTGTTTCACTCTCACTCTCAGATGGCAGACTGAAGCTGGAGGCGGCAAGCCCAGAGTCAGACAGTGAGCAAGTGGGGAGCTCGGGACTCAGACCCACTTATCTCCGATTCTAAGGTCAGCTGCTCTTTTATTTCGTGATTCTATCATTTTCTTTGAAGGCTTGAATCATAAATTGTGTTTCTCAAACATTGTTGACATCAACCTATGGTAAGAAACTATCATGGTTTCTCACACACACACACACACATACACACACACATACACACACACATACACACACACATACACACACACACACACACATACACACACACACATACACACACACAAAACCGAAACAAAAGCATTTCAAACTGATGACTCTACTGTCATCCATGCTATTCTAATTCTTTCATTTACAAAATGCTGGTCACGGCCCATTAAATTTCTTTCATAACACTGAAGGCCTCAACTAATGCAGTTTGACAACGGCTCTTCAGAATGCTCAAATATTCGTTTTTGGTGTATATATATATACACACACATATATATGTGTATATATGTGTATTATATATAATATGTGTGTATATATGTGTGTGTGTGTGTATAATATATATGTAAAATACTAGGTCAAAACCACAAATGCAGAGACTAAAACAAATTTGTTGGTGGCAGCTGTGAGCTTGACCAGCTTGGGCCCCGCTGTCTAGTTCCACCTGCTTTTCTCTGGCCCCTGGGGTCGCCTCAGGCTCCTGGCCACCTCCCAGGCCGCAGTGGGGCTGGCAGGCTGGCAGTGAGGCCAGCAGTCCTGGGGATCCCTGGTAATGAGCGCATTCTTCACCGCTTACCCTTTCCCGACGACTGTGAGTGGTAATAAAAATGTGAGCAAACAGGGAGAGTTTACTGTGTTTATTGCTGCTATTGAGAAAATAATGTGATAATAAACAGGGCCAGTAATGGAAATTGCTTCTAAGAATAAAATTATGTTATTATGAGTTACACACAGCCATTGGAAAGCATTTTGTCTCTCCAAGTGGGAGCTGCCTGGCTGCTTGGAGCTGTTCCGGGCCTTCCTCCTGGGACCATGATCCTTGCTCCACTTGCCAATTTGAACTTTTAGCCTCATTGACTTCTTGGCTTTGCTGATCTTTGGAAACCAGGTGGCTTGGGGGACATTGCATTTTAATTAGCGCATTGAATCCCCTGGCTGGTCTATTGAAGTCTGTTACCTTTCTTCTCAGAGTGTCATTAGGTCTGGATGAGGAAACTCTTCTTTAGTATATGATGAAGGTATTAACCGAGAGCATAGTTTAAATGGTCTATGTGGAGGAGAATCAGTTTTTACATCAGCTAATAGCCAATCCTGTCATTAACACAGGCATAGGAGTAAAATTAAGCCTTGAGAGCTTAACTCCTGTGCTAATTAGAAAGAAAATGACAGAAAAATATCAGGCTTGAAGAGCTGAGTTGACTTTGATGACACCCAGGCATTTGCAGGCTAAGCACAGAATGCCCTTGAAACCTTTTCTTTATGCTCCATGCATTATTTTACCTTATATTCCTTTGTAAAAATCATGTTTGCTCACATTCACCTTTCTACTGGGAATCTTTCCACTTCCAGCTTCACCTACCAAAATCTTGCTCATTCTTCAGTGTCCCTCCCAAATGTGATGTCCTAGCGGAGGCCATGCTAACCCCCATGGAGCAATTTCTTCCTGTATCGTTCCCACATACCAAGGACCCTCTGTAGGGGAAGTTGACATGGCCTCCTGAGTATCAAGCTAATTGCATCACATCCCTTGTCAGATCATAAGCTTGTCAGTTCAAACTCTGGTCCTGATTCATCTCTGTTCCCTTTACAGAGGCCAGCCCAGGCTACATCGGAAGCCAGGTGGGTGCATGCATGGTAGGGCAACTGATCTAAATCAAGTGTAATTAACTATAGCATCTCTATTATGCATGGTGGCGCTGAGGCTAGGGTAAGGCAAGAGAGGCACCTAGCATGCGAAATCTACAGAAGCACTTGCAGTACTCTGAGAGCATCTCCTTAAGTTTTACACCCTGGGCTTCTCTCTTGCCTTACCCCGATCCTGGCTTTCATGAGTGAAGTGGGAAAAGCATGGCAGTCTCCCTTGAAGAGGCATTTGCTGGACTTCTTTTGTAATAATGGTGTAGTCTTCTATTATCAGGATTCTTATAATCAATTGAGAAGAGCCCCCTTGCCTCTGTTGTTGTTCTCTTATAGGCTATACTTCTGAAGCTTTCCTTCTTATCCTAATCCCATGGAGTGGAAGGCGGTCAAGTAGTCAGGTCCAGGTTTGGCAAGGGCTTTGGACTTTATTCTTAGTGGAAATGAAACACTTCACAGTTGCTGACTAGGAAGGCAACATGATTTGCATTTTCAAAAATCACTCTGGCTTATGTGTAGCCTGGATCATTCATGACCCAGAATTGTGCGTAGTACTCTCCACCCCCCACATATGTAACTGCCCTTTTAGACAAAACACAAATGTTTGTCACATACAGAGTGTATAGAGAACTCCCCAGTTTGTAGATATTCTTCATATGTTTTTTTTCTTGGCTAGAAATTTACCTTTACCTGGTCAAAAAGGTCCTGATTTTTGTTTGGAGCAAACGTTTATGATGCTCTTAATAATAGTTGTACATTTTCTCCTTTTCCTCCTCATCGGTCATCAAGTTCATGACACTTCCATGCTGTTTCACGTGCACACATTATGTATTTTGGTTTTGGCTGTGCCCTTTCCCAAGAAAGTTAAATGTACATCAATTGGCTGTAGGAGCAGGTGCCATTTCTTTGGATTTGTCACACAGGAAAACATGTTATATATGGGTGTTCAATTTTATTTGGTATTTGGAATAGCAAACATCTTTAGGGACAAAAACAAACTTTCCCAGAGCTTGAATATTATTCAATATAAAATCTTCTCTTGGGGACTGTGGTCTGTGACTCTTACTGCGGCCACAGTGGGGAGCCAGCTGAGACGGGTCCAGATACCCTCCTGAGTATGTTTCCCCTTCATAACTGCCTTCTGTAGACACCTTCCCCCCATCTGCTTTACTTTCTCCTTTGGTCTAAGAAAGTAGGTTGAGCAAAGCAAAACTGAGTTATTTGGGGGGTAAGAGAGAAGTGAGGGGGAAAAAAGGCCTATGTTTCGTGTGTGCATGTGTTTTAGTTTCTTTCTGTGATGGGGATGAGTTTACCAAAGGGTCATGCTTCTACTCTAAGATAGTGGTTACCTAACCAGGTTGACATGCTCACCTGGGCAATTGATTGAAAGGACAGTCCCAGATGGTTATGGGATTGAATTGTGTACCCTCCAGATTCTTATGTTGAAGTTCTACCGCTCAGAACCTCAGATGTGACCTTGTTTGGAAATAGGGTCTTTGCAGATATATAAAGATATATAAAGTCAGTTTACAGTCACACTAGATTTAATTCAGTATGACTGGTGTCCCCAGAAATAGGAAATTTGGAGACAGCCACGCACTCAGGGACAATGCTTTGTAAAGACCAAGGCAGTCGTCATGGTGTTGGAGCAGAAGCCAGTGAGGCGAAGACTGCCGTGACCTTGGTGAGGGAAGACGCCTGCGGGATGAGGGGAGAGGCCTGCGACAGATGCTTCCTCACAGCCTCAGTAGGAGATGAGTGTGGACATCTTGATCTCAGGCTTCCCGCCTCCGGAACTGCGAGACAGGTTTCTGCTTTGGAAGCCTCCCAGGGTGTGGTGCTTTGTCTCAGCAGCCCCAGCAAATCCATACACCCTGAGCACACCCTGAGCACAATCTCTGAGGCCAACCCTCTGAACTCTTCAGGAGACCTTTAGTGGCATATGAGGTTGGAGTGGGGGTCTGTTCCCTCTGCCCTGGCTGCTGTTCCCAGGCAGCTGCAGACGCCCTCACACTGGAGCTTCTGCGTCCTCACTGACTCACTCAGTGTTTTCAGAGGTCTTGTGGGATGTGTGGACGTGTTGCAACCACCAGATGAGTCAGTCAAGATGAGATTGTTCACTTATTAAAATAGACTTTGTTGACATTCCTCTGGTTACCAAGAAAAAAAAAGGTTGTATACCACCTTACTACATAATGTCATGTATGAAAAAGCAAACGTACCACTTTGTCCTCAGCACCTAGTTTTGCACTGACTTGCTAGTCCAAAGTTTGTTAAAGACAGTAGTATTTCTAATTTCAAAGAATTTGAATGTACTTTGAAAACTTACGGCTTCCTGGGTTGCTGGTTAACCACAAATGCCCATCCATCAACGAGTGGATAAAGAAACTGTGATATGTATATATGATGGAATACTACTCAGCCATAAAAAGGAATGAATTAACAGCATTTGCAATGGCCTGAATGAGATTGGAGACTATTATTCTAAGTGAAGTAACTCAGGAATGGAAAACCGAATATTGTGTGTTCCCACTGATATGTGGGAGCTAAGCTATGAGGATGCAAAGGCAAAAAGAAACTGCTCTTCATTCTAAAATGTCTACTAAGGCACTCAGTATTCTTTCTGACAAACAAGTCCCACCAGGCCCACTTTTGTTTCCTGTAGAACTCAGTCAGCAAAGGAGACAAACTCCTTCCCAGACAAGGCCAATTAGCAGTGTCTACATAGAAACCGAAGGCTGGAGGGAGCTTTTAATTTTTCTTCCGGCCAATCTGACCTCTGAGACCAGGCTACTTGTCCGACAGCACCGGCTTTGCCATAGTTATCATTGCAGAGTCTTTTTATCGTAAGTCTGTCTCAGCACATTTCAGCGTTCTTTGACTCACCCTTTAGACTGGAATTCATCAGGCTTGTTCTGAGCCCAAAGGCGATTTTTTTTTTTTTTCCTCCTGAAAGTTTGGTAAATTTCTGCCTAGCCGTGTTATCCTGTTGAAGCATGAAGCAGAGTTACCATGTTCTGAAAATTGTTTAGATGCTTTCCATCCACCTCCAGCCACATAACGGGAACTGTTCCCCCACTTCCCCGCCTTTTTTTTAAGCAAAAATTTTCCATGGCCTCTTCTGAGTGCAAGAACTGCCTCACTGTCACAGTGGGAGATTTTTTTTCCCTTGCCCGAAGCAGCCCAGGAGAAGGCGCGTGGGCTTGGTAAAAGGTAGGCTCCAGTATGAGTCTCACTTTTCCAATCACTAGTTGTGTGATCTTGGGCAAGGTATTGAACCTTGTAAAGCTTTGCTTTCCTCACTTATAAGATTGGATAATAAACACTTTTCAGACTGATCATGAGTATTCGAGTTTACATATGTAAAACAACTGAGGAGTGATTCTCAAACCTGGACGCCTGGAGCGCTGTCTTAGGTTTCTGTTTTTGTTTTAATGGACTTTATTTTTTAGAGCAGTTTTAGGCTCACAGCAAAATTACGTGGAAGGTGCAGAGATTTCCCACACACTCTCTGCCTCTACACATGCAGAGCCTCCTCAGCTATCAGCAACCCCCGCCAGTGTGCACTTCTGTTGCGATTAATGGACCTACACTGTCACACCATTATTACCTAGAGTTCATAGTTTACATCAGGGTTCATGTTAATGCTAATGTTCTGTGGGTTTAGACAAATATATAATGACATGTATCTACAGCACAGTATCATACAGAGTGTTTTCACTACTCTACAAATTTCCCATGCTTCACCTGTTATCCCTCCCCACAAATCTGGCAACCACTGATGTTTTTACTGTCTCGGTAGTTTTGCCTTTTCCAGAATGTGGCAGTTGGAATAGTACACAGCCTTTTCAGATTGACTTCTTTCACGTAGTAATGTGCATTTTTGTTTCCTCCATGTCTTCTTTTTTTTTTTTTTTTTTTTTTGAGACGGAGTCTCACTCTGTCGCCCAGGCTGGAGTGCAGTGGCGGGATCTCAGCTCACTGCAAGCTCCGCCTCCCGGGTTTACGCCATTCTCCTGCCTCAGCCTCCCGAGCAGCTGGGACCACAGGCGCCCACCACCTCGCCCGGCTAGTTTTTTGTATTTTTTAGTAGAGACGGGGTTTCACCATGTTAGCCAGGATGGTCTTGATCTCCTGACCTCGTGATCCGCCCGTCTCGGCCTCCCAAAGTGCTGGGATTACAGGCTTGAGCCACCGCGCCCGGCCCCTCCATGTCTTCTTATGGCTGGAAAATTCATTTCTTTGTATCCCTGACTAGCATTCCATTGTCTTGATATACCATAGCTTATTGATC
Source organism: Piliocolobus tephrosceles (assembly GCF_002776525.5). Classification (NCBI taxonomy): domain Eukaryota; kingdom Metazoa; phylum Chordata; class Mammalia; order Primates; family Cercopithecidae; genus Piliocolobus; species Piliocolobus tephrosceles. Next base: position 14,454,291 of record NC_045448.1, on the reverse strand, counting down.
CGTTCACCTACTGTAGGACATCTTGGTTGCTTTTGGAGTTTGGCCATTATTCATAACGCTATTATATATATATACATATGCAGGTTTTTGTGTGGATATAAACTTTCAGTTCCTTTGGGTAAATATTAAGGAGCATTAATGCTGGATTATATGATAAGAATATGCTTAGTTTTGTGAGAAACTGCCAAATTGTCTTCCAAAGTGACTGTACCATTTTGCATTCCCACCTGCAATGAATGTGAGTTCCTGTTGTTCTGTAGCCTCACCAGCATTTGCTGTTATGCTCTGGATTTGGGGCATTCTAATAGGCATGTAATGGTATGTCATTGTTGTTTTAATTTGCATTTCCCCGATGACATACGATGTGGAACATCTTTTCATATGCTTATTTGCCATCTGTCTGTCTTCTTTGGCGAAGTGTCTGTTAAAGTCTTGGTTGGTTGTTTTCTTATTGTTAAGTTTTAAAAGTTCTTTGTATTTTTGGTTGACAGTCTTTTATCAGATATGTCTTTTGCAAATATTTTCTCTCAGTCTGTGGCTTGTCTTTTCATTCTTTTGACAGTGTCTTTTGTGAAACAGAAATGTTTAATTTTAATGAAGTCTAGCTTATCAATTCTTTCTCTCACGGATTGGGATTTTGGTGTTGTATCTAAAATGTCATCACCACACCCAAGGTCGCCTAGATTTTCTGTTAGGTTATCTCACTAGGGGAGTTTTTAAAACAAAACTGTCCTACACAAGATGAATTTCATTTTCTGGTAGTAGTGAGGCTACACATCTGAATAATTTTTAAGTGCCCCGAGACTCTGAAGCTCTGTGAAGGTTAAGAACTAGTGGGTGTAATAAAGAGGAACTTCAGAAGTGTTATGCTAAACACGAGAAGCCATATAAAAAAGACCATGTTCAGTACGATTCCATACATGTAATATTCTAGAAATGAAAAAACTGTAGTGACAGAAATCACATCAGTGGTTGTTGGTGCCAGAGTTGGGGAAAGGGTTTAATGCAAATGTACATGGGGAAATGTTTTGGGGTAAAAATGTTTATGAATTGATTTGTTAATACTCATCGACCTTTATATCTCAAAAGGTAAATTTTATTGTACGCAAATTGTGTCTCAATTAAAAAATGAACTAGTAGCATAGGTGCTCCATAGCCATTGTTTTGATAACGATGATGATGATGTAGCAGGAGGAAGGTAGCAGGTGTTTGAAAACAATTTCGAAAGGTGGTAATTTTGATGAGGACCAGCTTGAAATTCCTGAGGCATTACAAGATAGATAGCTATAAATTCATAATTTGAAATGTGCACGTTAAAATGAATGCTATTTGACATGCTTTTAGTTCCAGATGTTCAGGTAAGCATGTCAAATGGGGCTTGCTGACTCTTTCACTGCTAATGAAGAATAAATATCAGATGACTGGAAAGAGTGTTAACATGAAGATGAACACCGGGGATGTGTTTGAGCCGAGTTATCCGAACTCTCTGAGGCTTCCAAGAAAACAATCACAGAGAAGCAGAGACTCTTGCGCAAGGCTTCTGAGGTCCTTTTCTGCTGGGCCTGGAAGAATGGAGCTTTTAAAAACTCAGATTTGCAACAACAACAACAACAACAACAACAACAACAACAACAACAACAAAAGGCTTCAGAATGTGACTTGCCTGGGTGCAGAGATGTAGGAAGTAGAGATCAGCAAATGCTCCTGGTGGAAGTTTGAGACGTGTCAGAGCTTTTGCTCAAGTGCTCAATTATCCAAATACCTGTTCTGCTGGTAACTAAAACTTGTGTTGCATATTGGCTTGGTTCTTTGGAATTGTGGTTCTCTAGCACAAAACAGGCCAAATGTTTCTCACCTCTTTTTTCCAGTCATAGCCTCTGACAAGTGATTTAAACTTTCAGAGGGTTAACTTCCTCATTTAAAAATGAGGAGAATCTTACTACACTGCAGATTTATTGGAAGAAGTAGAGCTAATGATGTATAAAGTGGATGGCACTGTGCCTGGCACATGGTAACAACATTTTATATTTAATGAGTCAAACCATGTCCCAGGTACTGTTTCTCTTGGTTTACCTGAATTATTAATTTATGTTTTTTTTTTTACCACAATCTTATGAGGTAAGTATTTTGTTATTGTCCCATTTTATTAACAAGGAAACTAATGCATAAGGAGGTCGGTAATTTGGCCAAGGGTGGATGGAAAAAGCATAGCTCCAAATCCTGTGCCCTTAACCACTCAACTCGATCCTTGTGGTGCATGTAGTACACTTGCAATAAATAGTGGGAATATGCAGGAAGCTCAGTATCCTTAATCTATCCTTGAGTAGGACTGATGCATCAAGATTTGTTAGATACCATGTTAATCTGTGTACATACATGCATATGTATTTGGTGCAGGCAAGAGGTTTGCACAAATGAAATGCATTGAGTGTCACAGCAAGGCAAAAAAACCTAGGTTGAATCTCCATCAGCCCTTCGGAAGGTGTGACATTAGGCAGGTCACTTGATCTCTTTGAGCCTTTATTTCATGTCTACGAGACACTAATATTTCTACCTATCTCACCAGAGGGTTATGAGAGTTAAATAAAATAATGTATGCAAATGTTTCAAGCCGATTGTCCAATATACATAGGAGATTGGCAAATATATATTTTTAAGATTAAAACTTGAAGAAACTCTCAAGAGAGGCTTGCAGCCTAGCAAGATGAAGAGAGATCATATTTCTAGCGTGGTCTTGCAGTTTCTATTTGACTGCTGATGCTTCACAGTCATAGCTGTCATCCCTGTTCTGCCTTCTGTCCTCCAGAGTAAGGGAGGAGGCTAGCAGTCACTTCTAAAGTGGGAACCTGGGCTTGCAAACAGAGTGGCCTTGCATTTGGTCACTGAGACTCTGAGTCCCCTGGTTCTGTGCCCACGATGATGCCTTGCATTGAGGATATGCCAGGGAAGGACGAGGCATGATCCCTGTTCTCAAGGAACTTGTCAACCAGCTGTGGGTGGCAAGGCTCAGATTGCATTTGAGGATGGTTAGGCAGGACCAGTACTTGTTTATCCTTGTATCTCCAGCACCTGGTCAAGTGCCCAGTATATAGTGGATGTTTCATAAGTGTTGAACAGATAAAGTCCTGCAAGATAGGGTGTCAGGTGCTCAAGAGGGCTGCAAATGGGAGGTGCAAGATGCAAGGTGGGCTAGACAACTAAGCGTTTGGGTTTCTGGGCTTTGGGACTTCTCTTCATGGGAACAACCAAGTCTCCTCTCTCCTTGCTGGATCCTCTGAGGTGCTGCTTACTGCGTTGGGAAGTGCTGGCAATTTCCTCTAGCGGATGCTTCAGGAACAATGGAGAGGAAGTTTCCTTTGCGTGCTGGAAGAATCCCTGTTAGTGAACAGAGAAAACCCACCCAGGCTAGTGACATCTGATTTCATGAAAGCCTGCCAGGCTGTGCCTGTGGTGCTTGGAAAGGCCAGTGGGTAGAAAGCCAACACACAGTGAGAACACCTGCGTGTGTCATCACCTCGCTCTGTGACCTGAGGCAAGCCACACTTTGCAGGACTTCAAATGCCTCACCTCATAAATCTTGATCTTCCGGTGCTATGACCAGCTACCACATATTGTGGGCCCGCTAAGTCCCAGGCCCTGTCCTAGGGAATTTGCCTGTGTTATGTCTAAATTATCCTTGGACCCACCTCACAAAGTTGGGGCCCCCGTGTGGAAGGTGAGGCCTCTGGACTCAGGACAGAGCTCCTGGAGGAGAACCTGCCTCCTACTTCCCCGCTCAGCTTCCCACACCTGCAGTGGCCTTCTGAGATGCTGGCCCTGCTGACTACGAGGGAGTGCTTCCTACACAACGACCTGCTCCTTCTCTCTGATTCACACACTCAGCTGTTTATGACAAGATATCCATTTTGTGCGTCATGAGAAAAGCAAGCTTTCATAAAACTGTCATTCAGGAAGGCCCCGGGGATCAGCTGAAGAAGCCACTGCAGGGGACTGGGATGAGGTCTTGGCCAGCCCCTGGCTCTGTGTTCCCTCTTCTGTGTGACCCTGGGTGAATCACCCTCTTTCTCTCTCTCTCTCTCTCTGGGCCTCAGTTTTCCCGTTTATAAAGTGGTGATGATAATCTTTGCTTAGTTTTTAAGACTTCCAGGTTAGCAAAACTGAGACAGTGCTTCTGTCTCAGTTCACAGATAATTCTTGTGATATGAGCAGACTTTGGTGGCCTGGAGAGTCTTTGTTTCCTAAAATGTACCCTTTGCTCGTTATAGTCTGAAATCTCCTTTCCAGAGGCCCTCGTCCTTTTCTTTCCTCTCTGGGGAGAAATCACGCTTTAAGTGCCGACCTCACCTCCCTCATGCTAGAGGTGGGTGTTGGGAGGAGGTGATTCTTGAACTGGGATTCCAAGGCAGCTGGTCGTGGCCTGGGACAGAGAAGGATGCTGTTTCCCACACACTGAAGCTGAAAATTCTTAAAAAGCCATCCATCCACGACCACAGCAATATGTCTGTCTCTTTCAATTAGGGTGTGAATTCCTGGAGGCCAGAGATGATATATCATCCATTCCTGTATCTTCAGCACCTAGCACAGAACCCAGCACAGAGTAAGAGCTTTATGAAAATGCAGGGAAATAAATTAAGTTGAATGAAATCATTGAAACACCAAGACAGCTGCTGGACCTGGCAGTAACAAAAGCCCTGCCAAGCCTGGGTGGAGGTCATTCTTGAAAGCTGGTGCATGCGGGGGGCGGGAACTGGAGGGAGGCTTATTCTCTCTGACAAATAGATGGAGACTATTTTCCTATACCCTTGGGGTTTAATCTGTTCTCTTGAATCTTGCAAGCCCATGGCATTGACTGCTGAAACCTATTACAGAGCAATTGTCCTTGGAGCTCAAGTTCCCTTACAATTCTTTCCATGGGAAGCTCCTATGATGGGTGTCAACATTATTCCATGAATCATAGACACTCCTGCTTGAGGCTCTTAGAAATGTTTTTCACCTGCCTGGGTCTACCAAGCAATAGAACTTTATTCCCCTTTCTGCACTCTCAATTCTCTCATCTTCAAGAAAGGGACTTTCCTCAAAGCCTCCTCCTTAGAGGAGGAGTTTTTAATAAAATACAGAAAAGGCCATAGACCTGAGATAGAGACACTGTGGGGACGGATATAATTGAAGTAGTGCAAGAATCTGATTCTGTGCAGCACAGATTCAAGGTGCGTGAGGTCAGGAGGCACTTGTGGACAGGACCTGAGGAGCTGGAAACACAGCCATGCAGCAGCAGGTTTTAGCCAGTACCTGAGGTGCACCCACTGCAATCCTGGAATCATGGGATTGTAGGGGGCCCTTGCTTCTCTGCCAATCCCATTCCTCACCATTCCCCCTATCTATGAACCTCTGTTCCAGTGTTTCTAAGTGCACAGAGCTTCCCGAGTGTGGGTGCTCCTGCCGTGAGTCCTTTCCTCCTGCTACAGTCTGGTTTGAACACCCTTTCTGGTGGTCCTTTGCCTGGAGAGCTCTTAGAAATTCTTTATTATTTAGATAAGATATCAGCCTGACTGGAAAAATCTCTTGGACTTCCAGCCTGTCCGGGTGTTCTATCTTTGCTCCTCTGTCTATCAGAACACATTAAATTTATTAATTGACTGTTTGCTTCCCACAGTGAGTCCTGAAAGAGCTGGGAGTGATGTGAACAAAATTGATTGTTCAGAAAGTCATTCTGCTGGCTTTTGTAGGAAATATGGCTGCTTGGTGAAGACCCAGGGCAGGGAGAAGAGATGGGAAGCTATTGGAGTGGTTCAAGGGAAAGAGCGGAAGTTTGCCATGAGGATATAAAATGGACAGCAGTGTGTGTTTAGACAATGGTTCAGGATGAAGGAAGAACCTAAATACCTCCTACATGACGGAGTGCTTTTAGGAAGCCTGCTGGATGTGCCACAGACAGCATAATGGAAGGGAACTGGGGACCTAGGGGTTTTCTACTGACAGGTAATGTGGCTGCAAAAGTTCTCAATAAACAAAACGAAAACCTGTTATCTGATTTTTGCTGAGGTGTTTCTTGAGCCGAGCGTGAAGCCCGGGCATAGTGAATGCCTTTGCTCTATAGGGCTGCTGATCTCCTTTATGCTCCTAATGTTCTCCTACTTGTCCAAGCCAGATACACTACCATTCCCTTTCCAAGAGGTGTGGGTGGACACCACGTTCCATCCGAGAGCGTCTGCTCGCACACTTCCCATGGCCTCTAGGGATCTATGATCAAGTTCTTGCTTGTTCTTAAAGGCTCAGCCCAAATGTCTCCTCTTCTACAAAGTTAAAAGTATTCCCTCTCATAGTGAAAAGTTGCATATATAGAATATTGACATTTTCACCTGCCGTGTGATCTCAGCAAGTTCCTTCAGCCTCAGTTTCTTCATTTGTAAAATAGGAATAATCAAGAACTGCTACTTCATGGGTTGTCAGGATTAAATGGGAAAATATGGAGCATTTAGCGCTCTGCCTGCTTATAATAGGCATTGAATAAGTTATCTACTTTATAAATATTGGATATTTAAAAAGTAGTGCTTTATGTCTTTCTTTGGTATCCTCAAAGCTAATGTTAAGCAGGTGTTAGTTCTTCCATACATTGGAGTTGTATAGACATGTGCTTTAGCTATTTCTTCCTCTTTGATAATTATTTTTGTACCCCACTCTCTAGAGTTCCAATCTGACAGAGCACTTTTTTTTTTTCTAGGAGATATCTGGAATTAGTCTTGAAATGAGTGACATAAAAACCTCAAGCCCAGCCTGTCTGTAGGAATGAGGGAAGATCATTGTTTTAACTCCTTTTTTATAAGAAGAGCTAGGGGGATTTGAAAATGTGACACATAAACCCAGATACACTCAGGGACAAGGGAACTAACATAACAAATTAATGAGTGGGAGTGAGGTGAATGTGTGTGAGAGCTGTGAGTGTGGCTGTGTATAAGTGTGAGTGGGCACAGGTGCACGTGTGAGATTGTGGGGGTGTGTGTGTATGAGAGTTTGGCTGTGCGCACGTGTGTGAGTGCAAGTGGGCGTGTGAGTGCATGAGAGATGTGAGTGTGTGGCTGAGCGTGCACATGCATGTGTGAGTGTGAGTGTGCAAGTGTGAGTGAGAGTATGTGGGTGTAGCTGTGTATGTGTGCACACATCCGTGTGTGTGTGTGTGAGAGCATGTGTGTGTGGGTGGTCGTGTATGAGTGTGCACACATGCACGTGTGAAAGTGCGAGTGTGTGGGTGTAGGTGTGTATGAGTGTGCACGTGCATGTGAGAGTGTAAGTGTGCATGAATGTATGAGAGTGTGAGTGTAGCTGTGTATGAGTGTGTGCACATGCATGTATGTGTGAGTACATGAGAGTATGTGGGTGGCTCTGTGTGTGAGTGTGCACACGTGCACGTGCGTATGAGTGTGTGTAGCTGTGTGTATGAGTGTGTGCACATGCACGTGAGAGTGTAAGTGTGCATGAGTGTATGAGAGTGTGGGTGTAGCTGGGTATGAGTGTGTACACATGCATGTGTATGCAAGTGTATGAGTATGTGTGTGGGTGGCTGTGTATGAGTGTATATGCATGTGGGTAGCTGTGTATGACTGTGTGCACATGCATGTGTGAGTGCAAGTGTGCGAGTATGTGTGAATGCGTGTGCGAGAGTGAAAGTGCATGAACATAGAATGTGTGAGTGTAGCTGTGCATGAGTGTGAGTGTATACATATGCATGTGTATGCAAGTGTGTGTGTTTGAGTGTGGATGTGGCTGTTTATAAGCGGGTGTGCACAATGTTTATGTGTATAAGAGTGTGGGTGTAACCATGTGAGTATGCACACGTGTATGTGTATGAGTGTGCATGAGTGTATGAAAGTTGTGTGGGTGTAACCATGTGAGTATGCACACGTGTATGTGTATGAGTGTGCATGAGTGTATGAAAGTTGTGTGAGTGTGGCTGTACCTGAGTGTGACTGTGTGTACATGTGTGTGTGTGTATGCAAGTGTGTGAGTGTGAGTGTGGGTGTAGCTGTTTATGAGGGTGCACATGTGCATTTGTGAGGGTGCGAGTGTACAAGAGTGTGGGTATAGCTGTGTATGAGTGTGGCACATGGATATGTGAGTGTATGCAAGTGTGTGAGTGTATGAATGGGTGTAACTGTGAGCGTGCACATGTGTGAGTGCGAGTGTGTGTGTGCATGTGTGGGTGTAGCTGTGTATGAGTGTGCACATGTGCATGTGTGAGAGTGCTAGTGTGTGTATCAGGGTGTGGGCATAGCTGTGCATGAGTCCTAAGGCCCTTCACACATGCGTGAGCGTATGCAAGTGTGTAAGTGTATGAATGTGTGGGTGTAACTGTTTATAAGTGAGTGTGCATATGTGTGAGTGCGAGTGTGTGTATGAGTGTGTGGGTGCAGCTGTGTATGAATGAGCGTGCACATGTGCTTGTTTGAGTGCTAGTGTGTGTATGTGTGGGTACAGCTGTGTATGAGTGTGTGCATGTGCATGTGTGAGAGTGAGTGAGCGTGTGGGTGTAGATGTGTATGAGTGTGCACATGTGCTTGTGTGCTAGTGTGTGTGTGCATATGAGTGTGTGGGCATAGCTGTGTATGTGTGCATGTGCACGTGTGAGAGTGTGTGAATGTGAGTGTATGAGCGTGTGGGTGTAGATGTGTATGAGTGAGCACATGTGCATGTGTGCGAGTGCGAGTGTGCGTGAGTGTATGAGTGGGTGTAGCTTTTTATGAGTGAGTGTGCACAGGTGCATGTGTGAGTGCAAGTGTGTGTGAGTGTATGCGTGTGTGGAGTGTGTGGAGGAGGGACAAGAGGGTACCATGGGGAGTACGTGATCAGCTGCCCAGAGCTGAGAACAAAAGTGGCCCTGAAAATACTTGTACAATATCCTTCCTCCCTCACTGGGTGGAATCTTTAGGACTGTAAATACAAAATGCCCTGAAAATACCTCCGCACAAGAGCTGCTGATACAAGAGAAATTCAGCTGATAAAACCTGGCTTGGCAGCAGAGAAACCACTTGGCTGAAGTCCTCAGATTCTTGCTACCCACATTGGTTCCAGAACTAGCCTCATGTCTGAAGCTAAGATTTCTGACTTGCCCTGGAATGACCTCCAGTGACCTGTTCTCTGAATGTCATTATCCATTTTTGGTGCCAACCCCTGTTTTCAGAGGTCTGTTACAGGCCTGGCCTAGTGCTGTTCTGGTTCAGCCAGATCACACTGTGTGACACTTCCTATTTTCTTTTCATCTTTGACTCCTCCAAACTGTTACTCCCTTAGGAAAGTGATCTTGGAGGAGCTGCTTAACCTCTCTTGACTTTAGTTTTTGAAAGATGGTGGGATGACCTCCAAAGGCTCCTCCTATTCTAATAATCTGTAGCTACATCATGACCTCCACCACTGGAAGACTTTTCCCCACACAGACCTCCTTTTCAGAGTGGAGCAGATGACTTCCCTCTGCAGAATGACCCAGGACACCACATCAACCCCTGGGAAGCCTCTTGGCTTCGTGCTGGAGAGTTTCTTCCCGTCTCGCAATCCTCTGGCAAGGCTGTGATGCACACCCACGGTCTTCCTCACTACCTGATTGCTCACAGGTTCTCTTCAGGAAATCTCATAATTCTGGCTCCCACACTCCTAATGAGAAAATGCTTTCCAAGACACAGTCTTTCCTTTGATCTTTACATGAAAATAAGCCAACAGATGTGGGATGATTCTGAAATTGTCTATTTGCCCTATGAGAGAAAGTGTGTGACACAGAATGAAAACAAAGCTCTCTAACTGAGGCAACATGGAAAGTATTTCATTCTGGCTTCAGAGGCCGCTCCATCAGCAGAAAAATAAAACATCTTAGGAATAATTCAGTTATGTTTTTGAACTGCTGCTTAGCATTGCCTGGAACAAATATCCTGGATATCAATGAGAACAGGAACGTGCAATGGTAGGGACTATCTTGAAAGGAGATCTAGTGTCCTAAGGCCTTTTTGTCCAACGACAGCAGCCTGGATCCTGTGGAGATTTTGCTTTCAGAAGTGATAGGTATTTCCCACTCAAGTCAGATTTAGAGCAATAGAGAGTGTTCCTGTTCCCACAAATCTATGATCAATTGGAATCCATTCTGCATCCCTTCCTCCATAGGATGGCCAGGAGATCCTGACAACTGCCTTTAACCTCAGCTTGAGGAATGGGCCCTAATTTGCCTAATTCCAATACAGGCAATATTACTGCCTTAGAATAGTAATTGATGCATGCTCCCCAGGCCTAAATCAATCAATTCATCCATCCATCCATCCATCCATCCATCCATCCATCCATCCTCCCATCCATCCATGGCTAATCTATCCATGGCCATGGGGATTAATTTTCTAATGACCTCATGATCCATTTCAGATAATTGACAAGTGAGGGAGAAATGTGTTGGAAAACTTGGGGACTTGCTTCATTCTTTCTTTTAGCCTCTGGGAAATACCACAGTGATTCTGCCTCTGTGAGCCTGAAAGTGAACTCAGTGCATAGAGGAAAAGAGAGCTGAGGGATGTGCAGAAAAATAACCCATGACACTAGGCTCAGGCAACCGGGAAGCCTGCTCTGCTTCTGGGCTTCCCATTATGTGAACCAAAACATTTTTTTTCATTATTTAAATTAGATATATTGTTTTTCTATTATATGCAACATAAAACAAATTAATTGATATGGGGGGATTATAAACTTTGTGGGGAGAAGAAAGAGTGAAATAAAGAAGACTTCCAAGGAGAGATGTGGGTATAGTGTGTTTTGGGAAATTGTTGGTGGTTCTACAGGTCGGAGTAACTCCAGTCATTCCAGAAGGACCAATTTGTACACTGAACATTGCACTCCTTGGAGGCTCTGTGTCTTCATCCATGAATCTCTAGTGCACAGCACAGGGCCTGGCATTCTTCGTGAATGAATAAATCAGTGAATCAATCAATCAGTGCATGCATGCCTCTTCTGTTGCTCCAGGCCTTGCAGATCAGCAGTTACATGAAAAATTGAGAAAAGGCAGCAGTGAGTATACTGGAGCAATCAGTTGCCAATTTCAAGACAGCAGAGGCCAGAATGAGATAATTCATGGTCCTCTCTGATGACAGAGACTGATCTGGAGAGACACTGAAAAAATTGTAACATGGTGGGACCTGCAGTCAAAAGAGCAGAAGAGCAGCGTGGAATAGATATTCATAGAAGTAATGCCCGTTAAACCTGTTTCAGACATGTTTCATTATAAAACTTTCAGGCTTGAAAGAACTGTAGATCTGCCTGGTGGGTGTGTCTTCCTGGAGGTGATGGGCTGGCTCAAGCCCTGTGAGGAACGACAGTTCCATGAGATTGCCCAGAAGGTGGCTCCGGGAGAGCTCTGGCCCAAGGACTCCCAGAGTAATTATAGTATCAACTGCATTATCAGTGCCAGCCAAGCCTCCTGAGAAGAATGAAATCAATCTCTATCATTTTGCTTTTCTATCTTTACTAACTGCAAGTGCAAAAACCAACTGGGGATAGCCTAGAATTTAATGTGCTTACCTCTTTTATGGGCATCATTGAAATCTGAGAGCTCAATTAAGACATCCAGTTGCCAATATAAAATTCACTGATTCCTGGAGTGAGGATCTGAGATCTTACACTTCCCTTCCACCACCTCTGGCATCTAACTCCATTAATCATCCATTTTCTCTTCTGTTTCTGAGCCCTGTGCTCTGTACTAGTGCTTTGCTTTCAGTGCATAGATACACTTAACATCTCTCTCTTAGCACACCACAAACTCCAGCATTCCTTCAACCACATTCCCCTCTCATTTGTGCCTCGCTTTCCTCCTGTATGTCATCATCTAAATTCATGGATCTAGCCTGGACCTAGACTCCAGGTTCATTTTCTCTTCAAAGACTATCTGCCCTTGAGCTTCTATTCCAACCACTCCCGAAAACAGCTCTTACCTAGGACAACCACAACCTCCGGATTGCCAAGCTTACTGTGTATTAAAATTGCTAAAAAATATGTGAATTACGCTATAATCATTATCAAACTGGGACACCTTCAAAACCTTTCTCAGAGCAAATGAGGGCGGGTGCTGGAACATGTATAATGTGACTCTCCGAGGATAACTGGGATAAGGGGTGCTCTAACAATGAAGTAAGTTTACAAATATTTGCTCATTTAAGGCTTATAAAAATGTGGCGTGGAGAGGCAAAACAACTTGTTCAAGGTCATAAGGCATGAATTAGGACTTGAAATCAGACCTCTGGACTGTAATCATTAATGTAGAGCTCATTGTATACCAGGCACTGTTCTAAGCACTGTTCTAAGTTGCTATAACCCTCATAGCAACTCTAGAAAGTAGGTGCCGTGCCTCACATCCACATTTTGCAAATAATACAACTGAGTTAGAGATCAGTAAGTGTATTGCCCATGGCCACAGAGCTAACGATAGAAGAAGTTAGACTTGACTTCAGAACCCACTGGGTAACTACTATGCCTTACAACCTTTCCGTGATCTTACTTTTTACTGTTTATCCTGGATCTTTCCAACTAGGGTATGTGATGTGCCCCAGGTGGTTAAAGATATTCCAAGATATTAATCACCTTTGTCCCAGGGACAGCTAGGTGGGACTTGAAGTAGTTATAGCTTCTAGAGTGGTCTCCTTTCCCTGGGAGCTGCCTTTACCCTTTACTCCAGCAGGCTACACAGATATTTTACATGTACTACCTGATGTGCAGCAGGTCGGTAAGTATTGTCCCTGGAATGGCAAAATTAAGATAAGTGATCTGCAGATGCTTGTTGATTTATCCAAACAGTATGCACTATTATGTTGTATAGGAACCTCTCAAAAATCTTATCATAGTCACTATAAAGTTTGCAATAGCAGTGGGATGAGGTGTGGGTAGGTATAAGGGAAAGAGGGGATGGGAATGAAGGAAGAGGTTCTGAAAGAGTGTTTATTACAAAGGAATTTGTGTTCAGTTCGCTTTTATGTATACACCTCCTGCTGAATTTCCCATAAGAATAACCTTACTTTTAACATGTTCCATTGAGGTCAAACTCACAATTAATTGTACAGAATCCCAGTATAAAATAAGATAAACATGCTTCTAAAACAACTACTAAATGCAGAAAAGGGGTCATACCATGTAGTTATTTTATAACCTGGTGTTAACTGATTTCCCCCAAGACAGAGATTTTAATAATTAAGAGTATTTCTGAAACATAAATTGTTGCTAATTAATATAATACATAATCCCCTTAATTCTCCCACATTCTATGCTAATATTATAATAATAATACCACTTAATAATACTTAAGCCTTCAACAATGCCAACAACACCTACATTTGCATGATAATTTGTAAAATGCTCTCCTATCTAATATCTGAAATGAGGTTTAGGCATGAATGGGGATATCCTCCAATGTCCCCTGAAATCAGTAAGATGAGCCTTTCTCTAAACCTTTCCATGCAATGAGAATCCACAGATGCAGGACTCAGACTCAGCTCCAGGGACGTGCCTGGTGCTCACATTCCCAGAACTTTTAGGATTTTTCACTCAAACAAATTGAAGTAGCCTCCAAAGGAGGGGAACAGGAGAGTTCTTGGGGTATTGGCAGGAAGAAGGGGGATCTAGAGAGTTCAAGGGGAGAGAAAGGGTCACATACTCATTCTTCTGTCTTCAAGCTTTGTTCCTCATCTGCCCACCCCATCAAGAACTTTGCTCCTTTTAGAAGCCCTGCTATTTCCTTACTGACGAGGATAATTTTTTGATGAGCTGCTCTTGAGCTTACTGAGAGATCACAGCCCTGGGCTTGGGGTTGGCTGGGACGTAGTTCAGTCTGATTATTGATGGATAGATCAGTTTCCTATGGCTGCTATAACAAATTGCCACAAATGTAGTGGCTTACAACAACACAAATGTATTGTCTTACATGTCTGAAAGTTGGAAGTACAAAATGAGTTTCCCAGGGCTCAAACAAATGTGTCAGTAGAACTGAGTTCCTTTAAGGAGATAATAGGGGTTAACTATTTCCTCACCTTTTCCATCTCCTAGAGGCTGTCCACATTCCTTGGCTCATGGCCCCCTCCCATCTTCAAAGCCAGCAGTCATCAATCAAGTCTTTTTCACATTGCATCACTCTGGGTTGACTTTTGTGCCTCTTTCTTCCACATTTAAGGATCCTTGTGATTACACATGGCCCATCTGCATAGTGTACAATGCTTTCCCTATTTTAAGATTGGATGATTGCCAACCTTAATTCCATCCTTCTACCATAATTTCTGTTTGCCATATAACATGACATACTTACAGGTTCCTGGAATTAGGACATGGACATCTTTAGGAGGCCATTATTCTGCCTATTAAATTAAATGACAGATATGGCAGTTGCAGCACGACTTCTGGCCATGCATGGTCCTGATACCATTCAGTTTTTTACTTGGGATAACTGGTACAGTTGAAAGTGACTGGTAAGCTTGTTGTCAGTTGACTGAAATTCTAGATACATCCCAAAAATTCGACAAAAAGACTTCAATCTGTGTCCAATTTGTTACCTGTACTGCATTCTCTGCTGCTAGCCATGTCTCACCAAGGTAACCTACAAAAAGCATTACTGCTACCTCCACTAATAATAATACCCTCCTCCTGCTTCTCTTCTTTCTCCTCCTCCTTCTTCCTTTTCCTCCTCCATCACTTCCTCTTTCTTCTAATACCTAACATTTATCAAACACCTACTGTGTAAAAGGAATCAGGTTAACTTCTTTAACAGAATTAGATCACTTAATTCACACAGTAATCATGAGCTAGGTATTACTTGCCCACTTTATATACAAGGAAATTGAGGCAACAATGCATGTGCCAAGGATAGGGTTGATGTTGTCATCTAGATCCACACCCTTGCACAAAGAGATTAGAGACTGGGGGAAACTGACACATGAGCTTAAAAGAAAGACACAACCTTGCTGATGCTGTTCAATGGACTCTTTGAAAGTGCTACAAGAAGGGGACTTGCAGTGTCCAGGGGGCTTTGCTGCTCTTCAGCCACATACCCATGGACATGCTTAGCTAATCAAAAATGACTGACTTGGAGCAACCACGCCTCCTTAAACAGGACTTTGCTTTTCATATGTAAAGAAGGAATCCCAAATATTCAGGTAGATGGTGATATAATTCTCAGTAAGTCTGTAAGATCTACCTGGCATAAACTACTGTGGGCAACATAGACAAATGTAGGCAAACCACGCCACAAAACAGTTTGAAGGGGCCTCTCTAAACAGAGATGATTCGGAGCTGAGGCTGAACAGTCAATGCAAGACCACATGACAAAATGTATTTTCTGTAATTGCAATATTACAGGTGCCCTGGGCTCCTAACTCCAACACATTTGGCCGTGGGGTTATATAAGTTTAGGTTTCTAAATTTATATGGAACAGACGGTTCAGGTGGTAATGAAATGCTTTAGGTAAGTATAATTTTCTTTTCAAAAGAAAAGTGACAAAGAATTGCCAAGGTTTGGCGAGGATAATAACAGACTTTATATTTAGCTAGTGACAGCCCTCCAGAAAGCTCCAATTTCTTGGACACATATTACGGAGATACGAATCTTCAGGATGTCCTTGAAAGGTAAGTGTTAGGTAACGCTCTCCTGATTCCTTCCTGGTGCAGTGAAGCATAAGGAGGCCGCCCTTTCTAAGGCAAATCTGCTGTGTCCTCATGGCAGGACATGGAACAGTGAAAATCTTCCAATGGCAGAGCAGGGGCTCCTTGTGCATTTGATGAGGTTATATCATTACTGTTATTAATAGCATTACATTTATGAGTTCATGCTGATCTCCAAACAGTCATGGGCTTGCAAAAAGTAAATTCTGCCCAATCTCTGATGCTTTCAGCTTCCCCACTTAAACATCTCTTATGCTTAAAGTGCTATAAGGGGATTGTAGGAACTTGCTAGCACTGCTGTAACAAAGTACCACAAACTCGGTGGCTTCACATAACTGAAATTTATTCTCTCTTGGTGCAGGAAGCTAGAAGTCTGAAATAAGTCTGCCAAGCCATGTTCCCTCTGAAGGCTCTAGGGGAGGATCCTTTTTGGCCTCCTCCAGTTTCTGGTGGTCACCAGCAATCCTTGGCCTTCTTGACTTGCAGCTTTGTCACTCCATTCTTTGCCTCTGTCTTCACACAGCATCCTCCCTTTGTGTTGCGTCCAAATTCCTCTCTTGTAAGGACACCTTAATTGGGTCCACCTTAATCCACTACGACCTTACCTTGACTTTGTTACATTTCCATATAAAGTCACCTTCAGAAGTACTAGGGGTTATAATTTCATTGGACAGAGAAAGGCCAATGGCATCAGCCTTTCAAGCCACCAGAGCTTGATTCTGACAGATAGGAGCTACCAGGTTCAGAAACCTCCATGGAACAGCACCCTGAGTGGTTCTCTAGTATTCTAATATGACTAGAGCATTTGCTGAAAATGGTCTAACCCAAATTGTGGAACAGTGTACCCTTTTGGCACACAATTATATGAATTATAAGTGACTTTTAAAAAAGATATATAAATAATGAATATAAGACTGACTAGGCCAGCAGGATTTTGGCCAAACGTCCTTGTGACACCAATTACCAAATGACTGATCTCTTGTTTATTCTTCCCAGATGTAATGACTCCATGCTGTCCAAAAATCCCCTGCCATTTAATGCCTCTAGCTGTTCTTGTAGGCAACATTATCTCTACAAAATCTCAGGGCATCCACCCTTCAGGACAGTCCCTTTTGAGTACACACTCTTGAGGAGCCTCAAAGAGATGCTCATAGGTTGGCAGCAGAAAGACAGCCCCATGCCTGAGGCAGGACCTAAACCAGGCGTCTGCACTCACCCTCCTGTTTATAATTTGGAAAGGAAGTTTGTAATTGTGTATGCTTGTGTGTGCACATTTCTGTGTGTCCACTCACAGGCCATTTTCTCCGTGGTAATGAAACATCCTCAGAGTTTACCATATACAAGTTCATTACCTCCACGGTAGCTCACACATTGTATAGTATATAACAAAATTTACTTTGTCTAGAAAATGAACAAAATATGTTCTAGGTCCTCTGGGTTTGAAAGCATGCATTTTGAAAAGAGCTGTTTGGAAAATATCAATGAGAAGCTGAAAAAGGGAATGTTGAAGAAGAGAAAAACATCAAATGTCTTTAAAATTAAAGCAGTATAGATAACATAGAATGCATTTATTCATTCATTCATTAAACCATAATTTTTTTTTTTTTTTTTAGAGAGAGTCTCATTCTGTCACCTGGGCTGGAGTACAGTGGCATAATCTCGGCTCACTGCAACCTCTGCCTCCTGGGTTCAAGTGATTCTCCTGCCTCAGCCTCCTGAGTACCTGGGATTACAGGTGTGCACCACCACACCCAGCTAATTTTTGTATTTTTAGTAGAGACAGGGTTTCACCATGTTGGCCAGGCTTGTCTCGAACTCCTGACCTCGGGTGATCCACCTGCCTCAGCCTCCCAAAGTGCTGGGATTACAGGCGTGAGCCACTCTGCCCAGCCTAAACCATAATTTTTTTGAGCATGTAGTAAGCACCAAGTGCTGCATTAAACATTGGGATTTAATAGGGAGCATAAATAGACAATGAGTATGACAGATCTTGACTTATTAATAAAATATAATTAAATAATTGCATACATATACAACTACAACTGTGAATAGTCCTAGAAAGAAGAAAATGATGTCAACAGGAACCACTAAGAAGAGAAGCAATTTACAAAGTGAGTTTGAATTAAAGCCTAAAATGAATGCGATTCTTTCATGAGAGTTCATTCAAATGCTTTAGAAAGCATTTAAGAATGAGCCAGTCCATAAGCAGATGAAGTGTGTTATAGTCGCAAAGAATTCCAGAGATGAAGGAAACCTGGTGGAAGCCCTTCATTTCACAGATGAGCAGGCTGAAGCCACTGAGAACACAGCAGGGGAAGTGTCACCCAACACCTCATTTCCCTTCTTTATAGTGTTTTCGCCACAGTACTGCCAACCTCTAAACATTATCAATATCTAATATATATATATGTGTTTATGTGTGTGTGCATATATGTATTTGAATATAAAACTTGTTTGGATGTTTATGGTTTACCTCTTCTGACCTGCATGTAAGCTAGGATAAGGATTTTTGTTGGTGTTGTGTGTTGCCTGTGACCTCCATGGCTGCAGTAATGCTTGGTACACACTTGGCACTCACTAATATTTGTCGAATGCATGAAAATACTGAACAAAGTTTGTAGTAGGTGTTTAATACATGTGATCTCCCTGCCCTTTGTCATACCTTTGCTGAGATGATTGGGTAATGCCTTGTGTTTAGTTCTTGGTTATCTGGCTATTCCCATGAGTCCCCTGGGCAGTGCTGACCTCTCCACCTTTCAGTCTGAAACCAGTTCAATGAGCCCTGTGCTGATGCTGGGAAGGTGGAGCCTTACCATGGCTGAGTCAGTCAACACAAAACACAGCATCCATCAGCACCCACATTAGTAGAACATCCTTTCTTTCTTTTCTTTCTTTCTTTTTTTTTTTTTTTTTTTTTAACGGAGTCTTGCTCTGTCGCCAGGCTGGAGTGCAGTGGTGCAATCTTGGCTCACTGCAACCTCCGCCTCCTCAGTTCAAGGGATTCTCCTGTCTCAGCCTCTGAAGTAGCTGGGACTATAGGCATGTGCCACCATGCCCTGCTAATTGTTGTATTTTTAGTAAAGAGGGGGTTTCACCTTGTTGACCAGGACGGTCTCAATCTCTTGACCTCATGATAGGCCCTCCTCAGCCTCCCAAAGTGCTGGTATTACAGGTGTGAGCCAGTGTGCCTGGCCAGAATGTTCTTATATAAAGAAAGCATCAGCAGAGCCTGAATGGCCAGAACCCAGAGCCAGCTCTTTCGCTCAGCCCTGGCTTTGTAGATGGAGATGTGAGCACTGAGAATCACCCTTCAGAGTCTAGGCTTCCTTTTAGGTAGTACTAGAAAACAATAGAAGCAGCCAAGCAAAAAACCAAACCACAGTGGCAGAAAAACATTCATGCTCCTTGCATTGCATGAACCCCAAAGGTGAGTAGTCTGGGAGGGACGTTGCCCAGTGAAGTCCTCAGAGATGTAACTCCTTCACCTTTCTTCTCTGCCATCCTGAGATGGGTGGCTTTTCTCCTCACTTGTGCCACCTTGTAATTATACACTGGCTACTGTTCTTGGTGGCATCACGTCTACATTCCAGGCAGGAGGAAGAGGGAAGGTCAAATAAGCAGAAGGCCCACATCAGACAAATCTGCCCCATTAGCAGAAAAGCAAAGCTTTTCCAGAAGATCTATCCAGTAAACATCTGGGGACATCCCACTGCCAGAATTTGTCACATGGCCATCTCCAACTCAGTCATAAACAAGTAATCACTATTCATCCCCAACTAGGGATGGAGTACAGGCCACTCCCCTGAAGGTCAATAGATCTTTCCAGCAATCTGAACAAATCATGACACCATTAGAAGGAAGATAGGACAGAGAATAGATTCTGCACAGACACTGATGGGGTCTGCCACAGGGCTCTGGCATCAGCCCCCACATCACCCTGCTGGTTCCTAACTCTGCCCCTCAACAGGGTTCTTACAAAACTTCTGGGGGCTCTGGACAAATTTATCTTGCTTGTTGCATAGAGGACACCAAATGGTCATTCTCATCTGTCTCCATAACCTCTCCTGAGGTTAACTCTGGCATCTGTTGGATGTTTTTGTTCTGAATGTATGCATTGGGCATGATGTTATCTGTTGTCTTAGTCAAGTTCTAATTTATAGCAATAATTCTACAGAGACAATACGGAGATATGGGGTGCCCACTAACTGTGGTAAGAAGCAAACCAACAAACCTGGGCAAGAATTCTACATGGGCCTCTTGCTAGCTTTGTGATGCTGCACAACTAACATTCTTTCCAATTCTTGGTTTTCTCCTCATCCAATGGGGATGTTTTGAAGGATCAGATGGAGTAATGAGTTGGAAAGTGCTTTGCAAAATGAAAACACCATCATACAGTTGAAATCATATTTTACCTAAGTGTTGTGGTCTGAGTTGTAGCCTCCCTCATTTTACCTGTTGAAGACTTACCTAACTCTCAGTACCTCAACATGTGACTGTGTTAGGAGATAGGCTCTTTAAAGAGGTGATTAAGATTAAATGGGATTATTAGGGTAAGCCCTAATCTAATTTGAGTGGTGTCCTATAAGAAGAGGAGATTTGGACAAAGATATGCACAGAGGGATGGAGATACTGAGAGAAAATGTCCGTCCAAGGCCAGGGAGAAAGGCTTCAGGAGAAGCCTACCCTCCTGGCACCTTGACCGTGGACTTCCAGCACCAGAACTGTGAGGAAATAGATTTCTGTTTCTTAAGTCACCCAGTCTGTGGTACTTTGTTATGGCAGCCCTAGCAAACTAATACACCAAGCAAATAATTCTAGTTTCATGCTGTGTTTCTGAATTGAAGTGAGTTGTTGGGGTATGGTAAAGGCACTTGAGGCTACTGCTGGAAGAGTGTGGGAACAGAACAAAGTGCTGAAGGGAAAGAGTACTGGATTTGAAGTCAAGAAACCAGGGTTCAAGTCCCAGGTTTGCCATTTGAGGCAGTGTGACCCTGAATGCATCTCTTATTCTCTCCAGGTCTCAGTTGCCTCCTTTGTAAGATAACCATGTCTTGGAGTAATGATGATGATGAAGTAAATCAGATCACATGAATGTACTTTCATAGGGCCTAGCACACAGTAGGTGCCCAATGATATTTGTGAAGTTGCTGCTGTTGACACAATGGGCTAGTCTGTAGCTGGTTATGCCTCAGAAAGTTAGAAAATATCACTGCACATTCAGTGAGTTAGAGGAGTCCAGGGAAGATCATCTCATAGAGACCAGTCTTAATCATTGGGAGGAGAGGCTACCTTGAAAATAACCCAGTTGTAACCTTGTGCCACAGTGGTTGCTGCTACTGCTTCCTGCTCCAAAAGACTTTAGTTTCCCTAAGTAGGTCCTACCTTGTCCCCACATTTGTCTCAGCTGAAAAGACACACTTAGCAGATCCTGGACTCACATGGTTGCTGATGACAATAAAAAGTATGACTTCAGGGTCCAGTGAGGCCCTGTATCCCCTACTCCTTTGCACTTTGTCTTTCTTCAGCTTTTGAATTGTCCACATGTTGAGTATCACCTGTTCCTTCAATAGCAGCAGAAACAGTCTTCCCCATCATAACTTGCATTGCTAGGTTTCCTTTTTCTTTTTCTCCTTCATTTTTCTTTTTCTCCTGTTCCTTTCAAGTAGGTCTTGCCGAGCTCCAGAAATGCGAGCCTGTTTCATAAATTGACCACGTTCTTTCTCTGCCACATATAGAATTAGCCTTCCTTTACGGGCCCAATATCTTGTTTCCTATCATATTCCTCTAGATTCTACATGAGGATGCTTCTACCTTGAGATATGTGAAGTTAATGAGTGCTAGGTCTATGAAAGCTTCTACCTTTCACACAAATCTCAATTACTCTCACCTTCCTCAGTCAGAAGTCTCCACCCAACTCCTATCCTTGCTTCAGTCAAAAATATAATATAGGACAAAACTCAATAGATATTTAAGAAAATCTAGTATTTTCTAATGAAATCATTGAAACAGTAGAAATGCTCTAGAAATATTAGTTGAAAGCCTGTAAGTGATTGTAATTTTACCTCAAAAGGAAGAGATGGAAAGTGGGGGGCATTAAGTCTTGTCATCTTGAAATACACGTAGTCGCATTTGGCATTTTCTACACTGAGCTTCCCAGGCTTCTAGGCTGAGTTTGGTTCTATCTATCTACATCTACCTGACATCTACCTCTTGATATTCAAGAGCTGATTTCCCAATAGTCTTTACCATGTGCCCTCTTTTACAGCTTTAAGAAGCATCTCTTAATAGTACACTGGATGTGGGCTCCCTCTGGAATTGAGTCATGCCAGTTGGTGCTCCTTGAGTTCTTGTCTCCTGTTAGGGGAACAGTATCATCCTGTCCTCCGTTGTCCATGAGGAAATATTGACCTCAGAGGCATTGTTAGAATAGCACTTATAGGCTCCCTGGCCATTCCTCTAGACCTTCCTACATAGGGGGAAGAATGATTGAGCTCACTAATGGGATGTTGGCAGTCTGACATCCTTTGGTTCTCCCTTCTCATGTAGGCAAGGTTAAGGTGATTAATAGTAACACTCTTTCCAATACCTAAGTCTCATTATCTCTTGAGGAGCTGTCTTGAGAGTAATGAGTGTAGTTTTTGTTCTGTTCTTCCTTGTAACAAACCTTTCAAGAGGCAAGTTCTGTCCCTGCAAGAGAGGGAAGGGGACGGCAAAACATGTTAATTTATCCAGATGCACTTCCTGTGCTTGAGTATGTAAGTTCAATTACTTAGGGTGTGGAGCAGGAATATAATAAAAAGAATGTGTGGCCAAGCTTAAAGCTGTATTCTGCAATCCAGAGAATTTAGCAATAACACTAATATTTTTGTATTTATAACTAATTTCTGTTTCATTTTCTCAGTTGGCTTAGAACTCAGGAGAGGATAGAGGTATGATGTATTTATCCTTTCAACCATAAGAAGTCTTTTCTTGCTAGGTCTCTTTGGATCTCAGTCTCCCATGCTGCTAGAGTAATGGCTGCAATGCCTCCTTTTCTATTTTTAAAAGAAGTGCTGTTCGAAGACTGTCTCCTCTCCCTTTTCATGTCTGTTGAGCCTGGCCTGAAACCTTACAACCTTTCTCAAAAGGAAACTGCTCTCTCCCTCCAGCTCAATCAAAATGTCACTCTTCATTTTTCATTTACTCTCCCACAAAAATTGTTCTGAAGGAGAGATAGAAAACCTTTTTCCCTCCTTTATGAGTCAATATCATTCTTCTTTGAATCTGATTAAATCTTCTTTTTAGAGACTGAAAAATTCCAATGTTTACTTCCATTGAGTTTCTCTCTGTCTTAGTTCAAGAAAGTGTTTTATTCTTTTATGAGGTTCTCTGTAATATTTGGAAAGCTCTCGAGTGAAAGCAACACAAAACTCAACTTAATTTGCATTAAATACACTTATTGGTTTACATATCTGGAAGCGTAGAGGAAAGATAGGTTTCAAAATTTGCATGAGGTGTGACTCCAGCTCCATTCTTACTCTCTTGACACTACCTTTCTCTTCGGATTGGTTTCTATCTCAGTCTGTTTCCAGGTTGGGCTCTCGTATCCATGTTTGGCAATGTCTAGAGAAAGAATAGAGTCACTTCCAGACAGTTTTCCAGAAGAACAAAGAAGAACTTTTCTAGAAAGTTCTAGAACTTTAAACTTTTCTTTAGATAAAATTGCCCTGTATTGAGTCTTACGTCCATTTCTGAACATCATGGCAAAATCACTCCTGGACTTGAGAATGGGCTTTCCTTCTCCTGGGGCACATGGGGCTAGTGGGAAGAGTGAAGAGCTGGAGAGGGATTCTGCTTGGAAGGCAGGAAATAGGAACTGAATATAGGAAGGCAACTAAAAATCTCTGTCTCAGCCTCGTTCCTTTAGAAGCATTCATTGAGGAAATTCCCTTTACCTCAGTGGCTCAACACACAGTCAAGGCCTCTGAAGTCTGTATCAATGACAAGCAGTTATGTCCAGGGCCAACCTTAACACCAAATAGTGGCCAGCAGCTTCTAAGAGGTCATGGACAAACCATATATATCCAAGTCGTTTAAAATACGATACAAAAGAGTCTCTTCGATGTTGCTCACCTATAGTCTCTTCTTTGTAGCACTAATATTTTAAAAGTGAAATCCTTATGCTAGTGATAAACTAGTAATTAATCTAGATATTCGCGGTATATAGTCCTAGCTGAGAAATGCAGTCCATTCATCAGCAAACAAAACAACAAAACTCTGCTTTAAAAAAGTCTTAAATTTCCAAGAAGACATTACCATTTGAAACTTGTATGTACTGTACATATGTAGATACATACATATATGTGTGTTTTGTATGTCTCTGCACTACCCACCCCCCCCACCCCCAACACACACATTTATCTCAGAGCTTGGACCCTGACTCAGAAATGTCTCCCTCTATATGGATAAGTAAAGACAGAGAATATTGGTCCCTTCAGACAGGCAGGTTGCCAGGCCCCGCTTGGGTAGTAAATGTTATTTCAATCCTACCCTTAAGGTAAGAAGTAATTCTTCTATTTTTGTGTTAGTCTGGGTTCTTTAAGAAGGAGACACAAAGAGAGGATTAAATGTGCTAGCATTTTATTAGGAGAAATGCCTGTGCAGAAATGGGTAGAATCAGGGAAGGTCAAGATAATAGACCCCTATGCAAGTCTGACTTGGAATGAAATAGAGAAGAGAAGGTGGGGTGGAAATGTACAAGACTACTATGCTATCTAAGGGAGTTTCAGCAAAGCTGACAGTCCTCGCGCCAAAGGTGACAGTGTCCTGTGTCTCCTAGGAATTGTTTGCCATAGCATCCCTGCTGCACTCTGTATCCTTGCAGAGCCAGTGTCAACTTAAACAAAAGGAAAATTAGCAATACCAACCTTTATTTTAAATTTTAATATTTTTTCATTATAGAATTTTTGCATTATTTTTGATTAAATACCATCTATAATAATTATTGAGTTTTTTGGCACCTCTTTAATTTGATAGCCCTGGTCCAGTCCAAAGTTGGCACAGAGCAGCCCTGAGGAGTTTTGGTCTCAATGAAAACACTGTGTTGCATTTCAAGGCTCAGTGACTGAGTCTCTGGGTCAATAACTCTCCCTATAGCTGGAGGCCTATAAGATGCATTCTTGTGGCCACCATGTCTTCTCTTTTGGAGGAAAAATTAAGAGGACTGGAAAATCACCCACCTGGAAGAACATTAGTGGCAGTAACCATCACTTCCTTAAAAATCAAGAAGGGTTAGTGACACTTCCCTTTGGATGCGCCAGGGCAGAAACGCAGGAAAAGACAGTAAAGAGGGGCAGGGAGGTGGTATTTTGAAATACCTTTAAGAGGATTCCAAAAGGGGATAAAATAAATTAGATACACATGATACTTAGTATAGATTTTAAATGGGTAAAGATTCTGGGATGAAACGTCACACAGAGGCAGCATTATGAGCAAAGGCATTGAAGTGCAGGAACATCTACCCATGTGGAAAATAGTGACTAGTTAAAAGCAGAAGCAAAAATAAAAGTAAGTGGAGGAAGCTGGTGCTAAAAAGGAAGCGTAGGCCAGATTGTGAAGGATCTAGAATGCCCAGGTTGAGCATTTTGAACTTTGTCTTGCAGAGAATGGGAATGAGGAGAGCTTGGTAGATTTCTGCCAGATTCCTTCTTAGTGGTATCCCTTCAGTGTTGACAGTGTGTCCTGTCACAGGCAAGACAGGAGTCCTGGGGTGCTGTCTTAGTTCATTCGTGTTGCTCTAAGGGAATACTTGAGGCTGGGTTAAAAAAAAAAATTTAAAGAGGTTCATTTGGCTCATAATTCTGATGTCTGGAAAAGTTCAAGATTGGGCATCTGCATCTGGCAAGGGTCATAGGCTACTTCCACTCATGGCAGAAGGCGAAGGGGAGCTGGCATGTACAGGGATCACATGGCAAGAGAGAAAGGGGAGGTGTCTGGCTCTTTTTAACAACTAGTTATCTTGGGAACTAATAGAGTGAGAACTCACCTACCCCCAGTCTCAAGGAGGAGATGAATCTATTAATGAGGAACCTGGCCCCATGACCCAAATTCTCCCAATAGGCTCCGCCTCCCACAATGGAGATCCAATTTCAACACAAGATTTGGAGGGGTCAGATCAATCAAACTCTAGCAGTAACTGTAGTGAAGTCAAGTCAACTCTTCCCTCCATATACCTAAAGAATGAGATACAAACTTGCTGCCATATTCCATCCCATCTTGAAGTTTAGAACCCTGCTTCTTAGTCAACCTGATGTGCTCAGACTATGGAGGTCCCTATATTGATTGAGCAATTTGCTGGAGTTAAGCAATCTTTGGATTAAAGCTATGAAATAGACTTGAACCAAGTGAAGATGCCCTGTTTCCAAGTGATATGCCATGTTGCTGAATGATTTGTTCATAGCTGAGCATGCATCAAGACAAGGAAGAAAAGACGTACATATTTCTAACAGGTATTAATACATATTACTCCATTTGGAACCATTAAAAATACTTTAATTCCATTTGAGAAACTAAACATTGAAAGAATCCTACAGCAAATTATTTGGCCTATTTTATGTCAGGATTGGCATGCTGCTCCCTGGTCACTCAATTTGTAGGGATCTGAAATAAAGTCCTGAAGCTTCTCTTCTCAACTTCTGCCTCCTAATTCAAACACTTATATATCCAGTCTGGTCTCTCCACTTTTCATAAGCTTGATATCTAACACACTCAGATTGACAAGCTGTGTGGATAGTCTGCGTAGTTACTTAAATGTGGCTTCTTTACATGGCTTTCCTTTTCAGATCACTCCCTCGGTTTTGTATATCATAATCTGTGGGCAGATGATGACTGACCTTTCATATTTTCAGATATCTTGGACATGACAAGTTATTTTGGTCCTCAGCACTACCAGAAAGTTTTCATCTGGGAAGAGGAATTAAAAAAAATTAAACAAAGGTTCTTAAAAATAAAGAATCAAAGAAATAATTTAGAGTTTCTCTTACAAACACCATTCTAATTTCTAGATTAAAAAAATAAACCTTGGCCAGGCACGGTGGCTTAAGTCTGTAATCCCAGCACTTTGGGAGGCCGAGACGGGCGGATCATGAGGTCAGGAGATTGAGACCATCCTGGCTAACACAGCGAAACCCCATCTCTACTAAAAATACAAAAAACTAGCCGGGTGAGGTGGTGGGCACCTGTAGTCCCAGCTACTCGGGAGGCTGAGGCAGGAGAATGGCGTGAACCCAGGAGGCAGAGCTTGCAGTGAGCTGAGATCCGGCCACTGCACTCTAGCCTGGGCAACAGAGCGAGACTCTGTCTCAAAAAATAAAAATAAAAATAAAAATAATAACAAACAAACAAACCTTTTTGGGGGAGTATGATACCAAAAGACATGAGGTGCTGTAAACAGCCTTCCTGAAAACTCCATTTACTCACAGGGTAGTTGTTTTTCTCCTCAGAATTGAGCTAAGATGTGTCAGTGGATACTATATGTCAAACAATGGGAAAAGGGAATATATTGGTTCTAGTCTTTCCAAAAGCGATAGAATACAGTCCTATTGCCTCTCATTCATGAATATAAAAACTGAGGTTCAGGCAAGATTTGTAATTTGTCTCAGGTCACTCAGCTGATAAATGGTGGTTTGAGAATTTCAAGCCAAGTGTTTGACTTCTGTGTCTGGCTTTTTGCTCTCCTCTGTGTTTCCCTCAACTGACTGACAATGAGGGGCTTATTTTTCAGGAAGTTTTTCTGTATATAAATTTATGTATAACCATTGCTATGATTTGAATGTGTCACTCAAATTTTCATGTACTAGAAACTTAATCCCCAATGTGGCAGTATTGGGAGGTAGGGCTTAATAAGAAGTGATTGGATCATAAAGGTGAAGACTTTTTGAATGTATTAATATTGTTATTATGTGAGTTGGTTAGTTTTCATGATAGTGAGTCATTATAAAAGGGACTCCCATGGTGTTCTCTCTGTCTTTTGTGCTCAGTTGCCCTTCTACCATGGGATAACACAGCAAGAAGGCCCTCACTAGATACCAGCACCAAGCTCTTGAACTTTCTGGCCTCCAGAACTGTGAGAAATAAATTTCTTTTCTTTATAAATGATTCACTCTGTGGTATTCTGTTATAGCAGCACAAAGCGAACTAAGACAACTATTTTCTAATCACTAGATTCAAAGCAGTGAACATCCTTGGCTGAAGAGCCTACATAAATAGTATTTGGGGTGGTTTCTTCCAGGACAGAGTAGTATTTGCTCCAAATTTATTGACCAAACACCACTCAATCAAGTTTTATAATTAACCTAATTAGCACTCCTGTAGCTGTTAATTCTTCTTTTTTGTTTCTTTTTTAAACCTGCAACTGAATGGTATCTAAAACTGTTAAAAGGCTTCCTTACCTTGAAAGGAATAAAGTACAGAAATTTCCAATTTGATTATTGCTAGTAAAACTCTACTAAAAAGGCAAGGCAGGAAACTAACTATGGAGTCACATGGAAAAATTAACTTTGTGTAACATAAATGGACTATATACAGGTTCTTGTTACAAGGAATGATAGATTCACCTTGAATTAAGACTAATTCTTGAGTCTTTCAGAATGGGCTTTATTTTTTAATTTTAGAATGTTGCTCTCATGATCATTTCAGACAGAGAAAATATGTCTTTCCTTGGGCTTCATGTAACTGGTGAGTAGTGTCATTTATATGAGCTGAAAACAGTGTAATATCTTGTGCTATTACAAACTATATGTTCTTAAATATGCATAATGAGAAAAATAATATTCAGCATCTTACATGCATTATTAATGACTTCTAAATACATCTTCTAAATCAATTACAGTGTGTATTGTACCCTTGCCATTGAAATTTACCTTCCCATTTAAGTTATTATGTTTGAGACCAAGAAATGATGGGTCCCCAAGGAATATTGTGACCCAGATTTAGTTTCCATATGTTCAGTGCTTCCTGGGGTTTTCCTATCCGTTCAGTTGCTGACTACTAATATGTGTATTTATAGTCATATAAAATTAAAGTTTTCCATTATTGAGATTTCAGGAACATATGAAAAGAAAGAGAATGCTTGATTGGGATTTAGACAGCCTGAGTTCTAGTCTGGGCTTTGCTGTTGACTTGCTGGGTGCCTTAGACAAGCCCTTTCTGAGCTTCATTTTCTTTATGTGGAATGAAGACTTTGGAATAGACAGCCTGTTTTCCCCCAGAGCATGGTGAAAGTCAGGCCACACATCTCTCAGGCTGAAGGAAAGGCAGCTACAAGGAACTGGACTGAGTATGACTGATGCAACATGGTGCTGTGAATGGACAACCCAAACTTTTGAAACTTTAACGTATGCAAGTGCCATTTTCCTATTTAAGTTAGGGGCAGTGGTCAGATTACATCTCTCTGGCTAGGACATACTTAGTAGGAATGGATCATCTCACTTTTGATCATCCTGGAGCAGGAAATGAAATGGTTCTTAGAAGTAGGGAGGGGAGATTTCCTTTTCTACCTGTGGAGAAAGAGAGTTAGGTCTAAACTCCCAGATGTGGAGATGCTGAGAAAGCGTGTTGAGTAGAGGGATAATTGGCTCCTGACAAGAAGTTAGGTGAGAGTAGAGCCTGATTCTGTGGCTCTGTTTCTGTTTTGGAACCTAAGAGTGACCACTTCTAAAAGCTGCTAAATTCTCTTCTTTGTTTATTTAGATCCTTCATCTTCAGTGATATCTTCCTAAGAAAACATGGATCTAAGTTCTGCTGGAGGAAATTAAGGAGAATGATCCCTCCCTCTGTTCCAGGTGAGGGTACCAGAGAGGCCAGTGCTGCTAGTAGACATTATTGGCTGCCGAGGAAGAAGTAGTGAGAGTCACCCAGGGGCCAGAATGGAAGGTCAAGAGGAACTTGTCCCAGCATCTACGAGAGTCAACCTTCTGGGAAACTCTTAGACATAAAGATGGGGGCAGGTGTATATCTAGGGAAGGCTAGAGATATAAGACCAGCTTATACCCACGCTGAAAATGTTAGCTTTGATCTAGGAAATGGGAGGCCATTGATGTCTTTTGAACCTTTGGCAATATGTCTGTCCTATTTATGTTTCATGGAAGAAACCTTGGAGGAAATGTGGGGATATGCTTAGGGATAAGAGATGGCAAGTAGCCCCATGCCACTCTTTGCATGCTATATCAGGCTTATTCAATGCCAGAAGCCCAACTTGGGGCTTCAGATGTCTGGAGTAATTAGTCTGCATATCTCAATCTCTTCTCTTGGACTCTAAGTGGTTCAAAGCCCCTGTTCCCTCTTAGCCCCTCTGTAGAGCAGATATCAGTTATATCATAACTTTAGGTTTTCAGTTACCAGATTGGCAACCATCACTATTTGAAGTCTTCTAAAAATACAAAAAGGCAAAATGCAGTTAAATGTCTGTGTGTGTGTGTGCATGCGGGTATGCCCATAAGTCTGTACACCCCAGTGTGTGTATATTGATTGGATTTTGCAACATAAAATCCCAAGTGCCTGAGGAAGAAAACACCAGCCCAAGAGACAGCATACTTGTGCTCTTGGTCTAGCCCTGTGTTAATTACCTGTTTATTTCTGGGTAGATCACAATTTATTTGGTCTCCATATCCTTGTCTGTCAAATGAAGCTGGGGAGGGAACTAGAGCCCAAAGTACCTTATATCTTGTAAGATATAACTTTTTTTAAAATAAGTAATTATTTCCAGCATTCCTTAGAACTGGTACACTCTTTATAGATATTGTGAATCATTTAAATTCTGAGGCATGCTATATGTTTTTATGCAAGAAAAAACGAATAAGAGAAAAAGAGGGAAGAATATATTAAATTTGACCTTGCCAGTTTCATTTTTAAAAGTGTTTTCAAAATGGCATGAACAAGCAAAAAATAATCTAAGCAAACAGCAGATAGACCTTTTACCATGGAAACCATGAGACAATACACATTGTGCTGTGGAAATGAGTGAAACTGACAGTATGAACGTGTAGCACACTGTGGGAAAATCTCTGTCTTGCAGAGGATTAGAAAAATACAATCTTCTGGTGCCTGCTCATCAATAAAGAATGAACATCTAAATTCAGAAATATGAGGATATCACATTCACTTATATTAAAACAAGACCAATTTTGATAAATGCCAGAGGGGGTATTTTCAATAGCAGCACTATTGACATTTTGGACTGAATAATTTTTTTTGTTGTGGGGGCTGCTGTGTGCCTTGTAGCATGTTTAGCAGCATCCCTGGCCAAGCACTAGGTGCCAGTAACATCACATGCCCCTCTCCTCTCAGTTGTAGAAATAAAACATATCTCCAGACTGTTGAATACCTCCTGGGGTATGAAATTGCCACTATTTGAGAACTGCTGTGCTGCAGTGAAGATTTTTTTTTAAAAGAATAAGTAAGCATAGGCTTTAGAGACAGACAGACCTGGGTTTGATTCTTGGCTCTGCTGTTTACTAGCTGTTTGACTTCAGACAAGCTACCTGTCCTTAGTAAGCCTTAGTTTCTTCGTTTGTAAAATGGAGATAATGTTGACAACCTCACAATGTAGTGTAAACAAGATAATAAATGTAAAGTACCTGGAATGTAGGTACACATAACATGAAAATTTGTTTGCATTTATATAAGTTTGAGAGAAACAAGAGTATGACACAAAAATGTTCATTGCATCTTCAATTAGAGAATAAAGAAAGAGCAGAAATAGTGTTTACTGAGTAGCCACTGGGTATCAGATGCTGCTGGCCCTTTTAAATACATCACCTCCTTTAATCTCTCAATGCCCATTCAATGTATGACCAGATTTAAGACGTGCTAACTGAGGTTAGAAAAATAAAATATTCCATCCAGTGCAATATAGTAAGGTCAGGTTTGCTCAGTTTCAAAACCCGTAATTTCATTTTCCCCAAAGATGAGATTGACAGCCAGGGATACCAGAATTGAAATTATTATGTTTGAAGCAGCGAAGAATTAACATGAATTTGAAAGGCAATGACTTTGCCAGCAACTAATCTTGCTTGGATATAAATAATTGTAGCAAAGTGAGTTTATTTCAAGACACTGAATTACAGGGACCATTATAACTGGCCGGAGAGGTATGTGACTCAGTTTTCAGAATAGAGAGTATGTTTTGTAGCACGTGAGCACAGCTAATGCCATACCTTTAATTTAATCTAATATTTAATTAAAATTCAGTTAACGAGATTCTTCTTTGTCAGCTTTCTTCTGCAAAATCTGTGCCTAAGAGAAATCTTCCTCCCAGTTGTCCCTGGCCCCAATCTTTCATGCTGGTAGAAGGGAAAACTCTGATTCATGGGTCAGAGAATTGGGTTGTAGTGCTTTTGAAATATTGGTGCACAGTAGGAACAGTTTCCAATTATGGTGGACTGAGTGCACAATCCCCACACTGTTCTATTTAAATAACTGCTGAATCGCTAGGGCTGCTTTCCTGTTTCTAGCTCCCTGAACAAGTAAATAATGGAAAGAGAGAAAAAAAAAATCAGCATTGTAATAAATAGCCATCTAACCTGGTGGTGGGACCTCATTCTCTGGTCATACTTCCTCCCCTACCCTAATTTTTTTCTTAATAGCAACTCTGAAAATAAAAGTGGCCTTTATATCTAAAACTTGGAATCCAAACTTAACTTCTGGCTGCACATTTAGGAATGTTTGCAGCAGCGTATTGCATTGGGAATAAAACCATCTTTAAAGTCAGACAGACTTAAGGTTGAATTCCAGCTCTACTGTTATCAGGGAACATAATCTCTGTGAGCATCTGGCAAATGCACGGGGCACCCTATACCTTGCAGAATGAGAATTGGTACAATGTATGTAAAGTTCCTGGCATAGGGCCTGATGTACAGCAGACATTTAGTAAAGGGACGAATAGTGTTCCACTGTTAATATAAATTTCTTTGACATAGACATGCAATAGATTATCATTTAATGTATGTGATAAAAGGTACAGAATTGATAAAATGCAGGTTGCATTGATGCTATCAAGCAAAGAGGGCTTGCTGCCCAATGGACTAGCAGCCAATACTGTGACATGGAGATTTTGAGAGAAGAAAAGCTTTATATTAAAAATTGACTTACAGGGAGACAGGAATGTCAACCTCAAATCTGTCTGCCAGTGCTAGCTTTAAGGCTGTAATTTTATTAGAAAAGGTTTAGGGGGTGCTTACCGGGATTAGCAGGTGATTGGTGGAAGGAAAGGGGAGGTCTGGAATGTCTTTTGGCATATATAGTTATCTCTTCATGTTAACTCATGGGCCACATGTGTAAATTCATCACATGTGGAATTTACATTTTTTTCCTCTTTCTATTTTGTAGATTTTTTTCTTTCTCTTGCTGTGACATCAGCAAACTGTTTCTGCACAAACTTCAATCAGCCATCTTGGTTCTATTGGATTGCCCCCAGCTCTTTTATCTCATAAGCAGACGGAGTTTCAGCGTTTCAGCAAGTTGGCTTTTCTTATCTGCCATCCTGCAAACTCAGTAATTTCCATTAGTCATTAGTTTCTTTAACTCTTTGGAGCTAAGGCGAATCAACAGCAGATATACATATAAGTTTTAATTTGTTTATTTCTGAAGTAGAGTCTCGCTCTGTCACCCACGCTAGAGTGCAGTGGCACAATCTCGGCTCACTGAAGTCTGCCTCCCGGATTCAAGCGATTCTCCTGCTTCAGCTTCCAGAGTAGCTGGGATTACAGGTACCGCTACCATTCCAAGTTAATTTTTGAATTGTTTTTAGTAGAGACAGGGTTTCACCATGTTGGCCAGGCTGGTCTTGAACTCCTGATCTCAAGTGATTCACCCAAACTTGGCCTCCGAAAGTGCTGGGATTACAGGCATGAGTCACCACACCTGACCACATATGAGTTTTAAAAAGCAGGAGAATTATTTGTGAACCAGAGGCTGATGTTCTTTTAGGAATGACACTGAGTTTGTGAGTGGTTTTATAACACGTGGGTGATGAGGCTTGTTGGTACCTATATAATCCAACACTTGATTACCTGGGGGAGATACAGGAGGGGTGTGTGTGGGGAGGGGGGTGTGGAGGGAGGGAGAGAGAGATATATATACAGAGAGAGATGGAGAGAGAGAGAACATGAACATGGGAGGATGGCCTTGCTGTCCACCTACCCCTGGAGTCACCAAGATATCAAGATAAGGAAAACGCTTTTTTGATGACACCTCCTCTGACTGATAGGCCCAGGAAGGCAGAGGCAGTTACATTCCACAGGCAATAGGTTGTAACAGAAGGGCTGCAGAAGTCCAGTAGACAAATGGATTTAAAAAGAGTTCATAGTCCAGGCCCAGCTGATGCTTGAATCCCAGGTACAGGATGGCTGGGCATCTCAGAGGTTTGAGCTGGCTACTTCTCAAAGTTATTGGCTGTAAACATAGGAGAAAAGAATTCTCTGGGTGGAGCTTGGCCTTGTCTGCCTGTTACTGGTTCCTAGGTTCTAGTTTTAGCCTCCGAGGGCACAATAAGTCAGTCTGTTTTCCCCTTCATGTGAGGCCTTCTATATCTTAAAGTCATCTCTCATTTCCCTGGGATATCAGCACCTCCAGTTCTCCTTGATGGCTTGTAGGGACAGCGCTGGAAGTGAACTTGTACTTGGAGATATAGTGAAAAACTAGGAAGCTGTAGCTTTGGGTGACATTGGATGTTGCAAGAAATTGAGGATCTCTGTATTCTGATATTCACTTTTGCACAAGGACTATGTCCAGGTTGCAGAAAGTGCCTGAACTGTGCAGCCGTGTGGCCTTGCACCCATCACTTGACCTATGTGTCACTTCCTATAAAATGGGGATGACATTTTTAAAATTTGTGAGGTTCAAATAAAAAGAGGCGTGTGGAAATACTTTGTAAATTGTGAACCATTGTACACATTATAATGTATATAATGACAATGGCTGGAAATGTTTCATAGTTTGCTTGTCATTGTTTTTCATCAGTCTCAGAGAAATTTCAGGGAAGTATTGCTAGTTTGAGGAGTGAGTCTCCTGAAACTTTGGCTCTGACTAAGATATTTGTATAAGACATCATTCTGGGTACTTGTCAGAAACCTGAAGGCACCCAACCAGACCTGCACAGCTAGATGGCTTTATCAATGCCCTTGCCAAGTGTGGTGTGAAATCAACGAAGCTGGAATTTAGGTCGATTTCCTTCCTTAATGATGAAAAAAACAGATTTGCCATTTGAAACAGAAAAGGATGTTTCTGTCATTGGCATTGGTCCATTTTGCTAAATATTGTTGCTAAGTTAAGTGTGACAGATTTTTGTTGTGGGAAGTCAGGGATCCCGAACAGAGGGACCGGCTGAAGCCATGGCAGAAGAACATAAATTGTGAAGATTTCATGGACATTTATTAGTTCCCCAAATTAATAATTTTATAATTTCTTATGCCTGTCTTTACTTCAGTCTCTGAAGATAAATTGTGAAGATTTCATGGACACTTATCACTTCCCCAGTCAATACCCTTGTGATTTCCTATGCCTGTTTTTACTTTA
The DNA here is from genome assembly GCF_002776525.5 of Piliocolobus tephrosceles. Taxonomy (NCBI): domain Eukaryota; kingdom Metazoa; phylum Chordata; class Mammalia; order Primates; family Cercopithecidae; genus Piliocolobus; species Piliocolobus tephrosceles. Next base: position 14,419,083 of record NC_045448.1, on the reverse strand, counting down.
ATCTCTTAATCCCATCATCTTCCTAAACTGAGGAGGATGTATGTCGCCTCAGGACCCTGTGATGATTGCGTTAACTGCACAGATTGTTTGCAGAGCATGTGTGCTTGAACAATATGAAATCTGGGCACCTTGAAAAAAGAACAGGATAACAGCAATGTTCAGGGAACGAGGGAGGTAACCTGAAACTCTGACTGCCAGTGAGCTGGATGGAACAGAGCTATATTTCTCTTCTTTCAAAAGCAAATAGGATAAATATCGCTGAATTCTTTTTCTCAGCAAGGGACATCCCTGAGAAAGAGAATGCACCCCTGAGGGTAGGTCTATGAATGACCACCTTGGACGTGGCCGTCTTTTACAGTCGAAGCTGAAGGGATGAAATAAGCCCTGGTTTCCTGTAGCGCTCCCAGGCTTATTAGGATGAGGACATTCCCACCTAATAAATTTTGGTCAGACAGGTTGTCTGCTCTCAAACCCTGTCTCCTGATAAGATGTTATCAGTGACAATGTGTGCCCAAAACTTCATTAGCAATTTTAATTTCACCCCATCCTGTGGTCCTGTGATCTCGCCCTGCCTCCACTTTCTTTGTGATACTTTATTACCTTGTGAAGCCTGTGATCTCTGTGACCCACATCCTATTCATACACTCTCTCCCCTTTTGAAAATTGCTAATAAAAACTTGCTAGTTTTACGGCTCAGGGAGCATCACGGAACCTGCCGACATGTGATGTCTCCCCCTGGACACCCAGCTTTAAAATTTCTCTCTCGTATGTTTTCCCTTTATTTCTCAGACCAGCCGATGCTTCGGGAAATAGAAAAGAACCCATGTTGAATATTGGGGGTGGGGTTCCCCGATAGCTTTTATCTTGACCTGGAGGTTAGCTAAAGCCAAGTGCCAGTCCTGTTACCATTTTAGTCCCCAGGGGACTCCTTGGCTGCCAAGGACAGAATATCCTGCACCATCTCACACTTAAGCACACTCAGACCTTATGTTGGGGGGCCAGGGTTCAGAGGGACACACTCCAGAAGTTCCAATATCTGTGAGGGAATCAGCCATATAAACAGTCACAGTAACCAAGTCAGTGCTAAAAGACAGTTTACAAGATTCTGTATTGGTCCATTCTCACACTGCTATGAAGAAATACCCAAGATTGAGTCATTTATAAGGAAAATAATTGACTCACCATTCTGCATGGTTATGGAGTCCTCAGGAAACTTAACAATCCTGGCGGAGGGCACCTCTTCACAGGGTGGCGGGAGAGACAATGAGTGCAAGCAGGGGAAATGATAGACGCTTATAAAACCATCAGATCTCGTGAGACTCACTCATTATCATGAGAACAACATAGGGGAAACAGCCCCCATAATTCAGTCACCTCCACCTGGTCCCACCCTGGACATGTGGGGATTATGGGGATTACAATTCAAGGTGAGATTTGAGTGGGGACACAGAGCCAAGTTACAGAAAAAGAGTGACAGTGTTCATTGCCAGCCCAGGCAGAGTTTTCCCTCCCTCCTCTGGACCCCACCAAGATAACTTGTATATGTTTCCATGGTGGTGTTTACCATGTGGCATTTGATGGGCTGACCACATCCTCCTGTCTGGCATCAGACTTGGCACTCTCAAAAGCTGAGATGGGAGATCAATTTCTATATTCCTATGAACAATTATGGTTTCTGACGTAGTAGATAGTCAACAAATGTGTAGTGCCACTGAATGGTGAATGGATGAATGCAGTGACAATTCAGCTTGAGAAAATATTTCTTGAAGAAATTACCTGAAGCTATTTATTGAAAAAATGGGATTTCTGTGAGTGATAAAGGACAGCGATGACATTGCAGGGGTGAGAACTTTGAACAAAGGCTGGGAAGTGAGAGAGCTTGGCTTCTGTGGGAAAATATGGGCAGCCTAGGAAGGCTAAAATAGGGTTAGTATGAAGGCGGCATGAGGGCTAAAAGATTTTAAAAGGATTTTGCCATATTATTAGGTTTTGGCTTCATTTTTTAAGCAGTGGAAAGCTAGTGAAAAGTTTTAAGGATAAAAACACACTTTGGGAGATTGTTATAGAGAAGCGGTTGGGGTAGGAGGGAGCTTGGCATTGGGGGACAAACTAGGAGGTTAGTGCTACAACCCAGGTAAGAGGCAGCGAGCACCCAGACTAGAGAGCAGGCAGCAGAGGGGGAGAAGGGGCGGACACAGCACTGCATTTGTCATCATTAGCATTTGTTGAGGGCCTGTCATGTGACATGGGCCATCATTCAAAACTCATTATCATCACACAAACCTTGGAAAGTATGCAGTATATGATGCCCATGTTTAAATTGAGTTTGCGGAGACTCAGAGAGATTAGATAAATTTCTAAAGTTCACAAAGGAAATAAGTGGCTAAGCTGTGATCTGAATCCAGGTCTGCCTGGCTCTGAAGGTCATGGCATTGCATGGTCACTGACAAGGCATCTGAGCTATATTCATTGGGAGTTCACTGCCCTCTCTAACTCCAAAGTTGGAGAACATGGTGCTAAGTCACTGTCTGGGTGATCCTAGGAAGGCTGCACCCAAACTGCATATCCTTCTGAACCCTGCCTGCCCCAAACACACACATCCTCCCTAACTCCCACATACACACTCTCATACTCCACTGCAACAGTGACATGCACAGGATTTTTCTCTGAAAGTTACTCTCTTCTTCAGTCTCATCTTTATGCAATGCAGTATATTTTAGTCAGACATTGACTACACAGAGGGTGTTAAAAATCATCTACTTGTGTACTTGTACACAATAAAATGAGGTCTGGAGTGGAGAGTGCTCTGTTAGAGCCCCTTGCTGAGAGCCAGGGCAGGGTGAACCACAATCAAGGTCTCCTGACTTGTTGAATTCTAGTTGCCTCTACATACCAAACAATTCTGGAGAATGTGTAGTTTTACTTAAAAGCTGCTACAAAAGAGACTTTAACATATGGCAGGTATTTTTAATTGTAGAAATTAAGAGTGCTATCCTTAGATGGGGAAACTCACTTTGGGAAAGTGATTTCTATGTTGACAAAATATCTAACTCCACCCATCTGTTGCTACATTTATTTACAAAAGCACTCATGCCTGGGTTTCCCTAGATTCTCTTCTTCAGAGTCATGCAGGGTGTCAGATCAATCCTGTCCCAGTGGGTCCCAGACCACATGTGCAGAATAAACAACCTATTGAATGAATAATCCTTGAGCATCTCTCTATGGGGCCTTCCGCTCAAGGACCATGGAGGCTGCATATTTCACCTGCTGGCCTCCAGGACCATGGTGTGTGCACTGAGCACTACAGCCCAGACACTGCAGTGGTGGGCATTCTCATATTTG
>NC_045448.1:14413207-14415641 GCF_002776525.5 Piliocolobus tephrosceles | reverse complement strand
CTATACTTTAAGTTCTAGGGTACATGTGCATAACGTGCAGGTTTGTTACATATGTATACATGTGCCATGTTGGTGTGCTGCACCCATCAACTCGTCAGCACCCATCAATTCATCATTTATATCAGGTATAACTCCCCAATGCAATCCCTCCCTGCCTCCCTCCCCATGATAGGCCCCATTGTGTGATGTTCCCCTTCCCGAGTCCAAGTGAGCTCACTGTTCAGTTCCCACCTATGAGTGAGAACATGCGGTGTTTGGTTTTCTGTTCTTGTGATAGTTTGCTAAGAATGATGGTTTCCAGCTGCATCCATGTCCCTACAAAGGACGCAAACTCATCCTTTTTTATGGCTGCATAGTATTCCATGGTGTATATGTGCCACATTTTCTTAATCCAGTCTGTCACTGATGGACATTTGGGTTGATTCCAAGTCTTTGCTATTGTGAATAGTGCCGCAATAAACATACGTGTGCGTGTGTCTTTGTAGTAGCATAATTTATAATCCTTTGGGTATATACCCAGTAGTGGGATGGCTGGGTCATATGGTACATCTAGTTCTAGATCCTTGAGGAATCGCCATACTGTTTTCCATAATGGTTGAACTAGTTTACAATCTCACCAACAGTGTAAAAGTGTTCCTATTTCTCCACATCCTCTCCAACACCTGTTGTTTCCTGATTTTTTAATGATTGCCATTCTAACTGGTGTGAGATGGTATCTCATTGTGGTTTTGATTTGCATTTCTCTGATGGCCAGTGATGATGAGCATTTTTTCATGTGTCTGTTGGCTGTATGAATGTCTTCTTTTGAGAAATGTCTGTTCATATCCTTTGCCCACTTTTGGATGGGGTTGTTTGTTTTTCTCTTGTATATTTGTTTGAGTTCTTTGTAGATTCTGGAAATTAGCCCTTTGTCAGATGAGTAGATTGCAAAAATTTTCTCCCATTCTGTAGGTTGCCTGTTCACTCTGATGGTAGTTTCTTTTGCTGTGCAGAAGCTCTTTAGTTTAATTAGATCCCATTTGTCAATTTTGGCTTTTGCTGCCGTTGCTTTTGGTGTTTTAGACATGAAGTCCTTGCCCATGCCTATGTCCTGAATGGTACTACCTAGATTTTCTTCTAGGGTTTTTATGGTATTAGGTCTAACATTTAAGTCTCTAATCCATCTTGAATTAATCTTCGTATAAGGAGTAAGGAAAGGATCCAGTTTCAGCTTTCTACTTATGGCTAGCCAATTTTCCCAGCACCATTTATTAAATAGGGAATCCTTTCCCCATTTCTTGTTTCTCTCAGGTTTGTCAAAGATCAGATGGTTGTAGATGTGTGGCATTATTTCTGAGGACTCCGTTCTGTTCCATTGGTCTATATCTCTGTTTTGGTACCAGTACCATGCTGTTTTGGTTACTGTAGCCTTGTAGTATAGTTTGAAGTCAGGTAGCGTGACGCCTCCGGCTTTGTCCTTTTGACTTAGGATTGTCTTGGCAATACGGGCTCTTTTTTGGTTCCATATGAACTTTAAAGCAGTTTTTTCCAATTCGGTGAAGAAACTCATTGGTAGCTTGATGGGGATGGCATTGAATCTATAAATTACCTTGGGCAGTATGGCCATTTTCACAATATTGATTCTGCCTATCCATGAGCATGGTATGTTCTTCCATTTGTTTGTGTCCTCTTTGATTTCACTGAGCAGTGGTTTGTAGTTCTCCTTGAAGAGGTCCTTTACATCCCTTGTAAGTTGGATTCCTAGGTATTTTATTCTCTTTGAAGCAATTGTGAATGGAAGTTCATTCCTGATTTGGCTCTCTGCTTGTCTGTTACTGGTGTATAAGAATGCTTGTGATTTTTGCACATTAATTTTGTATCCTGAGACTTTGCTGAAGTTGCTTATCAGCTTAAGAAGATTTTGGGCTGAGACGATGGGGTTATCTAAATATACAATCATGTCATCTGCAAACAGGGACAATTTGACTTCTTCTTTTCCTAACTGAGTACCCTTGATTTCTTTCTCTTGCCTGATTGCCCTAGCCAGAACTTCCAACACTATGTTGAATAGGAGTGGTGAGAGAGGGCATCCCTGTCTTGTGCCAGTTTTCAAAGGGAATTTTTCCAGTTTTTGCCCATTCAGTATGATATTAGCTGTGGGTTTGTCATAAATAGCTCTTATTATTTTGAGGTACGTTCCATCAATACCGAATTTGTTGAGCGTTTTTAGCATGAAGGGCTGTTGAATTTTGTCAAAAGCCTTTTCTGCATCTATTGAGATAATCATGTGGTTCTTGTCTTTGGTTCTGTTTATATGCTGGATTACGTTGATTGATTTGCGAATGTTGAACCAGCCTTGCATCCCAGGGATGAAGCCCACTTGATCATGGTGGATAAGCTTTTTGATGTGCTGCTGAATCCGGTTTGCCAGTATTTTATTGAGGATTTTTGCATC